>NC_082664.1:184589869-184908288 GCF_025265405.1 Mesoplodon densirostris | reverse complement strand
AGGAATATATCTGACTAGAAATAATCTTAATACCTATGTATTGATATGTCTGTGTAAGGTAATAAAGCGTATATACAGTGACATAAACACGGCAGTGAAAATCAGCTCAAACCAATTATAAAAATAAATTTCAAAAACAAAACACAGAAACAGCGAAAATCTTACACAATTCCTTCAGGGTCTCTGATGCAACCTGGAATGAATACATCTACACACACAGCTGGATGAGACATATGCCTGGACACTTGGGACTGAGAGGATTGGTGAGGTTGGGTGAGCAAACGCAGACGATTTAAAGCAATAATGCATGCAACCCTTTCCATGTGTCCCAACTCTCTAGGTTCAAGGGAATTTTATTTCAGCTAAAACATGCATGGGAAACGCAGAGAATGGGACAACGTGTGATCTGGACAGGTTTCTAAAACGCTCCTCCTTTTTCTTCTCCTTGTGCTCGGGTTAGGCATTCCAGCCACTTTACTATCAATCTCCACTCTTGGAGAGTGAGCGCCTTTAACCTCCTGTTTCACAAAGTTTACAATTTTTGCAGAGGATGAAAGGGAAGATGGGGAAACAATGAGAGACTTCCTGTAAGCATTTGAACGGGCACATATCACTTTAATTTCCTGTCACGCAGAAGAGTTAACCAAAGGCTCAGCCTGCCGCCCCACAACTAGGATAGGGCCTGAAGCAATCCTGCAGGTTTGCGGACATCTCACAAAAAAAGCGAGTTGATAAGTGGAGCTCAGGTGCACAGGAATTCACAAACCTGCAGTATTATAATGGACAACTATCGTCCAAAAATATGTTGAGGGAAGACAACCAGGAGGATTTGAAATTGAGGCAGGATTGGAGGAAATATATTTCAAGAGTTAGATTGGAAAAAACTTTTAAGCACAGAAAATGAGGCACAATTTTGACAATGATGCACTTGGCCAAAAAGTGCTTATGCATATTTTCCTAAATATATTCAAGAAAACACGCATACTCCCCTTCTGGCCAACCAAGCAAGTGGGAAATGAAAATCCACAGTACAAAGAAGTCTCATTTCCCACCAGTCAAACAGACTATCCAAGAAAACTGTAAAAACTACAAAGGCAGCACAGCCGTGTGGAACAGAGAGCCTTGTTACACTGATGGGAGGGATGTAAATTGCCCAGAGCCACTCTGGAGAAGTCCATGGTGTTTGCTAAAACATCTAGAAACAGAGCTACAGAGCATAGGGTACTTCCACTCATGGGCGTATACCATGGGAAAATTGAAAATCAACAAGAATCACCGACACCAAAGTTTAGGGCTGCACTGTTTACAAGAAAATCAACTTCGCTACACCTTAAATATCCCAGGAAAGACAAAAGTTGATAAAAAAGTTGTGGTAGTTATGTACGATGGGATATCCCTCAGCCATGGAATCAATGTCATAAAGCCAGTAGCAGCATAATGACTGGATTTAGGTACGATGACTCTAAGTTAAATAAGTAACACAGAAATAGAAACTTATCATAAGATATCACTTATGAAGGGAATGTAAACATGGCTACACATGAACTGAATTAGAAAACACAAAGGATTCTAACATTTAGAAAAAAAAATCTTATGCCTGCTTCAGGGGAAAGGAGAGGTTAGGTGGTGCATAAAACCAGAGTTTGATATTAGCACAGGTTCCGTTCCATAAACCAAATGTGTAATAGACAAGACCTACTCCTTGCTCACTGAACTGGACTCAACATCCCCTATTCCATGCAGAGGAATATATCTGAATAGTAAGAATCTTAATACCTATGTATTGATATGTCTCCGTAAGGGAATCAAGCATGTAGAGAGTGGCATAAACATGGCAGTGAAAATCACCTCAACCTCACTATAAAAATAAATTTCAAAAACAAAACACACGGCTAACTTCTTACACAATTCATTCAGGGGCTCTGATGCAACCTGGATTGACCACATCTACACCCACAGCTGGATGAGACATAAGGCTGGACACTTGGGGCTTAGAGGATTGGTGAGGTTGTGTGAGCAAATGCAGGCCATTTAAAGCAATAATGCACGCAACCCATTCCATAGGGCCCAACTCTCTGTGTTCAATGGAACCTTATTACAGCTGAAACACGTATGGGAAACCCAGAGGATGGGAAAACGTGTGATCTGGACAACTTTAAAACGCTCCTCCTTTTTCCTCTCCTTGTGCTCGGGTTCCCATTCAAGTCACTTTACTATTAATCTCCCATCTTGGAGAGTCAGCGCATTTAACCTCCTGTTTCACACAGTTTGCAATTTGTGTGGAGGATGAAAGGGAAGGGAGGAACCAATGAGACATTTGCTGTAAGCAGTGGGACGAACACATGTCACTCTAATTTCCCGTCACGAAGAAGAGTTAACCAAAGGCTCAGCGTGCCGCCCCAGAAACAGAATAGGGTCTGAAGTAATACTGCGGGTTTGCGGCCAGCTCACAAAGAAGCGAAATGATAAGTGGAGCTCAGATGCTCAGGAATTCGCAAACCTGCGGAGTTATAATGGACAACTTCCAAAAATCGGTTGAGGGGAGGCAACGAGGAGGACTTGATATCGAGGCAGGATGTCAGGAAACGTATATCAGGAGGAAGATTGGAATCGCCTTTTAAGGATAGGCAATACTGCACAACTTCGACAATGATGCACTTGGCCAAAAATGGCGTATGCGTTATATCCTCAATATATTCAGGAATACATACATTTGCCATTTTTGGCCAACCAAGCAGGTGGGCAATGCAAATCCGCACTAAAAAAAGTCTCATTTCCAACCGGTCAAACAGAACATCCAAAAAAATTGTAAAAACTAGGAACGCAGCAGAGCCGTGTGGAACAGGCAGCCTTGTTATGATGATGGGACGGATGTAAATTGCCAAGAGCCACTCTGGACAAGTCCATGGTATTTCCTAAAACATCTGAAAAATGAGCTACAGAGCCTAGGGTACTTCTACTAATGGGCGTATACATTGGGAAAACTGAATATCAAAAAGAAACAGCCACCCAAAAGTTTACGGCTCCACTGTTTACAGGAAAACCGACTTCGGTACAACTTAAATATCCCAGGAAAGAAAAAAGTGGATAAAGAAGTTGTGGTACTTACGTACTATGGGAAATCCCTCAGGCATGGAATCAATGTCATAAAGCCAGTAGCAACATAATGACTAGATTAAGGTACAATGATTCCAAGGGAAATAACTAAAACAGATAAAGAAACTTATCATAAAATATCACTTATGAAGGGAATGTAAACATGGCTACACATGAGCTGAATTAGAAAACAGAACAGAGTCTCACATTTAGGAAAAAAAAATTTTATGCCTGCTTAAGGGGAAAGGTGAGGTGGGTTGATACATAAAACCAGAGTTTGATATTAGCACAGATACCGTTCCATAAAACAAACCTGTAATAGACAAGACCTACTCCTTGCTCCGTGAACTAGACTCAACATCCCCTATTCCCTGCAGATTAATATATCTGACTAGTAAGAATCTTAATACCTATGTATTGATATGTCTCCGTAAGGGAATCAAGGGTGTACAGAGTGGCATAAACACGGCAGTGAAAATCAGCTCAACCCCATTATAAAAATAAATTTCAAACACAAAAATAGCGAAATCCTTACACAATTCGCTAAGGGGCTCTGATGCAATCTGGACTGACCACATCTACACCCACAGATGGATGAGACATAAGGCTGGACACTTGGGGCTGAGACGATTGGTGAGGTTGTGTGAACAAATGCAGACCATTTTAAAGCAATAATGCATGCAACCCGTACCCTAACCCCTAACCCTAACCTGTACCCTAACCCGTACCCTAACCCTAACCCATACCCTAACCCGTACCCTAACCCGTACCCTAACCCCTACCCTGACCCTGACCCCTAACCCCTGAGCCTGACCCTAACCCCTGACCCTGACCCCTAACCCCTGACCCTGATCCTAACCCTAACACTGACCCGTACCCTAACCCTAACCATAACCCTAACCCCTAACCCCCAACCCTAACTCGCTCTCCTCCTTCTAAGCCCTGTCCCAGCTGCGGGCTAACAGGCCACACTGGAAGAGGGACTGCCCTACGACTGGCCCTATCTCAGCATCTCCACGCGGGGGGCGGGCCGACCCAACGGCATTACCACTCGAACTGCTTGGATTGGCTGACGACTGACGGCGCCCGAACTCGAAGATCCCCATAACCCTCACCGAGCCCAGGGTAACGCTACAGGTAGCGGGTAAGTCCATCTCATCTCTGGTGGACACGGGGGCTACCTATTCGGTCCTGCCTACTTATTCAGAGCCAGTTTCTCCTTCCCAGATCTCGGTCATGGGTATTGATGGAAAAAATACTTCCCACTCCAGACCGGTCCACTCCCATGTTATATCGAAGGACTCCCTTTTACTCATTCCTTCTTAGTGATACCATCCTGCCCAGTTCCCTTGCTAGGCCGAGATGTCCTTTTCCACTTAGGGGCCTCCCTCAAGCTGGTTAGACTTGACCCTAAGGTCCCCTCCTGCCAACTCCTGCTTCCTCTTCTCGGCCTGTCTCTAGAACCCTCCCCCTCCTATTCCCCTCTTCCAATCACACAGAACCCAATCAATCCCCAAGTCTGGGATACTTCTAAGCCCATAATAGCAACACACCATTCCCCCGTCCTCATCCGCCTAAAGGACCCCTCCAAATTTCCATCAAGGCCCCAATTTCCCATCTCTGAGACTCACCTTAGGGGCCTAAGACCTATTATCCCCAGACTCCTAAACCATGGACTCCTTATCCCCACTGACTCTCCTTGCAACACCCCCATCCTGCCTGTCCGCAAAGTCTCTGGGGATTATCGCCTGGTCCAGGACCTCCGACTAATCAATGAGGCCATAATTTCTCTCCACCCAGTAGTACCAAACCCATACACCTTGCTCTCCCATATCCCCCCATCCACAACCCACTTTACGGTTCTGGATCTCAAAAATGCCTTTTTCACTATCCCCCTACATCCCGACTCCTATTTCCTCTTCGTCTTTACCTGGACGGATCCGGATACTCATACTGCCAGTCAGCTCACCTGGACAGTTCTTCCCCAGGGCTTCCGCGACACTCCTCACCTCTTCGGTCAGGCGCTGGCACGGGACCTCACTTCCAGCTCCGGTACCCCCAGCACACTTCTTCAATATGTACATGACCTCCTCCTTTGTAGCCCATCTCTCAGCCTCTCAAGACAACATACTGCAGATCTCCTCAATTACCTTGGCTCTCGCGGTTACCGGGTCTCCCCAGCCAAGGCTCAGTTATCTGTATCTTCTGTAACCTACCTGGGGCTCCACCTTACCCCTACCACAAAAGGTCTAACAGCCAATCACACCCGGATTATCCGTGAACTCCAGCCTCCGGAAACAGCGGAACAAATTCTCTCCTTTTTGGGCCTTATAGGATTTTTCCAACACTGGATCCCTAACTTTGCTCTCCTCGCTAAACCCTTATATCTAGCCGCTAAGGAAACCCCTCAAGGACCCCTCACCTCTCCTTCCACCGTTCAACAGGCCTTTCTCACCCTCCGTAACGCTCTGATATCTTCTCCTCCCCTTTCTCTGCCCAACCCAAACCGACCTTTTCACCTTTTTGTGGATGAACGGGCTTCAATAGCCACTGGACTCCTTGCCCAGCCTGTAGGGTCTTCCTACCGCCCCGTGGCTTACCTACCCAAACAGCTAGACCCAAACATTCGGGGATGGCAACCATGCCTTCGGGCCCTAGCAGCAGCAGCCGAACTGACCAAACACTACAGATACTCAACCACACAGGAATAGGTAACATCTCTGACTGCTTTCTATGTGCCTCGCTTGGCCGTCCACCCTTGGCTGCTGTCCCACTCGACCAGCCCTTCAATTCTACTTCCTACACATCCCAAAACCCACCTTTTTCCCCGTTAAAAGTCCCCATATTCCTTGATTCAAAAAAATCTCACCATCTATTACGGCAGCCGCCCAAATCTAGCTGATACTGGATTTATTTGCAACCCATCCCTCATGGTAAACACATCAATTGAAGCACCACCAGGCATGTTTTTGTGGTGCAATGGTTCCCTCACAAAAGAGATCAATTCTGCCTCCCCCTTCCCATGTATCCTCGTTACTCTCGTCCCACAACTCACACTGTATAGCCAAGACGAATTTTCCACGCTAATCACGCCACCCTTTACCCGATGGAAAAGAGCTATCTTTCTTCCTCTGGTCGCAGGCATCTCTCTCGCCTCCTCCCTGGTCGCTGCAGGACTCGGGGGGCGAGGGGGAGCTCTAACACATAGTGTTTCAAAATCCCGCGACTTAGAACATAAACTCCAGCTAGCCATTGAAGGCTCCGCCGCCTCCATCTCCTCTCTCCAGTGCCAAATCACCTCCATAGCCCGAGTCGCTCTCCAGAATCGATGAGCCCTGGATCTCCTGACGGCCGACAAAGGAGGTACCTGCCTCTACCTACAGGAGGAATGCTGCTGTAAACGCCCTCCATCGCTTAAGAGAAGAACTCCAACGCAAACACCAACAGTCCGCCTCCCCAACTCCCGATTGGTGGCGATCCACCCTCTATACCTGGCTAACACCAATCTGAGGCCCCTTAATTCTCATCTGTATCTTGCTCATGTTTGCCCCCCGTTTTCTTAGGTTCCTTCGCCGGCGCATGGAGGAAGTCTCTCGGGTGGCCACAAACCAAATGTTCCTCGGTCCTTACACCTTGCTTCCTACAGAAACCCCCACTGCTCTCCCCTAAGCCTCGGACCTCTGGTCGCCCGACTCCCCTTTCGACGCCCCCATTCAGCATGAAGTAGCCAGAGATCGGAACGCCGCCCCATTACACCAAAGATGTCGGGATGTAAGGCCAACTGGCCCGAGGCAGGGGAACGCAATCAGATTCACAGGTTGCATCAGACCGAAACTCTCCGGACCACCCAGTTCCAGAAACTTACCTGGAGACATTCCGGACCACCCAGTTCCAGGAACTGACCTGGGGGCTTTCCACCCGGCCCAGCCTTCCCGCCTTTCGAGGGACGGGACTAGCGGTCCCAAGACTGATGGAACCGGCACCAGATGTGCCACGACACCCGAAGAGACCACCAGATAAGGAATTCCCTGCGCCCTCCCAGATTCACCACACCCCTTTCCCTTCTTCCCCTATAAAATCTTGCCCAGCCCTCGCCCGGGGGCGACTTCTCTGGCCCCTTTCTCTCGGACCAGTGAACCTCGCCCGGCAGCGCCCCCTTAATAAAGCTCACTTGAAGCTTTCCTGTTTCGCGATGCCGTTTGTTAAGATCCGACCTTACACATCAAGGATGACTCTGAGCTGAATTTCTGCAAAACAAGACTATCCCGTGCGAAAAACAACCCAGTAGAGCTTTGTATCCCATCAGCTACAGGAAGAGAATGGCTGCCGGCTACTGAAAACCAGCAGCATTTACAACTTAACTCCCATGGCCTCTACAGTGGTACGTCTGAGTTTTCTGTTTCTGCCCCTGTACCAAACAGCTCTGGTGTAATTTCGTCGTTCCTTCCTCCACCCACCCCCACCAACCCCTGTCCCCTTACCTGCGGTCCGCAGCCCTCCGCTCCGCGCTCGGATGCCGCTGGGGTGCCAGGGACCCACGGGACGGGTCGTTCCCAGCCGCCGGGCGCTGGCTCCCTAGACTCCCTCCGCTCCGCGCTCGGATGCCGCTGGGGTGCCAGGGACCCACGGGACGGGGTCGTTCCCAGCCGCCGGGCGCTGCCTCCCTAGACTCCCTCCGCTCCGCGCTCGGATGCCGCTGGCGTGCCTGGGACCCACGGGACGGGTCATACACAGCCGCCGGGCGCTGGCTCTCTAGACCCCCGCCGGCTCGCGTGGCACCGACGGCGAGGAGCCCCAAGGACGCCCCGCGCCAGGTGCGCTCTGGCCGGGACGCCCACTTCCGGGACACGCTCTTCCGGGAGAGGCGCGCAGACCGCCGTCGCGCTCAGGTGAGCCGCAGCCAATGCCGAGCAAGACCCGCCCCGGCGGCGCCGCGTCCGCGCGGCGCATCATGATCTCGGCGCTCCAGGCACGGGCGCCGGAACGCCCACTTCCGGGACACTCTCCTACGGGAAAAGCGCGCAGAAAGCCGCCGCGCTCAGGTGACCCGCAGCCAATGCCGAGCAACACCCGCCCCGTTAGGCGCAGCACCATCTCAGAGCTCCAGGCACGGGCGCCGGGGGGCGGGCATCTCCTCTCCTGAGAGGCAGCTAGCGATGCCCCGGGGCGCGGGCCCCTGCGGCGCGGAGACCACTCCAGGCTGGACTCACCGACACCAACGCCGCCAGGAGGAGCGCTTGGCGGGACTCGGCAAACAACCCAATGTTTTAAATGGAAAAAGGACTGCAAAAGACCCTTCTCCAGATAAGACATACAAATGGTCAGCAAGCACATGAAGAGATGTTAATCGTCATTAGTCGTGATGAAATGCAAGTTAACACCACAACGCCGACCCCTCCACACACTAGAACGCCTACAATCAAGAAAGCTAAAAATAACAAATGTTGGCAAAATTTAGAGAAACTGATACACAATTTTCCATAGGGAAAATGAATAAGTTCCGGAGGTGGATGCTGAGACTATTTGTACAACAACGTGAATGTAGTTAATGCCATAGAACTGTATGCTCAAAATGATTTAAATGGTAAATGTTATGTTATGTGGGGCGGGTTTAACATAATTTAGCCCCTGCTTTATACCAGACCCCAGAGTCGAAGCTTCTCATCCATTTTCTCACTTTTACTTAACCTCCTACGATCTTCACACTCCCATTTAACGGACGAAGCTGAGCCTGAGAGGTTAAACTAAGTGACTTGCCCAAGGCTCACTCGGCAAACTCTACACTGTTCAATGTTGCTGTATTTACTGAGCAATACCTCCAGCACCTGCCAGAGACATTGTGGGAAGACCAGGATGAACGGGGGCTGAAAGATTACAAAACATGGGTAGATCCTGGGGCCCTGCTCTCAAAAACACTGAAGTTTCTTGGAGTGGAGGAGATGGCCTTTGTCACCCTTGTGGAGCCTTCTATTCGACCCCACCGCACCCCGACAGAGGAGGGAAGCAGCTGGCCTGATACTGAATATTAGCTCAGCTGGGGAGGAGTCCTGGGGCTTTGAAGAAGGCATCTCCTGCCCCACTCCCTACATTGCCCCCTAGAGTCCAGTATGTGGGCACAAGCATCCCTATGGCAGGGCAGGAGGCACATCTCATGGCACCCCTCTCCTCCCGCCCTGCAGTAATGACACTGTAGCCATACACCCACCAGAAGGACAATGAACTTTCCTTCTCTGAGGGAACCATTATCTGCATCACCCGCCACTACTCCAATGGCTGGTGTGAGGGCATCGGCTCAGAGGGGTCTGGATTCTTCCCCGGGAACTATGCGCAGCCCAGCTGCTGACAGCCTGGGATCTCTGGGATGCTGACCCAAGCACCGCCTTGAGTGAGCCTCTTGAGTCCCACACCAAAGCCTGCTCAAGACTGGACCAGACCGGCACGCCTCCTGGGCTGTGAGCTGTGTCTGTTCCTTCCCCCCATTTCAGTGGGAAGGGGTCCTGGTAAAGACAGATGAGGTACCCAGAGGCCTGCTGGAGACAGGAAAGAACTGGAAGCCAAGGAGTTTGGTGACCTTACCCACAGGGGACCCTTACGCCATGCAAGACCGGGTCTCCAGCTGCAAGTGCCAACTTTGAATAAAATTCTGATGACCTCCTGATGATTGCCCTGCAGGGCTAGCGGGCCGAGGGACTGAAAGGCAACCCACTTGTAAGGCTCCCGCTCATTGAGCCTCCTCTGCCTGCCCTAAGCAGCAGTATCTCCCATCTCCTCGGTGCTCACTGAGCCCTCCACACTAGACCCCTGTGCCCCTCTGCGAAGGTGGGCCGCACCCTGCTCTTTTCCCTGTTGCCTGCTTTGTTATGGATTCAGTCTTGGTTCCCCAAGCTGGGCACTCCTCCAAGAGTGGGGACCAGCTCCCTCACTTAGGTGGGGCTCTCTGAGAGCAGAGCTCACCTCGCCGTCATCCCCCAGACAGCAGCATGAGACACCTCGCTCACCTCCGCCCCTTCACCTCCTTCACAGCTCTGAAACTCCAGAACAGGGAGGTGGGCCTTGGGTTTCCACTGGCTCTGCTTTACAGCGTCATGGCTTTCTGTTCCATATGGGAGGAGGGGGACTCAGAAGGCCCAGTCAGTGGGGCGACTTTGGTTAAGTCCCTGCTTTCTTGCTGCATAGACGAGGCTGTGGTGCAAGGAGACATCTTCGGGCTCTGTGAGGTCCATGGCTGGCCAGACCCGAGCCCCAGAACAGTGTGCTACCTCTTTCCACCAACAGGAGGTGACTGTTCCCTCGAGCTTTTTATCCTGTGGGGATGCTTACAGGGTGGGGTGGGGGGAGGCAAGGAGTGTAGTGTAGGGTCACAGTAGGTAAAGCACGATCTAGGCCTGGGACCATCAGCAAGGAGCGCCACCTCTCCCCACGGGGAGTCCGGTGCGGGGGAGGTCGGGGGGTACATTTCGGGGCCTAGGTCCTCTGGACAGAAGACTGGAGGAGGGAGGCCACGCAGCCCAAGGCAACAGTTAACCGCAACGCGGCGGGACATGTTCCTTCTCTACCCTGACAGGGAACCCCGTCCTCCCAACTGAGAGGGCAAGGTGTGTGGAAACACTGCTGCCTGCTCAGATATGCGCGCCACGCTGCTGCGGCCAGACTCCAGAATTCGCTTGCAGTGGAACTGGGGGAGGCAGCCGAGCTGGTTTAACTGCACAGATGGGGACAGCTCCCAACTCCCTCCTCCAGTCCTCAAATGGACCAACCTGGGATTCCGGGAAATCCCGGAGGGATATACCGAAACGAAAGGGAAAGGGAATAATAAAACTAGCTTTCTCTTTCCCGACCCCCACCGCCCCAGCCCCTCCCCGCCCGGATGGCCCCTGCAGGCCACGTCCTCAGCACCTGATGCAGGTGTAGGCGCACTTCGGTGGAAGTTTCCCAGGGCACCACCCTGGCGCGGAAGGAGCTGGGCTCGGCCTTCTGCGCCTCCTGCATAAGGCGGTGCATGGGGTAGCGCTGGCACGGGAAGGCCATGTCGCCGCCTGCCAGCAGCCCCATGGGGCAGAAGTCGTTGGCACCGTCGCTCACGTAGAAAAGGTACTCGAAGGGCACGCCGTCGTGGGCCCGCTCGCGCAGGTAGTCGCTGAGCACCTTGTGCTAGCACATGTTGGCGGGGCAGCGAGCGCAGCTGTGCGCGTGGAAGGGCCGCAGCGCCAGCAGCCCCCAAGGGCCGGGCCTCGACGGGTTGCTGAAGATGTGGTGGAACAGGCCGTGGTGGCCGGCGGCGCGCAGCGCACTCTCCACGCCAAAGGTGTTGGCGTCTGAGATGAGAACAACCTCAAAGCAGACTCCCTGCTTGGCCACAAACTGCAGCAGCTCGCCCGTGCCGGGCGACAGGGGGATGGCCTCGTAGATGGCGCGCAAGTCCCGCGGCCGCACGCCCTGCTCGCCCAAGTACTGGAAGACATGCTGCATGTACTCGTTGTAGAAGCCCTCGCACTAGGTGGCACGCAGGCTCTCAGGCAGCCACTGGCCTGCCGCGGCACGCGCACGATGGAGTCGTCACTGTTTTCGTCCACGATAGTCTCATCCAAGTCGAAGGTCAGTAGGAAGCGTGGCACGCCGGGCGCAGCCATCCCGCTGTCCTCTACCAGCTTTGTCCTGAGCGACCAAATCCTTTTGTGGTCACCAAAAAGAGTCCCTCAGAGGAAAGGGGGACAGGACCTCTGAGCTTCTCCTGCAGGGTGGGGAGCGGTGGCTGCGGAGGTCTGTCCTGGCTGAGTCTGGAGTGTCAAGAGTGGGGAGAGGGCCTAGCTGAGGTATTTGGGCGCAGGATGGAGCAAGGGGCGCTCACGGGAATTGGAGGGGACGCTGCGTCTTATCCATCCCCGGATTTCTGGGCTCCGGCTCTCACGAGTCCTTCCAGTCCAGAGGGTCTGTGAATGGTGTGCATCTGGGCCGTTCCCTCCACTTGCCCCCCATCCCCATGTTATGTATTTTTAACCACAATTAAAAAAATGAATGAAACACTGATAACACATGTTACAACATGGATAAACATTGAAAACATTCTAAGTCAAAGAAGTCATACTGAAAAGGCCACTCATGTCACAACCGTCTTGTGTGCTTTAAATCCATAGCACTTTTGAAAATGAGGGGATGGGACTTCCCTGGTGGTCCAGTGGTTAAGACTCTGAGCTCCCAATGTAAGGGGCACAGGTTCGATCCTTGGTCAGGGAACTAAAATCCCGCGTGCACGGTATGGCCAAAAAATAAAATAAAATAAACGTCATTGGCCTGGTTTGGATCATAGCATCATCCTTGAACCCATCAGAGCACCCATAGGATGGAACATGGGATTGGCTAAATGTGGATCATATGTCCATCTTCAAGGTGGGTGGAACGTAGCATCAGCCCTCTGGAACTGTTTGGACTGGAAACAGGTAAGAAGTTCCCAAAGGAAAGCTGAGGTTCTGGACTTTGGCATGAGCACAGATGCTGGCTTAGGGAAAGCAGCAGATTCCACACCACTGACGGCCCACTGCACAGCTGTGGGATCTGAAGGCCAAGGAAGGAAGGGGCTGATTTAGGGTCAGGGGCTGCAGCCACCCATCCAGTGCTCTTGCTGTCCGTCCACAACAGCAAGAACCTCTTCCTCTTGCAAAAGGCACAGCCCTCCTTGATGTCTCTGGTGGCGGGAGCCCAGGAGTCACACCTGCCCCCTGGCCACGTGACTCACCCATCCCCCAAGAACAATACTGCTCATTTATCCAGTCTCCTCCCTCCTTTACAAAGAGCAGAGACTAAATGCTATGGTAGTTAGGAAATTCTTGCTGAATGAAGCAGTGGGAGGCTCAAGAATTATGCCATATCATGGAATCCATCATTGGCAGCTTTCAGAGACCACATGGGTGCACGTGGCTCTCCAAGACCATGCAGCCTCAGTGTGAAACTGTCCACTGGGTGGCCCAGTTGCTCCCGTATCTTTGACTCTTAATCAGTATGAATATCAAGTTTGTTACAGCTGGAAGCCCAAAGGATTGCAAGGCCATGATCTGCCGTATGGTTGTTGTGTCAGGGACACACTCAAATGTTTAGATGGTTATCACCTCGCTTGGCAGGCTATGAGCCTGTGAGGGGAGGCCCTTTTCTCAACCACATGCATGTTAGTAACTGAAACATCCCAAAGGGCTGTCTGTGCTACACAGGTAGCTGTTCAATTGCCCAGCAGCAAGGTCAGCTCAGTAATTGGCCACAGGGGCTTGACAGGGACCAGACTGGCCTGAGCTGGAGGACCACAGATGACTGCCTGGATGGTCAGAGGTCAAGGGCTGTCCTGAGACTTGATGTCTATTGATGCCCACTCAGATGGGACAAAGGATGCCTGCAGTCTCAGGAGGGCCCCACCAGCCCTCAGGAGGCAGCACCTGGGGGCTGGTGGGTCGCTGCACCAAGTTCTGTATAAATTCATAACATGACCATGGAGTGAGCTCAGTCAGGCCTCTGCTGGACCCGGGCTGCCCAGGCCAAGTGGGGCCAGCACTACTCTCTCCAGTTCAGATGGTAGGAGGAAACCCTGTGGGCTTCTGAGGCCCTAACAGCCATTGACTGAGGTTGAGTTGGACTTGAAACAGTCAGTGACCCGAGCAGACGTTTCGTTCTTCTGCTCTCAGGTTCCAGAACGGGGGTAGATAACCAGCGGCCCAGGTGAACCCCCACTCGTGAGTGACCCCAGGCAAGTCCTGTTCATCCTACAGGACTCAGAGGTGTGGGGTTAGGGGGGCCGTGGGCCAGTTGTGCTTAACACTAACCCACTAACCCTAACGCCCAAATCTCTACTGTTCACTCCCTAACCCTAACCTCCTCATCTCTAATCCTAAACCCTAAGGCTCCTAACCCCTAGCCCCTAGATACTCGACCTTGACCTGTAAACTCCTAACCCTTACCCTGACTATGACTCAGACCATCTAACCTGACCCTCTAACCCTGACCCTCTAGCCTGCATCCTTTAACTGTAATTCCTCAAAACCTGGGCTCAGCTGAGTGGCTCCATCCAGAGGTGAAGCAGAACCTGTCTTTGGGCCTCCACTGCCTCTGCCCTCTCCTCCCCCCAGGAACCAGAAAGCCCTGGATTGTTGGACTCTCCTGACCAGAGGGGCAGCTGCTCCTGGTCTACCTACACCCACACCCCCCTCCTCTGGGTCCTTGGCCTCTGGACTCTCTGACCTTCAGTCCACCTTCAAGAGCCCGGAGACAAATCCAGGTGAGACGCCTGCTTCATTGGCACAGGTGGGACCTGGTCCTCATCCTCACAGCCCGGCCAGAAACCTTTGTGCACACTGTGTCATGAGGCTGCCTGTCCCCAGCCAGCTGGAGGGGTCGGGAGTCAGATGGGGAACCGAAGTGTCCTTGAGGTTGGAGTGTGGGCAGGACAGGGTAGGAGGGGCGAGAGGTGAGGTGTCATCATTCCCAAACCAGGCAGGGAGTGTGTGCTGTGTTGGCATTTCGGACAGGGAAGAGTATGTCAGATGGAGGCTCTGAAGTAGCACACCTTGCAGGCCAACCTACTAGGGCAGTTCTTCCCTAAGCCAACGGGTGGCGCAAAACAACGCAACGAACTGTACATATATCCTTATAATGAATCTGGCAACTGGAAAGGAAACATCACAGGTCATGGCAACTGAGACACGAGGAGCCCATCCCGCCCGCCCAGCCTTGCACAGTCTGGAGGTGGAGCTGGGGTAGGCTGGACAGGCAGCTCCCGGCTAGGAACTGGGCCGGAGAGCCCCAGGAGGAATGGCAACCCGCAGACAATTTCCAGAGCCCACTGCAGCCGGCAGACGTTCCCTACAGAACAGCCTGGGGCCCTCTGTGTCCACCCTGCACACAGCACGACCCCGTCGACCCCTGGGCCTCATTCATGGCTGTCTGGCCACCCCTCCCCTCACTCCCTGAGTGCCTGAGCCCCCAGGGCCCCCTTGGCCGAGGCTTCTCTGCACACCTGGCTCTCCTGACTATCCCTGCCTCTCTGAGCACACTGTGTCCTTCCCTGGGGTCTGCGGGTCTGGCTAAGGGTTCCCCCTTGACCCCGGGTAGGCGCCCCAGCCAACGCTGACGCTTGCCTTTCCTGCAAGATGGCCCCCTCAGTCTCACCAACTCCAAACTGTGTTGCGTTTACTTCTGAGAAAGAGGGAATGAAGAGGAAGCCCCATTCCGGCCTCACACAAGGTGTGTGCTAACCTTGTGGACCCAAGGGACCACCACAAAGAGGCTGGAAGCCTGGCAGAGGCACAGCCCCTACCGTCACCCCTGTTCCTCGGCCCAGCTTCTCTCTTCTATCATCAAACCCCTCAGCCGCCACCAGAGGAAAAATGTGGGCATGATCCTGTCACTCTGGTTCCAAAACTGTTTCTCTGTCTATAAAACGAAGTCAAAGCTAGCTGTCTGGCCACCCTTGCAGCCCCTCTGCGATGCGTCCTCCCCGCGAGCCAGGCACCCAGCCCCTTCCCCTGCCCCCTGCCCCCACCCTCCTCTAGAGCGAGCTCTGTCCATCCCACTCCTTCAGTTCAGCTCAGCTGCCACCTCCGCTGACCCACCAGCCAGAGGTAACCTCTCCCTCCGCAGACACACCTGGCCTGCAGCTTCTCTGCCCTGCGCCCGGCTGGGCTGAGCAGAGCTGAGAGCATGCGCCTGCTTCACTGTGGACCCCAGGCCCCAGCACATGGCACACGCTCAGGGATGTTTACTGGACAGATGGATGACCATGAGGATGAGCAGGCAGATCACTGACGGTAACGGGTAGTGGTCCTCCTTTTGAGTCTCTACACTTCACCACAAAGTGCTGAGGCAACAGCAAAAGGAAGGGTGGGGGAAGGCGACACCAGAAAGCAACAACTCCATGCCTTCCTCATCCCCCCACAGCACGCATGTGTACACACACATGTGCACGTACATGCCCAAGCATACCGGCATTCACACACATGTACACACACACATGAAAAGATGGACTGCAGTCACACACAGGCACACAATCACATGTGCTGCACATGCAAAAACACATGCATACACACATGTGCCTGCCTGCACATAAACACTCACATGCACTCGGATGTACACAGACCTGTGCGCAGACAGCACACACATGCACATGCTTGTGCACACTCACGTAATACACACACATACACACAAAAGCTCAGGAAATTTCCTAAAGTTTGTTTTTGTTTCAGCCTCCCCAAGAATGAGGAGAGAGCAGATGGTCCCTGGGAAATAAAGATGGTCACGGCCCTGCATCTGTCACAGAGGCTAGTTGAAGGCTCAAGCATGCTCTGCCCTGCCCAGTCGTGGGGTACAGACCCAGCCTGCTCAGCTGCCTCAGCTGAGCCTTCCGCTGTCCCAGCCGCTCGTGGGAGAAGCAAGTCTCAGTGTCAGTTGCAGGTCATGTCTGTGCTACTTCCTGACAGGAGGTCTTGCCTAACCCTAACCCTAAACCTAACCCTACCCCAACCCTAACCCTAACTAACCCTACCCATAACTAACACTAACGCTAACCCTAACCCTAATACGTAACCCTAACCCTAAACCTCTAACCCAAAACCTCTATCCATAACCCTAACCCTAACCCTAACCCTAACCTAACAAAAGCACCGATGCTACTCCTATCTCAGGCCCTGACACTGTCCCTATATAAAGACTTGCTGCTGTCAATATCTATATCCTGACACAATCCTAAGCTTATATCCATCTCTTACTGAAGTCCTGAAACTCTCCCTAAGTGAACCTTGACGCTGTCCCTAAGTGAGGCCCCGAGGCTGTCCGTAACAGACACCCCGATACTATCTTTAACCAACACCCTGATGCTGATCCCACAGAGGCACTTGTGGTGCGACTAAGCCTTTCCCGGACACTGTCCCTCGATAAGGCCCTGACGCTGCTTCTAAATAAGGCCCTGATGCTCTGAGTAACTAAAGCCCTCAAACCATCCCTTGCTCATTTACTGACATTATCCCTAGCCCTTAACCTGACTCGATCCATAGCTAATGTCCTGCCTCTGATCCTACCTGAAGCCCTAATGCTGTCCCTAACTAAGGCCCTGACTAGTCCTAACTCAGGCCCTGACACGATACCTAACAAAGGCTCTGATGCTACCCCTAACTAAGGCCCTGACACTCTCCGTAACTAAGGCCCTGAACCTACTCCTAACTCAGGACCTGAATATGTCTTTAACTAAGACCCTAATACTGATCCTACAAAGGCCCTGATGCTGCTCTGAAGTCATGACCTGACAGTGTCCCCAGCTAAGGGCCTGACGCTAGGCCTCACTCAGGCCGTGTCACTCTCCCTAAGTCAGGCTCTCACGCTGTCCCTACCTGAAGCCCTGACACTGGTTCTAAAAATGGCCCTGGTACTCTCAGTAACTAACGTCGTGACACGATCCCTAGATGTTAACCTGACCCTGTCACTAGCTAATGTCCTCCCTCTGATGATAACTAAAGCCCTGATGCTGCGCCTAACTCAGGCCCTGAATTTAGTCCCACGTCCGTGACACTGTCCTTAATTAAGGCCTAGATGCTTCTCCTAGGTCAGGGCTTGATACTGTTCCTAACTAAGGCCCTAACACTATTCCTAACTCAGGTTCTGACACTGTACGTAACAGAAGGCCCTGACGCTAGTCCTAAGGCCCTGACACTACTCCTAACTCAGGCTCTGACGCTAGTCCTAACTAAGGCTCTGACACTGTCCCTAACTCAGGCCCTGACACTGGCCCTAACTAAAGCGCTGACACTACTCCTAACACAGGCCCTCACACGAGTCCTTTGAAGGCTCTGAAGCTAGTCCTAAGGCCCTGACACTGACCCTAACTAAGGCCCTGCTGCCGTCAATATCTAAAGTCCTGACACTATCCTGAGAATATATTCTAACAAATGTCTTAATAACGTCCTAGAACTCTCCTGATGTAAGCCTTGACGCTGTCCCTAAGTGAGGCCCTGAGGCTGTCCCTAACACAGGCCCTGAGAATGTCTTTAACAAAGACCCTGATGCTCATCCTACAGAGGCAATTGTGCTGCTCCTAAGCCTGGCCTGACACTTTCTCTAGATAAGGCCATGACGCTGGTCCTAAATAAGGCCCTGATGCTCTGAATAACTAAGGCCTTCAAACTATCCCTCGCTCATTTCCTGACATTTTCCGTAGCCCATAACCTGACTCGATCTGTAGATAATGTCCTGCTTCTTATCCTACCTGAAGCCCTAATGCTGTCCCTAACTAAGTCACTGACTACTCCTAACTCAGGCCCTGACACTGGCCCTAACTAAAGCCTTCAAACTACTCCTAACTCAGGTCAGACACTGTCCCTAACAAAGACCCTGACACTACACATAACACGGGCCCTGACATGATGCCTAACAAAGGCTCTCATGCTAGTCTTACCTAAGGCCCTGACACTCCCCCTACCTAAGGCCCTGAACTTACTACTAACTCAGGCCCTGATCATGTCTTTAACAAAGACCCTAATGCTCATCCTACAAAGGCCCTAATGCTGCTCCTAAGTCATGCCCTGAGAATGTCCCTAGCTAAGGGCCTGATGCTAGGCTTCACTCAGGCCGTCGCTCTCCTTACATCAGGCTCTGACGCTGTCCCTACCTGAAGCCCTGACACTGGTTCTAAACAAGGCCCCTGGTACTCTCAGTAACTATGGTATTGACACTATCTCCAGGTCATTTCCTGACACTATACCTAGATATTAACCTAACTCTATCTTTAGCTAAAGTCAAGCCTCTTATGCCGACTAAAGCCCTGATGCTGTGCCTAAATCAGGCCGTGAATTTAGCCCCAAGGCCATGACACTGTCCCTAACTAAGGCCTAGATGCTGGTCCAACGTCAGGGCCTGATACTGTCCCTAACAAAGGCCCTAACACTATTCCTAACTCAGGCCCTGACACTGTACCTAACAGAAGGCTCTGATGCTACTCCTAACCAAGGCCCTGACACTGTCCCAAACTAAGGCCTAGATGCTGGTACAAAGTCAGGACCTGATACTGTCCCTATCTAAAGACCTAGCACTATGGCTAACTCAGTCCCTGACACTACCTAACAGAAGGCCCTGACCCCAGTCCTAATTAAGACCCTGACACTGTCCCTAACAAAGGCTCTGATCCTAGTCCTAACCAAGGCAATGACACTGTCCCTAAGTAAGGCCTGAGATTACTAATAACTCAGGCCATGACACAATACCTAAAAAAGGCTCTGATGCTGTTCCTAACTAAGGCACTGACACTGTCCCTAACTAAGGCCCTGACACTACTCCTAACTCAGGCCCTCAAACGATTCCTAACAAAGGCTCTGATGCTAGTCCTAACTAAAGCCCTGACACTGTTCCTAACAAAGGCACTGATGCCACTCCTAACTCAGGCCCTAACACTGTCCCCAATGAAGGGCCTTGTGCGACTCCTAATTCAGGCCCTAACACGATACCTAACAAAGGCTCTGATGCTAATCGTACCTAAGGCTCTGACACTGTCCTTAAGTAAGGCCTGGACACTACCACTAACTCAGGCCCTGATACTGTCTCTACCTAAGGCCCTGACACTACACCTACCTCAGGCCATGACAGCGTCCCTTACTAAGGCCCTGACACTACTCCTAACTCTGCCCTGACATTATAACTAACAAAGGCTCTGACGCTAGTTCTAACCAAGGTCCGGTCACTGTACGAAACAAAGGCGCTGACACGGTAACTAACGAAGGCTCTGATGCTAATCCTAACTAAGGCCCTGACACTGACCCTAACCAAGCCCTTCACACTACTCCTAACTAAGGCCCTGATGCTACACCTAACTCAGGCCCTGACACTGTCCTTAACGAAGGCCTTGACACTACTAATGACTCAGGCCCTGACACTGTCCCTAACTGAGGCCCTGACACTACTACTAACTCAGGCCCTGACACGGTACCTAACGAAGGCACTGACGGTAACCCTAAGGCCTTGACACTATTCCTAACTCAGGCCCTGACACTGTCCCTAAATAAGGCCCTGATATTACACCTAAAACAGGCCCTGACACTGTCCCTAATAAAGGCCCTGCTGCTGTCAATATCGCAAGTCCTGACACTATCCTAAGCTTATATCCTGCCCAATCTCTTACTGAGTTCCTGAAACTGTCCCTAAGTGAGGCCTTGATACTGTCCCTAAGAGAGGCCCTGAGGCTGTCCCTAACAGAGGTCCTGACAATGTCTTTAACAAAGACCCTGATGCTGATCTTACAGAAGTACTGGTGCTACTCCTAAGCCTTGCGTGGACACTGTCCCTAGATAAGGCCCTGACGCAGGTCCTAAAAAAGGTCCTGATGATGAATAACTAAGGCCTTCAAACTATCCCTCACTCATTTCCTGACGTCATGCCTAGCCTGTAACCTGACTCAGTCCGTAGCTAATGTCCTGCCTCTTATCCTACCTGAAGTCCTAATGCTGTCCCCAACTAAGGCCCTGACTACTGCTAAATCAGGCCCTGACACTGGCCCTAACTAAAGCCTTCACACTACTCCTATCTCAGGTCCTGACACTGTCCCTAACTAAGGCCCTGACACTACTCATAACTCAGGCCCTGAGACGATACCTAACAAAGGCTCTGATGCTAGTCTTAACTAAGGCACTGACACTCTCCCTACCTAAGGCCCTGAACATACTCCTAACTCAGGCCCTGATCATGTCTTTAACTAAGACCCTACTGCTCATCCTACAAAGGCCCCATTGCTGCTCCTAAGTCATGCCCTGAGAGTGTCCCTAGCTAAGGGCCTGATGCTAGGCCTCCCTCAGGCCCTGTCACTCTCCCTAAGACAGGCTCCCAGGCGATCCCTACCTGAACCCCTGACACTGATTCTAAACAAGGACCTGATACTCTCAGTAACTGTGGTATTCACACTATCCCCAGGTCATTTCCTGACACTTTACCTATACCTTAACGTAACCCTGTCTTTAGCTAAAGTCGAGCCTCTTATGCCAACTAAAGGCCTGATGCTGTGCGTAACTCAGGCCCTGACTTAGTCCCAAGGCCTTGACACTGTCCCTAACTAAGGCCTAGATGCTGGTCGAACGTCAGGACCTAATACTGTCCCTAACAAAGGCCCTAACACTAATCCTAACTCAGGACCTGACAGTGTACCTAACAGAAGGTCCTGACGTTAGTCCTAACTAAGACCCTGACACTGTCCCTAACAAAGGCTCAGATGCTACTCCTAACCAAGGCCCTCACACTGTTCCTAACTAAGACCCTGACAGTACTCCTAACTTAGGCCCTGACCCGATACCTAACAAGGCTTACTTATTAAGTAATAATTAGCCTACCTGAAGCCCTAACTCTGTCCCTAAGGACCTGAATAGTCCTAACTAAGGCCCTGACACTGTCCTCACCAAGGCCTTCACCGTACTCCTAACTCAGCCCCTGACACTGTACCTAACTAAGGCCCTGACAGTACTCCTAACTTAGGCCCTGACACAATACCTAACAAAGGTTCTGACGCTATTCCTAACTAAGGCACTGAAACAGGACCTAACTAAAGCCCTTGACTTAGGAGTAGTGTCAAGGCTTTAGTTAGGGACAGTGTTGGGCCTTAGCTCGGACTAGCATCACAGCCTTTGTTAGGTATCATGTCAAGGCCTGAGTTAGAAGTAGTGTCAGGGCCTTAGTTGGGGACAGTGTCAGGTCCTTAGTTAGGACTAGCAACAGAGCCTTTGTTAGTAATCGTGTGAGGGCCTGAGTTAGGAGCAATGTCAAGGCCTTAGATAGGGACAGTGTGTGTCAGGGCCTTGGTTAGGACTATCATCAGAGTCTTTGTTAGGTATCATGTCAGGGCCTGAGTTAAGAGTAGTATCAGAGCCTTAGTTAGGAACAATGTCATGGCCTGAGTTAGGAGTAGTATCAGGGCGTTATTTAGGGACACTGTCAGGGCCTGAGTTAGCAGTAGTGTCAAGGACGTTGTTACGGATTGTGTCAGGGCCTCAGTTAGGAATAGTGTCAGGGCCCTAGGTAGGGACAGTATGAGGCCCTGACTTAGGATGAGCATCTAGGCCTTAGTTAGGGACAGTGTCACGGCCTTGGGACTAAAGTCAGGGCCTCAGGCACAGCATCAGGGCTTTAGTTGGCATAAGAAGCTCAACTTTAGCTAAAGAAACGGTTAGGTTAAGGTCTAGGTATAGTATCAGGAAATAACCTAGGGATAGTGTCAAACTTTAGTTACTGAGAGTATCAGAGACTTGTTCAGAACGAGTGTCAGGGCTTCAGGTAGGGACAGCGTCAGAGCCTGACAGAGAGACGGTCAGAGCATGACTGAGGCCTAGCGTGAGGCCCTTAGCTAGGGACACTGTCAGGGCATGACTCAGGAGCAGCATCAGGGCCTCTGTAGAATCAGCATTACGATCTTAAGACATGATCAGAGCCTGAGTTAGGGAGAGCGTCAGGGCCTCAGTTATGGATAGCTTCAGAGCCTATGTTAGCAACAACCTCACGGCTTTATTTGGGGACAGCGTCAGGGCTGACTTAGGAATAGTGTCAGTACCTTGGTTAGACATGGGTCAGTAAATTAGCTCAGTATAGTGTCAGGCCTTTAGTTATTACTGTCAGCAGGGCCTACATTAGGGACAGCTTCCAGGCCTTACTTACAGTGTCAGGGCCTTAACAGGACTATTCAGGGCCTTAGTTAGGGACAGCATTAGGACTTTACGTAGGATGAGAGGCAGGATATTAACTATGGACTGAGTCAGGTTACGGGCTAGGGACAAGGTCAGGAAAGGACCGAGGGACAGTTTGAAGGCCTTAGTTACTGACAGAACCTGGGCCTTGTTTACAACCAGCGTCACGGTCTTCGGTAGGGACAGTGCCAGGTCAAGGCCTACGAGGAGCATAAGGGCCTCTGTAGGATCAGCATCAGGGTCTTGGTTAAAGACATTCTCAGGGCCTCACTTAAGGACAAGCTCAGGGCCTCACTTAGGGACAGTGTCAAGGCTCACGTAGGGACAGTTTCAGGACCTTAGTAAGAGATGTAACAGGATATATGCTCAGGATAGTGTCAAAACTTTAGATATTGATGGCAGCAGGGCCTTTGTTAGGGACAGTGTCAGGGCCTGAGTTAGGGACAGTGTCAGGGACTGAGCTAGGGTCAGTGTCAGGGCCTTAGTTAGGATTAGCATCAGAGCCTTTGTTAGGTATCGTGTCTGAGCCTGAGTTAGAAGTAGTGTCAGGGCCTTAGTTATGGACAGTGTCAGGACCTTAGTTAGGACTAGCATCAGAGCCTTTGTTAGGTATCATGGCAGGGCCTACATTAGGAGTACAACAAGGGCCTTAGTTGGGGACACATTCACGGGTAGAGCTAGGAGTAATGTCAGGGCGTTATTTAGGGAGAGTGTCAGGGCATGAGTTAGGAGTAGTCTCAGGGCCTTAGTTAGGAGTAGCACCAGAGCCTTTCTTAGGAATAGTGTGAGGGCCTGAATTAGGACCAGCATCAGAACCTCTGTTCGGTATCATGTCGCGGCCTGAGTTAGCCGTAGTCTCAGGCTCTACTTAAGGACAGTGTCCGGGCATTGGTTACGAGCAACAGAGCCTTTGTTGCGCACACTGTCAGGACCTTGGTTAGGACTAGTATCAGAGGCTTCTCTTAGGTAAACTATCAGGACTTGAGTTAGGAATAGTATTAGGGCCTTAGTTAAGGACAGTATCAGGAGCTGACTTAGTTAGAGCATCAAGGCCTTAGTTTGGCACAGTGTCAAGGCCTTGGGGCTAAATTCAGGGCCTGTGTTAGGCACAGCATCAGTGCTTTACTTGCCATAAGAGGCCTGATTTTACCTAAAGACAGGGTTAAATTATGTTCTAGGTATACTGTCAGGAAATGACCCAGGTATAGTGTCAACACCTTAGTTACTGAGAATATCGGGGCCTTGTTTAGAAGCAGTGTCAGGGCTTCAGGTAGGGACAGAGTCACAGCCTGATGTAGGGAGAGCGACAAGGCCCGAGTGAGGCCTAGCATCAGGTCCTTAGCTGGGGACACTGTCAGGGCATGACTCAGGAGCAGCATCAGGGCCTCTGTAGGATCAGCATTACGGTCTTAGTTAAAGACATGATCAGGACCTCAGTTAGGTGGAGTGTCAAGGCCTCAGTTACGGATAGCTTCAGGGCCTGTGTTAGGGACAGCCTCATGGCTTTATTTAGGGCCAGCATCAGGGCTGACTTAGGCCTAGTGTCAAGACCTTGGTTAGAGATGGGTCAATATATTAGCTCAGGATAGTGTCAGGACTTCAGTTATTGCCGGCAGCAGAGCCTGCATTAGAGACAGCTTCCGGGCCTTACTTACAAACAGTGTCAGGGCCTTACGGATGACTAGTCAGGGACTTACTTGGGGAGAGCATTAGGGCTTCAGGTAGGGTAAGAGGCAGGACATTAACTACGGACTGAGTCAGGTTACGGGCTAGGGATAAAGTCAGGAATGTAGCGAGGGACAGTTTGAAGGTCTTAGTTACTGAGAGCACCTGGGCCTTCTTTAGGACAAGCGTCACAGCCTTCAGGAGGGACAATGTCAGGGCAAGGCCTAGGAGGAGCATGAGGGCCTCTATAGGATCAGCATCAGGGTCTTGGTTAAAGACATTCTCAAGGCCTCACTTAGGGACAGGCTCAGGGTGTCACTTAGGGACAGCGTCAATGCTCACTTAGGGACAGTTTCAGGACCTTAGTAAGAGATAGGACAGGATATATGCTAAGGATACTGTCAGAACTTTAGATATTGACAGCAGCAGGGCCTTTGTTACGGACACTGTCAGGGCCTGAGTTAGGACTAGCATCAGTGCCTGTTAGGAACAGTGTCAGGGCCTATTGTAGGTGTAGCATCAGGGCCTTATTTAGGGACAGTGTCAGGGCCTGAGTTAAGTATAGCTTCAGGGCCTTAGTTAGGAATAGTGTCAAGGCCTAAGTCAGGGTCACCGTCACGGCCTTAGTTAGGGTTAGCATCAGAGACTTCGTTGGGTGTAATGTCAGGGCCTCAGTTACGAGCAGTGTCAGCGCCTTAGTTAGGGACAGTCTCAGGGCCTTGGTTAGGACTAGCATCAGAGCATTTGTTACGTATAATGACAGGACCACAGTTAGGAGGTCAGTCAGGCCCTTAGATAGGGACACTGTCAGGGCCTTAGTTAGGGACAGTATCACGTCCTGAGTTAGTAGTGGAGTAAAGGCCTTAGTTAAGGACAGTGTCAGGGCAAGGCCTAGGAGGAGCATAAGGGCCTCCATAGGAGCTGGGGCCAGAGCTGGGGCTTGGGCTGGGGCAGGGACTGGGGCTAGGGCTAGAGCCTTACTTAGGAATAGCGTCAAGGCCTTAGTTAGGGTCACTGTCAGGGCCTTACTTAGGGTTAGCATCAGAGACTTCGTTAGGTATAATCTGAGGACCTGAGTTAGAAGTAGTATCACGGCCTTAGTAAGGGACAGTGTCAGGGCCTTGGTTAGGAGGAGCATCAGAGCCTTTGTTATGTATAATGGCAGGGCCAGAGCTAGGAGGAGAGAAAGACCCTTAGTTAGGGACACTGTCAGGGCCTTAGTTAGGGACAGTATCACGGCGTGAGTTAGTAGTGGTGTCAAGGCCTTAGTGAAGGACAGAGACAAGGCAAGGCCTATGAGGAACAAAAGGGCCTCTGTAGGATCAAGGACTAGGGCTGTGGCTGGGGCTAGGGCTAGGGCTAGGGCCTTAGTTAGGAATAGTGTCAAGGCCTTAGTTAGGGTCACTGTCAGGGCCTTAGTTAGGGTTAGCATCACAGCCTTTGTTAGCTATAATGTCAGAGCTTGAGTAAGAACTAGTGTAAGGGCCTTAGTGAGGGACAGTGTCAGGTCCTTGGTAAGGACGAGCGTTGGAGCCTTTGTTATGTATAATGGCAGGGCCAGAGTTAGGAGGAGAGTCAGGCAATTAGTCAGGTACACTGTCAGGGACTTAGTTAGGGACAGTATCAGGGCCTGAGTTAGTAGTAGTGTCAAGGCCTTAGTTAAGGACAGTGTCAGGGCAAGGACTAGGAGGAGCATAAAGGCCTCTGTAGGAGCTGGGGCAGGAGCTGGGACTGGGGATGGGGCTGGGGCTAGGGCTAGGGCCTTAGTTAGGAATAGTGTCAAGGCCTTAGTTAGGGTCACTGTCAGGGCCTTAGTTAGGGTCACTGTCAGGGCCTTAGTTAGGGTTAGCATCAGAGGCTTCGTTAGGTATAATGTCAGGGACTGAGGTAGAAGTCCTGTCAGGGCCTTAGTGAGGAACAGTGTCAGGGCCTTGGTTAGGATGAGCATCACAGCCTTTTTTCTGTATAATGGCAGAGCCAGAGTTACGAGGAGAGTCACGCCCTTAGTTAGGGACACTGTCAGGGCCTTAGTTAGGGACACTATCATGACCTGAGTTAGTATTAGTGTCAAGGCCTTAGTTAAGGACAGTGTCAAGGCAAGGCCTAGGAGGAGCATGAGAGCCTCTGTAGGATCAGTGGATGGGGCTGGGTCTACGGCTGGTGTTAGGGCTGGGGCTAGGGCTAGGGCCTTAGTTAGGAATACTATCAAGGCCTTAGTTAGGATTAGTGTACGAGACTTAGTTAGGATTAGCATCAGAGCCTTCATTAGGTCTCCTGTCAGAGCCTGAGCTAGGAGTAGTGTCAGGGCCTTAGTTAGGGACAGTGTCAGGGCCTGAGTTAGGAGTGAAATCAGTGCCTCTCTTAGGAACAGTGTCAGGGTCTGTGTTAGGTATAGTGTCAGGGCATAAGTTAGGACAGTGTCAGGGCCTTAGGTAGGACGAGCATCAGAGCCTTCGTTAGTTATCGTGTCAGAGCCTGAGTTAGCCGTAGTCTCAGGGCCTACGTAGGGAGAGTGTCACGGCCTTGATTAGGACTATCATCAGAGCCTTTGTTAGGGACAGTGTCAGGGTCTTGGTTAGGACTTGCATCAGGGCCTTCTGTTAGGTACACTGTCTGGGCATGAGTCAGGCATAGTGCTAGGGACTTTGTTAGGGACAGTATCACGCCATGATGTTGGACCAGCATCTAGGCCTTAGTTAGGGACAGTGTCACAGACTTCGGGCTAAATTCAGGGCATAAGGTAAGCACAGCATCAGGGCTTTAGCTGCCATAAGAGGCTCGACATTAGCTAAAGAAAGGGTTAAATTATGATATAGGTATACTATCAGGAAATGACCCAGGTATACTGTCAACACCTTACTTACGGAGAGTATCGAGGCCTTGCTTAGAACCAGTGTCAGGGCTTCAGGTAGGGACAGCGTCAGAGCCTGACGTAGGGAGAGCGACAGGGCCCGAGTGAGGCCTAGCATCAGGCCCTTAGCTGGGGATACTGTCAGGGCATGACTCAGGAGCAGAATCAGGGCCTCTGTAGGATCAGCATTACGGTCTTAGTTAAAGACATGATCAGAGCCTGAGTTAGGCGGACTGTCAAGGCCTCACTTAGGGATAGCTTCAGGACCTGTGGTAGGGACAGCATCAGAGCATTATTTAGAGCCAAAATAAGGGCTGACTTAGAGATAGTGTCAGGAACTTGGTTCGAAATAGGTCAGTATATTAGCTCAGGATACTGTCAGGACTGTAGTTACTGCCGGCAACAGTGTCTGCATTAGGGACAGGTTCCGGGCCTTAAGTAGAAACCGAGTCAGAACCTTAGTGAAGACTAGTCAGGGCCTTAGTTAGGGACAGCATTAGGGCTTCAGGTAGGGTAAGAGGCAGGACATTAACTACGGACTAGGGATAAAGTAAGGAACGGAGCAAGGGACACTTTGAAGGCCTTAGTTATTGAGAGCACCTGGGCCTACTTTAGGACCAGTATCAGGGCCTTTGATAAGGACAGTGTCAGGGCAAGACCTAGGAGGAGCATAAGGGCCTCTATAGGATCAGCATCAGGGACTGGGGATGGGGATGGGGCTGGGGCTGGGGATTGGGATGGGGATCAGGTAGGGGAGAGCTAGGGCCAGGGTTAGGGATAGGGCCTTAGTTAGGAATAGTGTCAAGGACTTAGTTAGGGTCACTGTCAGGGCCTTAGTTAGGGTTAGCATCAGAGCCTTCGTTAGGTATAGAGTCAGAGCTTGAGTTAGAAGTAGTGTCAGGGCCTTAGTGAGGGACAGTGTCAGGTCCTTGGTAAGGATGAGCATTCGAGCCTTTGTTATGTATAATGGCAGGGCCAGAGTTAGGAGGAGAGTCAGGCAATTAGTCAGGGACACTGTCAGGGACTTACTTAGGGACACTATCACGGCCTGAGTTAGTAGTAGTGTCAAGGCCTTAGTTAAGGACAGTGTCAGGGCAAGGCCTACGAGGAGCATAAAGAGCTCTGTAGGAGCTGGGGCAGGAGCTGGGAATGGGACTGGGGCTGGGGCTGCGTTTGGGGCTAGGGCTAGGGGCTTACTTAGGGATAGTGTCAAGGCCTTAGTTAGGGTCACTGTCAGGGCCTTAGTTAGGGTTAGCATCCGAGCCTTCGTTAGGTATAATGTCACAGCCTGAGTTAGAAGTAGTGTCAGGGCCTTAGTGAGGGACAGTGTCAGGGCCTTGGTTAGGACGAGCGTCAGAGCCTTTGTTATATATAATTGCAGGGCCAGAGTTAGCAAGAGAGTACCGCCCTTACTTAGCGACAAAATCAGTGCCTTAGGTAGGGACAGTATCACGGCCTTGGGGCTAAATTCAGGGCCTGAGTTAAGCATAGCATCAGGGCTTTAGTTGCCATAAGAGGCTCGACTTTAGCTAATGACAGGGATAAGTTATGATCTAGGTATACTGTCAGGACATGACCCAGGTAGAGTGTCAACACCTTAGTGACTGAGAATGTCGGGGCCTTGTTTAGAACCAGTGTCAGGGCTTCAGGTAGGGACAGCGTCAGAGCCTGACGTAGGGAGAGCGACAGGGCCCGAGTGAGGCCTAGCATCAGGTCCTTAGCTGGGGACACTGTCAGGGCATGACTCAGGAGCAGCATCAGGGCCTCCGTAGGATCAGCATTACGGTCTTACTTAAAGACATGATCAGGGCCTGAGTTAGGTGGAGTGTCAAGGCCTCCGTTACGGATAGCTTCAGGGCCTGTGTTAGGGACAGCCTCACGGCTTTATTTAGGGCCAGCATCAGGGCTGACTTAGGGTTAGTGTCAGGACCTTGATTCGAGATGCGTCAGTATATTAGCTCAGGATAGTGTTAGGCCTTTAGTTATTGCCGGCACCAGGGCCTGCATTGGGGACACCTTCCAGGCCTTACTTACAAACAGTGTCAGGGCCTTAGTGATGACTACTCAGGGCCTTACTTAGCCACAGTATTAGGGCTTCAGGTAGGGTAAGAGGCAGGACATTAACTACGGACTAGGGATAAAGTCAGGAAAGGAGCAAGGGACACTTTGAAGGCCTTAGTTATCGAGAGCATCTGGGCCTTCTTTAGGACCAGTATCTAGGCCTTTGGTAGGGACAGTGTCAGGGCAAGACCCAGGAGGAGCATAAGGGCCTCGGTAGGATCAGCATCAGCGACTGGGGATGGGGATTCTGATGGGAATGGGGATGGGGATGGGGATCGGGTAGGGGATGGGGATGGGGATGGGGATTGTGATGGGTATGGGGAAGGGGATAGGGTAGGGGAGGGCTAGGGCTAGGGTTAGGGCTAGGGCCTTAGTTAGGAATAGTGTCAAGGCCTTAGTTAGGGTCAATGTCAGGGGCCTAGTTAGAGTTAGCATCAGAGCCTTTGTTAGGTATAATGTCAGAGCTTCAGTTAGTAGTACTGTCAAGACCTTAGTTAAGGACAGTGCCAAGGCAAGGCCAACGAGGAGCATAAAGGGCTCTGTAGGAGCTGGGGCAGGAGCTGGGACTGGGACTGGGGCTGGGGCTAGGGCTAGGGCTAGGGCCTTAGTTAGGAATAGTGTCAAGGCCTTAGGTAGGGTCACTGTCAGGGCCCTAGTTAGGGTGAGCATCAGAGCCTTTGTTATGTATAATGTCACAGCTTGAGTTAGAAGTAGTGTCAGGGCATTGGTGAGGGACAGTATCAGGTCCTTGGTAAGGACGAGCGATCGAGCCCTTGTTATGTATAATGGCAGGGCCAGAGTTAGGAGGAGAGTCAGGAAATTACTCAGGGACACTGTCAGGGACTTAGTTAGGGACACTATCAGGGCCTGAGTTAGTAGCAGTGTCAAGGCCTTAGTTAAGGACAGTGTCAGGGCAAAGACTAGGAGGAGCGTAAAGGCCTGTGTAGGAGCTGGGGCAGGAGCTGGGACTGTGGATGGGGATGGGGCTGGGGCTAGGGCTAAGGCTAGGGCTGGGGCTAGGGCTGGGACGAGGGGCTTACTTAGGAATAGTGTCAAGGCCTTAGTCAGGGTCACTGTCAGGGCCTTAGTTAGGGTTAGCATCAGAGCCTTCGTTAGGTATAATGTCAGGACCTGAGTTAAAAGTAGTGTCAGGGCCTTAGTGAGGGACAGTGTCAGGGCCTTGGTGGGGAAGAGCGTCAGAGCCTTTGTTATATATAACTGCAGGGCCAGAGTTAGGAAGAGAGTACCGCCCTTACTTAGCGACAATAGCAGTGCCTTAGTTAGGGAGAGTATCACGGCCTTGGGGCTAAATTCAGGGCCTGAGTTAAGCATAGCATAAGGTCTTTTCTTGCCATAAGAGGCTCGACTTTAGCTAATGACAGGGATAAGTTATGATCTAGGTATACTGTCAGGACAGGACCCAGGTATAGTGTCAACACCTTAGTGACTGAGAATGTCGGGGCCTTGTTTAGAACCAGTGTCAAGGCTTCAGGTAGGGACAGCGTCAGAGCCTGACGTAGGGAGAGCGACAGGGCCCGCGTGAGGCCGAGCATCAGGTCCTTAGCTGGGGACACTGTCAGGGCATGACTCAGGAGCAGCATCAGGGCCTCCGTAGGATCAGCATTACAGTCTTAGTTAAAGACATGATCAGGGCCTGCGTTAGGTGGAGTGTCAAGGCCCCCGTTACGGATAGCTTCAGGACATGTGTTAGGGACAGCCTCACGGCTTTATTTAGGGCCAGCATCAGGGCTCACTTAGGGATAGTGTCAGGACCTTGGTTCGAGATGGGTCAGTATATTAGCTCAGGATAGTGTAAGGCGTTTAGTTATTGCCGGCAGCAGGGCCTGGATTAGGGACACCTTCCAGGCCTTACTTACAAACAGTGTCAGGGCCTTAGTGATGACTACTCAGGGCCTTAGTTAGCCACAGTATTAGGGCTTCAGGAAGGGTAAGAGGCAGGACATTAACTACGGACTAGGGATAAAGTCAGGAACGGAGCTAGGGACACTTCAAAGGCCTTAGTTATCGAGAGCACATGGGCCTTCTTTAGGACCAGTATCACGGCCTTTGGTAAGGACAGTGTCAGGGCAAGACCTAGGAGGAGCATAAGGGCCTCTGTAGGATCAGCATCAGGGACTGGGGATGGGGATGGGGCTGGGGATGGGGATGGGGATCAGGTAGGGGAGGGCTAGGGCCAGGGTTAGGGCTAGGGCCTTAGTTAGGAATAGTGTCAAGGCCTTAGTTAGGGTCACTGTCAGGGCCTTAGTTAGGGTTAGCATCAGAGCCTTCGTTAGGTATAATGTCATGGCCTGAGTTAGAAGTAGTATCAGGGCCTTGGTGAGGGACAGTGTCAGGTCCTTGGTAAGGATGAGCGTTCGAGCCTTTGTTATGTATAAAGGCAGGGCCAGAGTTAGGAGGAGAGTCAGGCAATTAGTCAGGGACACTGTCAGGGACTTACTTAGGGACACTATCACGGCCTGAGTTAGTAGTAGTGTCAAGGCCTTAGTTAAGGACAGTGTCAGGGCAAGGCCTACGAGGAGCATAAAGGGCTCTGTAGGAGCTGGGGCAGGAGCTGGGACTGGGACTGGGGCTGGGGCTAGGGCTAGGGGCTTACTTAGCGATAGTGTCAAGGCCTTAGGTAGGGTCACTGTCAGGGCCTTAGTTAGGGTGAGCATCAGAGCCTTCATTAGGTATAATGTCACGGCCTGAGTTAGAAGTAGTGTCAGGGCCTTAGTGAGGGACAGTGTCAGGGCCTTGGTTGGGACCAGCGTCAGAGCCTTTGTTATATATAATTGCAGAGCCAGAGTTAGCAAGAGAGTACCGCCCTTACTTAACGACAAAATCAGTGCCTTAGTTAGGGACAGTATCACGGCCTTGGGGCTAAATTCAGGGCCTGAGTTAAGCATAGCATCAGGGCTTTAGTTGCCATAAGAGGCTCGACTTTAGCTAAAGACAGGGATAAGTTATGATGTAGGTATACTGTCAGGACATGACCCAGGTATAGTGTCAACACCTTAGTGACTGAGAATGTCGGGGCCTTGTTTAGAACCAGTGTCAGGGCTTCAGGTAGGGACAGCGTCAGAGCCTGACGTAGGGAGAGCAACAGGGCCCGAGTGAGGCCGAGCATCAGGTCCTTAGCTGGGGACACTGTCAGGGCATGACTCAGGAGCAGCATCAGGGCCTCCGTAGGATCAGCATTATGGTCTTACTTAAAGACATGATAAGGGCCTGAGTTAGGTGGAGTGTCAAGGCCTCCGTTATGGATAGCTTCAGGGCCTGTGTTAGGGACAGCCTCACGGCTTTATTTAGGGCCAGCATCAGGGCTGACTTAGGGTTAGTGTCAGGACCTTGGTTTGAGATGGGTCAGTATATTAGCTCAGGATAGTGTTAGGCCTTTAGTTATTGCCGGCAGCAGGGCCTGCATTAGGGACACCTTCCAGGCCTTACTTACAAACAGTGTCAGGGCCTTAGTGATGACTACTCAGGGCCTTAGTTAGCCACAGTATTAGGGCTTCAGGTAGGGTAAGAGGCAGGACATTATCTATGGACTAGGGATAAAGTCAGGAATGGAACAAGGGACACTTTGAAGGCCTTAGTTATCAACAACACCTGGGCCTTCTTTAGGACCATTATCACGGCCTTTGGTACGGACAGTGTCAAGGCAAGACCTAGGAGGAGCATAAGGGCCTCTATAGGATCAGCATCAAGGACTGGGGATGGGGACTGTGATGGGGATGGGGATGGGGATGGGGATCGGGTAGGGGAGGGCTAGGGAAAGGGCCTCAGTTAGGAATAGTGTCAAGGCCTTAGTTAGGGTCACTGTCGGGGCCTTAGTTAGGGTTAGCATCAGAGCCTTTGTTAGGTATAATGTCCGAGCTTGAGTTAGAAGTAGTGTCAGGGCCTTAGTGAGGGACAGTGTCAGATCCTTGGTAAGGATCAGCGTTCGAGCCTTTGTTATGTATAATGGCAGGGCCACAGTTAGGAGGAGAGTCAGGAAATTAGTCAGGGACACTGTCAGGGACTTAGTTAGGGACAGTATCACGGCCTGAGTTAGTAGCAGTGTCAAGGCCTTAGTTAAGGACAGTGTCAGGGCAAGGACTAGGAGGAGCATAAAGGCCTCTGTAGGAGCTGGGACAGGAGCTGGGACTGGGACTGGGGCTGGGGCTAGGGCTAGGGGCTTACTTAGCGATACTGTCAAGGCCTTAGGTCGGGTCACTGTCAGGGCCTTAGTTAGGGTGAGCTTCAGAGCCTTCATTAGGTATAATGTCACGGCCTGAGTTAGAAGTAGTGTCAGGGCCTTAGTGAGGGACAGTGTCAGGGCCTTGGTTAGGATGAGCGTCAGAGCCTTTGTTATATATAATTGCAGGGCCAGAGTTAGCAAGAGAGTACCGCCCTTACTTAGCGACAAAATCAGTGCCTTAGTTAGGGAGAGTATCACGGCCTTGGGGCTAAATTCATGGCCTGAGTTAAGCATAGCATCAGGGCTTTAGTTGCCATAAGAGGCTCGACTTTAGCTAATGACAGGGATAAGTTATGATCTAGGTATACTGTCAGGACATGACCCAGGTATAGTGTCAACACCTTAGTGACTGAGAATGTCGGGGCCTTGTTTAGAACCAGTGTCAGGGCTTCAGGTAGGGACAGCGTCAGAGCCTGACGTAGGGAGAGCGACAGGGCCCGAGTGAGGCCTAGCATCAGGTCCGTAGCTGGGGACATTGTCAGGGCATGACTCAGGAGCAGCATCAGGGCCTCCGTAGGATCAGCATTACGGTCTTAGTTAAAGACATTATCAGGGCCTGAGTTAGGTGGAGTGTCAAGGCCTCCGTTACGGATAGCTTCAGGGCCTGTGTTAGGGACAGCCTCACGGCTTTATTTAGGGCCAGCATCAGGGCTCACTTAAGGTTAGTGTCTGGACCTTGGTTCGAGATGGGTCAGTATATTAGCTCAGGATAGTGTTAGGCCTTTAGTAATTGCCGGCACCAGGGCCTGCATTAGGGACACCTTCCAGGCCTTACTTACAAACAGTGTCAGGGCCTTAGTGATGACTACTCAGGGCCTTAGTTAGCCACAGTATTAGGGCTTCAGGTAGGGTAAGAGGCAGGACATTAACTACAGACTAGGGATAAAGTCAGGAACGGAACAAGGGACACTTTGAAGGCCTTAGTTATCGAGAGCACCTGGGCCTTCTTTAGGACCAGTATCATGGCCTTTGGTAGGGACAGTGTCAGGGCAAGACCTAGGAGGAGCACAAGGGCCTCTGTAGGATCAGCAACAGGGACTGGGGATGGGAATGGGGATGGAGATGGAGATGGGGATGGGGATGGGGATCGGATAGGGGAGGGCTAGGGCTAGTGTTAGGGCTAGGGCCTTAGTTAGGAATTGTGTCAAGGCCTTAGTTAGAGTCACTGTAAAGGCCCTAGTTAGGGTTAGCATCAGAACCTTTGTTAGGTATAATGTCAGAGCTTGAGTTACAAATAGTGTCAGGGCCGTGGTGAGGGACAGTGTCAGGTCCTTGGTAAGGACGAGCGTTCGACCCCTTGTTATGTATAATGGCAGGGCCAGAGTTAGGAGGAGAGTCAGGAAATTAGTCAGGGACACTGTCAGGGACTTAATTAGGGACAGTATCACGGCCTGAGTTAGTAGCAGTGTCAAGGCCTTAGTTAAGGACAGTGTCAGGGCAAGGACTAGGAGGAGCATAAAGGGCTCTGTAGGAGCTGGGGCAGGAGCTGGGAATGGGACTGGGACTGGGGCTGGGGCTAGGGGCTTACTTAGCGATAGTGTCAAGGCCTTAGGTAGGGTCACTGTCAGGGCCTTAGTTAGGGTGAGCATCAGAGCCTTCATTAGGTATAATATCACGGCCTGAGTTAGAAGTAGTGTCAGGGCCTTAGTGAGGGACAGTGTCAGGGCCTTTGTTAGGACGAGCATCAGAGCCTTTGTTATATATAATTGCAGGGCCAGAGTTAGCAAGAGAGTACCGCCCTTACTTAGCGACAAAATCAGTGCCTTAGTTAGGGAGAGTATCACGGCCGTGGGGCTAAATTCAGGGCCTGAGTTAAGCACAGCATAAAGGCTTTAGTTGCCATAAGAGGCTCGACTTTAGCTAATGACAGGGATAAGTTATGATCTAGGTATACTGTCAGGAAATGACCCAGGTAGAGTGTCAACACCTTAGTGACTGAGAATGTCGGGGCCTTGTTTAGAACCAGTGTCAGGGCTTCAGGTAGGGACAGCGTCAGAGCCTGATGTAGGGAGAGCGACAGGGCCCGAGTGAGGCCTAGCATCAGGGCCTTAGCTGGGGACACTGTCAGGGCATGACTCAGGAGCAGCATCAGGGCCTCCGTAGGATCAGAATTACGGTCTTACTTAAAGACATGATCACGGCCTGAGTTAGGTGGAGTGTCAAGGCCTCCGTTACGGATAGCTTCAGGGCCTGTGTTAGGGACAGCCTCACGGCTTTATTTAGGGCCAGCATCAGGGCTCACTTAGGGATAGTGTCAGGACCTTGGTTCGAGATGGGTCAGTATATTAGCTCAGGATAGTGTTAGGCCTTTAGTTATTGCCGGCACCAGGGCCTGCATTGGGGACACCTTCCAGGCCTTACTTACAAACAGTGTCAGGGCCTTACTGATGACTACTCAGGGCCTTAGTTAGGCACAGTATTAGGGCTTCAGGTAGGGTAAAAGGCAGGACATTAACTACGGACTAGGGATAAAGTCAGGAACGGAACAAGGGACACTTTGAAGGCCTTAGTTATCGAGAGCACCTGGGCCTTCTTTAGGACCACTATCACGGACTTTGGTAGGGACAGTGTCAGGGCAAGACCTAGGAGGAGAACAAGGGCCTCTGTAGGATCAGCAACAGGGACTGGGGATGGGAATGGGGATGGGGATGGGGATGGGGATGGGGATGGGGATGGGGATGGGGATGGGGAACGGATAGGGGAGGGCTAGGGCTAGGGTTAGGGCTAGGGCCTTAGTTAGGAATTGTGTCAAAGCCTTAGTTAGAGTCACTGTCAAGGCCCTAGTTAGGGTTAGCATCAGAACCTTTTTTAGGTATAATGTCAGAGCTTGAGTTAGAAGTAGTGTCAGGGCCTTGGTGAGGGACAGTGTCAGGTCCTTGGTAAGGACGAGCGTTCGACCCCTTGTTATGTATAATGGCAGGGCCAGAGTTAGGAGGAGAGTCAGGAAATTAGTCAGGGACACTGTCAGGGACTTAGTTAGGGACAGTATCACGGCCTGAGTTAGTAGCAGTGTCAAGGCCTTAGTTAAGGACAGTGTCAGGGCAAGGACTAGGAGGAGCATAAAGGCCTCTGTAGGAGCTGGGACAGGAGCTGGGACTGGGACTGGGGCTGGGGCTAGGGCTAGGGGCTTACTTAGCGATAGTGACAAGGCCTTAGGTAGGGTCACTGTCAGAGCCTTAGTTAGGGTGAGCATCAGAGCCTTCTTTAGGTATAAAGTCACGGCCTGAGTTAGAAGTAGTGTCAGGGCCTTAGTGAGGGACATTGTCAGGGCCTTGGTTAGCATGAGCGTTCGAGCCTTTGTTATGTATAATGGCAGGGCCAGAGTTAGGAGGAGAGTCAGGCAATTAGTCAGCGACACTGTCATGGAATTACTTAGGGACACAATCACGGCCTGAGTTAGTACTAGTGTCAAGGCCTTAGTTAAGGACAGTGTCAGGGCAAGGACTAGGAGGAGCATAAAGGGCTCTGTAGGAGCTGGGGCAGGAGCTGGGACTGGGACTGGGGCTGGGGCTGGGGCTAGGGCTAGGGGCTTACTTAGCGATAGTGTCACGGCCTTAGGTAGGGTCACTGTCAGGGCCTTAGTTAGGGTGAGCATCAGAGCCTTCTTTAGGTATAATGTCACAGCCTGAGTTAGAAGAAGTGTCAGGGCCTTAGTGAGGGACAGTGTCAGGGCCTTGGTTGGGACGAGCGTCAGAGCCTTTGTTATATATAATTGCAGGGCCAGAGTTAGCAAGAGAGTACCGCCCTTACTTAGCGACAAAATCAGTGCCTTAGGTAGGGACAGTATCACGGCCTTGGGGCTAAATTCAGGGCCTGAGTTAAGCATAGCATCAGGGCTTTAGTTGCCATAAGAGGCTCGACTTTAGCTAATGACAGGGATAAGTTATGATCTAGGTATACTGTCAGGACATGACCCAGGTATAGTGTGAACACCTTAGTGACTGAGAGTGTCGGGGCCTTGTTTAGAACCAGTGTCAGGGCTTCAGGTAGGGACAGCGTCAGAGCCTGACGTAGGGAGAGCGACAGGGCCCGAGTGAGGCCTAGCATCAGGTCCTTAGCTGGGGACACTGTCAGGGCATGACTCAGGAGCAGCATCAGGGCCTCTGTAGGATCATCATTAAGGTCTTACTTAAAGACATGATCAGGGCCTGAGTTAGGTGGAGTGTCAAGGCCTCCGTTACGGATAGCTTCAGGGCCTGTGTTAGGGACAGCCTCACGGCTTTATTTAGGGCCAGCATCAGGGCTGACTTAGGGTTAGTGTCAGGACCTTGGTTCGAGATGGGTCAGTATATTAGCTCAGGATAGTGTTAGGCCTTTAGTTATTGCCGGCACCAGGGCCTGCATTGGGGACACCTTCCAGGCCTTACTTACAAACAGTGTCAGGGCCCTAGTGATGACTACTCAGGGCCTTAGTTAGGCACAGTATGAGGGCTTCAGGTAGGGTAAGAGGCAGGACATTAACTACGGACTAGGGATGAAGTCAGGAACGGAACAAGGGACACTTTGAAGGCCTTAGTTATCAAGAACACCTGGGCCTTCTTTAGGACCATTATCACGGCCTTTGGTAGGGACAGTGTCAGGGCCTTAGTTAGGGTTAGCATCAGAGCCTTTGTTAGGTATAGAGTCAGAGCTTGAGTTAGAAGTAGTGTCAGGGCCTTAGTGAGGGACAGTGTCAGGTCCTTGGTAAGGATGAGCGTTCGAGCCTTTTTATGTATAATGGCAGGGCCAGAGTTAGGAGGAGAGTCAGGAAATTAGTCAGGGACACTGTCAGGGACTTAGTTAGGGACAGTATCACGGCCTGAGTTAGTAGCAGTGTCAAGGCCTTAGTTAAGGACAGTGTCAGGGCAAGGACTAGGAGGAGCATAAAGGGCTCTGTAGGAGCTGGGGCAGGAGCTGGGAATGGGACTGGGACTGGGGCTGGGGCTAGGGGCTTACTTAGCGATAGTGTCAAGGCCTTAGGTAGGGTCACTGTCAGGGCCTTAGTTAGGGTGAGCATCAGAGCCTTCATTAGGTATAATATCACGGCCTGAGTTAGAAGTAGTGTCAGGGCCTTAGTGAGGGACAGTGTCAGGGCCTTTGTTAGGACGAGCATCAGAGCCTTTGTTATATATAATTGCAGGGCCAGAGTTAGCAAGAGAGTACCGCCCTTACTTAGCGACAAAATCAGTGCCTTAGTTAGGGAGAGTATCACGGCCGTGGGGCTAAATTCAGGGCCTGAGTTAAGCACAGCATAAAGGCTTTAGTTGCCATAAGAGGCTCGACTTTAGCTAATGACAGGGATAAGTTATGATCTAGGTATACTGTCAGGAAATGACCCAGGTAGAGTGTCAACACCTTAGTGACTGAGAATGTCGGGGCCTTGTTTAGAACCAGTGTCAGGGCTTCAGGTAGGGACAGCGTCAGAGCCTGATGTAGGGAGAGCGACAGGGCCCGAGTGAGGCCTAGCATCAGGGCCTTAGCTGGGGACACTGTCAGGGCATGACTCAGGAGCAGCATCAGGGCCTCCGTAGGATCAGCATTACGGTCTTACTTAAAGACATGATCAGGGCCTGAGTTTGGTGCAGTGTCAAGGCCTCCTTTACGGATAGCTTCAGGGCCTGTGTTAGGGACAGCCTCACGGCTTTATTTAGGGCCAGCATCAGGGCTGACTTAGGGTTAGTGTCAGGACCTTGGTTCGAGATGGGTCAGTATATTAGCTCAGGATAGTGTTAGGCCTTTAGTTATTGCCGGCACCAGGGCCTGCATTAGGGACACCTTCCAGGCCTTACTTACAAACAGTGTCAGGGCCTTAGTGATGACTACTCAGGGCCTTAGTTAGCCACAGTATTAGGGCTTCAGGTAGGGTAAGAGGCAGGACATTAACTACAGACTAGGGATAAAGTCAGGAACGGAACAAGGGACACTTTGAAGGCCTTAGTTATCGAGAGCACCTGGGCCTTTTTAGGACCACTATCATGGCCTTTGGTAGGGACAGTGTCAGGGCAAGACCTAGGAGGAGCACAAGGGCCTCTGTAGGATCAGCAACAGGGACTGGGGATGGGAATGGGGATGGAGATGGAGATGGGGATGGGGATGGGGATCGGATAGGGGAGGGCTAGGGCTAGGGCTAGGGTTAGGGCTAGGGCCTTAGTTAGGAATTGTGTCAAGGCCTTAGTTAGAGTCACTGTAAAGGCCCTAGTTAGGGTTAGCATCAGAACCTTTGTTAGGTATAATGTCAGAGCTTGAGTTAGAAGTAGTGTCAGGGCCTTAGTGAGGGACAGTGTCAGGGCCTTGGTAAGGACGAGCGTTCGAGCCCTTGTTATGTATAATGGCAGGGCCAGAGTTAGGAGGAGAGTCAGGAAATTAGTCAGGGACACTATCAGGGACTTAGTTTGGGACAGTATCACGGCCTGAGTTAGTAGCAGTGTCAAGGCCTTACTTAAGGACAGTGTCAGGGCAAGGACTAGGAGGATCATAAAGGGCTCTGTAGGAGCTGGGACAGGAGCTGGGACTGGGGCTGGGGCTGGGGCTAGGGATAGGGGCTTACTTAGCGATAGTGTCAAGGCCTTAGGTAGGGTCACTGTCAGGGCCTTAGTTAGGGTGAGCATCAGAACCTTCTTTAGGTATAATGTCACGGCCTGAGTTAGAAGTAGTGTCAGGGCCTTAGTGAGGGATAGTGTCAGGGCCTTGGTTAGGATGAGCGTTCGAGCCTTTGTTATGTATAATGGCAGGGCCAGAGTTAGGAGGAGAGTCAGGCAATTAGTCAGGGACACTGTCAGGGACTTACTTAGGGATACTATCACGGCCTGAGTTAGTAGTAGTGTCAAGGCCTTAGTTAAGGACAGTGTCAGGGCAAGGACGAGGAGGAGCATAAAGGGCTCTGTAGGAGCTAGGGCAGGAGCTGGGACTGGGACTGGGGCTGGGGCTGGGGCTAGGGCTAGGGGCTTACTTAGCGATAGTGTCAAGGCCTTAGGTAGGGTCACTATCAGGGCCTTAGTTAGGGTGAGCATCAGAGCCTTCATTTGGTATAATGTCACCGCCTGAGTTAGAAGTAGTGTCAGGGCCTTAGTGAGGGACAGTGTCAGGGCCTTGGTTGGGATGAGCGTCACAGCCTTTGTTATATATAATTGCAGGGCCAGAGTTAGCAAGAGAGTACCGCCCTTACTTAGCGACAAAATCAGTGCCTTAGTTAGGGAGAGTATCACGGCCTTGGGGCTAAATTCAGGGCCTGAGTTAAGCATAGCATCAGGGCTTTAGTTGCCATAAGAGGCTCGACTTTAGCTAATGACAGGGATAAGTTATGATCTAGGTATACTGTCAGGACATGACCCAGGTATAGTGTCAACACCTTAGTGACTGAGAATGTCGGGGCCTAGTTTAGAACCAGTGTCAGGGCTTCAGGTAGGGAGAGCGTCAGAGCCTGATGTAGGGAGAGCGACAGGGCCCGAGTGAGGCCTAGCATCAGGTCCTTAGCTGGGGACACTGTCAGGGCATGACTCAGGAGCAGCATCAGGGCCTCCGTAGGGTCAGCATTACGGTCTTAGTTAAAGACATGATCAGGGCCTGAGTTAGGTGGAGTGTCAAGGCCTCCGTTACGGATAGCTTCAGGGCCTGTGTTAGGGACAGCCTCACGGCTTTACTTAGGGCCAGCATCAGGGCTGACTTAGGGTTAGTGTCAGGACCTTGATTCGAGATGCGTCAGTATATTAGCTCAGGATAGTGTTAGGCCTTTAGTTATTGCCGGCACCAGGGCCTGCATTAGGGACACCTTCCAGGCCTTACTTACAAACAGTGTCAGGGCCTTAGTGATGACTACTCAGGGCCTTAGTTAGGCACAGTATGAGGGCTTCAGGTAGGGTAAGAGGCAGGACATTAACTACGGACTAGGGATAAAGTCAGGAAAGGAGCAAGGGACACTTTGAAGGCCTTAGTTATCGAGCGCACCTGGGCCTTCTTTAGGACCAGTATCATGGCCTTTGGTAAGGACAGTGTCAGGGCAAGAACTAGGAGGAGCATAAGGGCCTCTGTAGGATCAGCATCAGGGACTGGGGATGGGGATGGGCTCAGGCTGGGGATGGGGATGGGGATCAGGTAGGGGATGGCTTGGGCCAGGGTTAGGGATAGGGCCGTAGTTAGGAATAGTGTCAAGGCCTTAGTTAGGGTCACTGTCAGGGCCTTAGTTAGGGTTAGCATCAGAGCCTTCGTTAGGTATAATGTCATGGCCTAAGTTAGAAGTAGTGTCAGGGCCTTAGTGAGGGACAGTGTCAGGGCCTTGGTTAGGATGAGCGTTCGAGCCTTTGTTATGTATAATGGCAGGGCCAGAGTTAGGAGGAGAGTCAGGCAATTAGTCAGGGACACTGTCAGGGACTTACTTAGGGACACTATCACGGCCGGAGTTAGTAGTAGTGTCAAGGCCTTAGTTAAGGCCAGTGTCAGGGCAAGGCCTACGAGGAGCATAAAGGGCTCTGTAGGAGCTGGGGCAGGAGCTGGGACTGGGACTGGGGCTGGGGCTGTGGCTAGGGCTAGGGGCTTACTTAGCGATAGTGTCAAGGCCTTAGGTAGGGTCACTGTCAGGGCCTTAGTTAGGGTGAGCATCAGAGCCTTCATTAGTTATAATGTCATGGCCTAAGTTAGAAGTAGTGTCAGGGCCTTATTGAGGGACACTGTCAGGGCCGTGGTTGGGACGAGCGTCAGAGCCTTTTTATATATAATTGCAGGGCCAGAGTTAGCAAAAGAGTACCGCCCTTACTTAGCGACAAAATCAGTGCCTTAGGTAGGGACAGTATCACGGTCTTGGGGCTAAATTCAGGGCCTGAGTTAAGCATAGCATCAGGGCTTTAGTTGCCATAAGAGGCTCGACTTTAGCTAATGACAGGGATAAGTTATGATCTAGGTATACTGTCAGGACATGACCCAGGTATAGTGTCAACACCTTAGTGACTGAGAATGTCGGGGCCTTGTTTAGAACCAGTGTCAGGGCTTCAGGTAGGGACAGCGTCAGAGCCTGACGTAGGGAGAGCGACAGGGCCCGAGTGAGGCCTAGCATCAGGTCCTTAGCTGGGGACACTGTCACGGCATGACTCAGGAGCAGCATCAGGGCCTCTGTAGGATCAGCATTACGGTCTTACTTAAAGACATAATCAGGGCCTGAGTTAGGTGGAGTGTCAAGGCCTCCGTTACGGATAGCTTCAGGGCCTGTGTTAGGGACAGCCTCACGGCTTTATTTAGGGCCAGCATCAGGGCTGACTTAGGGTTAGTGTCAGGACCTTGGTTCGAGATGGGTCAGTATATTAGCTCAGGATAGTGTTAGGCCTTTAGTTATTGCCGGCACCAGAGCCTGCATTAGGGACACCTTCCAGGCCTTACTTACAAACAGTGTCAGGGCCCTAGTGATGACTACTCAGGGCCTTAGTTAGGCACAGTATGAGGGCTTCAGGTAGGGTAAGAGGCAGGACATTAACTACGGACTAGGGATGAAGTCAGGAACGGAAGAAGGGACACTTTGAAGGCCTTAGTAATCAAGAACACCTGGGCCTTCTTTAGGACCATTATCACGGCCTTTGGTAGGGACAGTGTCAGGGCAAGGCCTAGGAGGAGCATAAGTGCCGCTGTAGGATCAGCAACAGGGACTGGGCATGGGGATTGTGATGGTGATGGGGATGGGGATGGGGATCGGGTAGGGGAGGGCTAGGGCTAAGGCCTTAGTTAGGAATAGTGTCATTGCCTTAGTTAGGGTCACTGTCAGGGCCTTAGATAGGGTTAGCATCAGAGCCTTTGTTAGGTATAGAGTCAGAGCTTGAGTTAGAAGTAGTGTCAGGGCCTTAGTGAGTGACAGTGTCAGGTCCTTGGTAAGGATGAGCGTTCGAGCCTTTGTTATGTATAATGGCAGGGCCAGAGTTAGGAGGAGAGTCAGGAAATTAGTCAGGGACACTGTCAGGGACTTAGTTAGGGACAGTATCACGGCCTGAGTTAGTAGCAGTGTCAAGGCCTTAGTTAAGGACAGTGTCAGGGCAAGGACTAGGAGGAGCATAAAGGCCTCTGTAGGAGCTGGGACAGGAGCTGGGACTGGGACTGGGGCTGGGGCTAGGGCTAGGTGCTTACTTAGCGATAGTGTCAAGGCCTTAGGTCGGGTCACTGTCAGGGCCTTGGTTAGGGTGAGCATCAGAGCCTTCTTTAGGTATAATGTCACGGCCTGAGTTAGAAGTAGTGTCAGGGCCTTGGTTAGGACGAGCGTCAGAGCCTTTGTTATATATAATTGCAGGGCCAGAGTTAGCAAGAGAGTACCGCCCTTACTTAGCGACAAAATCAGTGCCTTAGTTAGGGAGAGTATCACGGCCTTGGGGCTAAATTCAGGGCCTGAGTTAAGCATAGCATCAGGGCTTTAGTTGCCATAAGAGGCTCGACTATAGTTAATGACAGGGATAAGTTATGATCTAGGTATACTGTCAGGACATGACCCAGGTATAGTATCAACACCTTAGTGACTGAGAATGTCGGGGCCTTGTTTAGAACCAGTGTCAGGGCTTCAGGTAGGGACAGCGTCAGAGCCTGACGTAGGGAGAGCGACAGGGCCCGAGTGAGGCCTAGCATCAGGTCCTTAGCTGGGGACACTGTCAGGGCATGACTCAGGAGCAGCATCAGGGCCTCCGTAGGATCAGCATTACGGTCTTACTTAAAGACATGATCAGGGCCTGAGTTAGGTGGAGTGTCAAGGCCTCCGTTACGGATAGCTTCAGGGCCTGTGTTAGGGACAGCCTCACGGCTTTATTTAGGGCCAGCATCAGGGCTGACTTAGGGTTAGTGTCAGGACCTTGGTTCGAGATGGGTCAGTATATTAGCTCAGGATAGTGTTAGGCCTTTAGTTATTGCCGGCACCAGAGCCTGCATTGGGGACACCTTCCAGGCCTTACTTACAAACAGTGTCAGGGCCTTAGTGATGACTACTCAGGGCCTTAGTTAGCCACAGTATTAGGGCTTCAGGTAGGGTAAGAGGCAGGACATTATCTATGGACTAGGGATAAAGTCAGCAATGGAACAAGGGACATTTTGAAGGCCTTAGTCATCAACAACACCTGGGCCTTCTTTAGGACCATTATCACGGCCTTTGGTACGGACAGTGTCATGGCAACACCTAGGAGGAGCATAAGGGCCTCTGTAGGATCAGCATCAGGGACTGGGAATGGGGACTGTGATGGGGATGGGGATGGGGATGGGGATCGGGTAGGGGAGGGCTAGGGAAAGGGCCTCAGTTAGGAATAGTGTCAAGGCCTTAGTTAGGGTCACTGTCAGGGCCTTAGTTAGGGTTAGCATCAGAGCCTTTGTTAGGTAAAGAGTCAGAGCTTGAGTTAGAAGTAGTGTCAGGGCCTTAGTTTGGGACAGTGTCAGATCCTTGGTAAGGATCAGCGTTCGAGCCTTTGTTATGTATAATGGCAGGGCCAGAGTTAGGAGGAGAGTCAGGAAATTAGTCAGGGACACTGTCAGGGACTTAGTTAGGGACAGTATCACGGCCTGAGTTAGTAGCAGTGTCAAGGCCTTAGTTAAGGACAGTGTCAGGGCAAGGACTAGGAGGAGCATAAAGGGCTCTGTAGGAGCTGGGACAGGAGCTGGGACTGGGACTGGGGCTGGGGCTAGGGCTAGGTGCTTACTTAGCGATACTGTCAAGGCCTTAGGTCGGGTCACTGTCAGGGCCTTAGTTAGGGTGAGCATCAGAGCCTTCATTAGGTATAATGTCACGGCCTGAGTTAGAAGTAGTGTCAGGGCCTTAGTGAGGGACACTGTCAGGGCCTTGGTTAGGATGAGCGTCAGAGCCTTTGTTATATATAATTGCAGGGCCAGAGTTAGCAAGAGAGTACCGCCCTTACTTAGCGACAAAATCAGTGCCTTAGTTAGGGAGAGTATCACGGCCTTGGGGCTAAATTCAGGGCCTGAGTTAAGCATAGCATAAGTGCTTTAGTTGCCATAAGAGGCTCGACTTTAGCTAATGACAGGGATAAGTTATGATCTAGGTATACTGTCAGGACATGACCCAGGTATAGTGTCAACACCTTAGTGACTGAGAATGTCGGGGCCTAGTTTAGAACCAGTGTCAGGGCTTCAGGTAGGGACAGCGTCAGAGCCTGACGTAGGGAGAGCGACAGGGCCCGAGTGAGGCCTAGCATCAGGTACATAGCTGGGGACACTGTCAGGGCATGACTCAGGAGCAGCATCAGGGACTCTGTAGGATCAGCATTACGGTCTTACTTAAAGACATGATCAGGGCCTGAGTTAGGTGGAGTGTCAAGGCCTCTGTTACGGATAGCTTCAGGGCCTGTGTTAGGGACAGCCTCACGGCTTTATTTAGGGCCAGCATCAGGGCTGACTTAGGGTTAGTGTCAGGACCTTGGTTCAAGATGGGTCAGTATATTAGCTCAGGATAGTGTTAGGCCTTTAGTTATTGCCGGCACCAGGGCCTGCATTAGGGACACCTTCCAGGCCTTACTTACAAACAGTGTCAGGGCCTTAGTGATGACTACTCAGGGCCTTAGTTAGCCACAGTATTAGGGCTTCAGGTAGGGTAAGAGGCAGGACATTAACTACGGACTAGGGATAAAGTCAGGAACGGAACAAGGGACACTTTGAAGGCCTTAGTTATCGAGAGCACCTGGGTCTTCTTTAGGACCAGTATCATGGCCTTTGGTAGGGACAGTGTCAGGGCAAGACCTAGGAGGAGCACAAGGGCCTCTGTAGGATCAGCAACAGGGACTGGGGATGGGAATGGGGATGGAGATGGAGATGGGGATGGGGATGGGGATCGGATAGGGGAGGGCTAGGGCTAGTGTTAGGGCTAGGGCCTTAGTTAGGAATTGTGTCAAGGCCTTAGTTAGAGTCACTGTCAAGGCCCTAGTTAGGGTTAGCATCAGAACCTTTGTTAGGTATAATGTCAGAGCTTGAGTTAGAAATAGTGTCAGGGCCGTGGTGAGGGACAGTGTCAGGTCCTTGGTAAGGACGAGCGTTCGACCCCTTGTTATGTATAATGGCAGGGCCAGAGTTAAAGGAGAGTCAGGAAATTAGTCAGGGACACTGTCAGGGACTTACTTAGGGACAGTATCACGGCCTGAGTTAGTAGCAGTGTCAAGGCCTTAGTTAAGGACAGTGTCAGGGCAAGGACTAGGAGGAGCATAAAGGCCTCTGTAGGAGCTGGGACAGGAGCTGGGACTGGGACTGGGGCTGGGGCTAGGGCTGGGGGCTTACTTTGCGGTAGTGTCAAGGCCTTAGGTAGGGTCACTGTCAGGGCCTTAGTTAGGGTGAGCATCAGAGCCTTCATTAGGTATAATGTCACGCCCTGAGTTAGAAGTAGTGTCAGGGCCTTAGTGAGGGACAGTGTCAGGGCGTTGGTTAGGATGAGCGTTCGAGCCTTTGTTATGTATAATGGCAGGGCCAGAGTTAGGAGGAGAGTCAGGCAATTAGTCAGGGACACTGTCAGGGACTTACTTAGGGACACTATCACGGCCTGAGTTAGTAGTAGTGTCAAGGCCTTAGTTAAGGACAGTGTCAGGGCAAGGCCTACGAGGAGCATAAAGCGCTCTGTAGGAGCTGGAGCCGGAGCTAGGACTGGGATTGGGGCTGGGGCTGGGGCTAGGGCTAGGGGCTTACTTAGGGATAGTGTCAAGGCCTTAGTTAGGGTCACTGTCAGGGCCTTAGTTAGGGTTAGCATCCGAGCCTTCGTTAGGTATAATGTCACAGCCTGAGTTAGAAGTAGTGTCAGGGCCTTAGTGAGGGACAGTGTCAGGGCCTTGGTTAGGACGAGCGTCAGAGCCTTTGTTATATATAATTGCAGGGCCAGAGTTAGCAAGAGAGTACCGCCCTTACTTAGCGACAAAATCAGTGCCTTACTTAGGGAGAGTATCACGGCCTTGGGGCTAAATTCAGGGCCCGAGTTAAGCATAGCATCAGGGCTTTAGTTGCCATAAGAGGCTCGACTTTAGCTAATGACAGGGATAAGTTATGATCTAGGTATACTGTCAGGACATGACCCAGGTATAGTGTCAACACCTTAGTGACTGAGAATGTCGGGGCCTTGTTTCGAACCAGTGTCAGGGCTTCAGGTAGGGACAGCGTCAGAGCCTGACATAGGGAGAGCGACAGGGCCCGAGTGAGGCCTAGCATCAGGTCCTTAGCTGGGGACACTGTCAGGGCATGACTCAGGAGCAGCATCAGGGCCTCCGTAGGATCAGCATTACGGTCTTACTTAAAGACATGATCAGGGCCTGAGTTCGGTGGAGTGTCAAGGCCTCCGTTACGGATAGCTTCAGGGCCTGTGTTAGGGACAGCCTCACGGCTTTATTTAGGGCCAGCATCAGGGCTCACTTAGGGATAGTGTCAGGACCTTGGTTCGAGATGGGTCAGTATATTAGCTCAGGATAGTGTTAGGCCTTTAGTTATTGCCGGCACCAGGGCCTGCACTGGGGACACCTTCCAGGCCTTACTTACAAACAGTGTCAGGGCCTTAGTGATGACTACTCAGGGCCTTAGTTAGCCACAGTATTAGGGCTTCAGGTAGGGTAAGAGGCAGGACATTAACTACGGACTAGGGATAAAGTCAGGAACGGAACAAGGGACACTTTGAAGGCCTTAGTTATCGAGAGCACCTGGGCCTTCTTTAGGACCAGTATCACGGCCTTTGGTAGGGACAGTGTCAGGGCAAGACCTAGGAGGAGCATAAGGGCCTCTGTAGGATCAGCATCAGGGACTGGGGATGGGGATGGGGATGGGGCTGGGGCTGGGGATGTGGATGGGGATCAGGTAGGGGAGAGCTAGGGCCAGGGTTAGGGATAGGGCCTTAGTTAGGAATAGTGTCAAGGACTTAGTTAGGGTCACTGTCAGGGCCTTAGTTAGGGTTAGCATCAGAGCCTTCGTTAGGTATAATGTCATGGCCTGAGTTAGAAGTAGTGTCAGGGCCTTGGTGAGGGACAGTGTCAGGTCCTTGGTAAGGATGAGCGTTCGAGCCTTTGTTATGTATAAAGGCAGGGCCAGAGTTAGGAGGAGAGTCAGGCAATTAGTCAGGGACACTGTCAGGGACTTACTTAGGGACACTATCACGGCCTCAGTTAGTAGTAGTGTCAAGGCCTTAGTTAAGGACAGTGTCAGGGCAAGGACTAGGAGGAGCATAAAGGGCTCTGTAGGAGCTGGGGCAGGAGCTGGGACTGGGGCTGGGGCTGGGGCTGGGGCTAGGGCTAGGGGCTTACTTAGCGATAGTGACAAGGCCTTAGGTAGGGTCACTGTCAGGGCCTTAGTTAGGGTGAGCATCAGAGCCTTCATTAGGTATAATGTCACGGCCTGAGTTAGAAGTAGTGTCAGGGCCTTAGTGAGGGACAGTGTCAGGGCCTTGGTTGAGACGAGCGTCAGAGCCTTTGTTATATATAATTGCAGGGCCAGAGTTAGCAAGAGAGTACCGCCCTTACTTAGCGACAAAATCAGTGCCTTAGGTAGGGACAGTATCACGGCCTTGGGGCTAAATTCAGGGCCTGAGTTAAGCATAGCATCAGGGCTTTAGTTGCCATAAGAGGCTCGACTTTAGCTAATGACAGGGATAAGTTATGATCTAGGTATACTGTCAGGACATGACCCAGGTATAGTGTCAACACCTTAGTGACTGAGAATGTCGGGGCCTTGTTTAGAACCAGTGTCAGGGCTTCAGGTAGGGACAGCGTCAGAGCCTGACGTAGGGAGAGCGACAGGGCCCGAGTGAGGCCTAGCATCAGGTCCTTAGCTGGGGACACTGTCAGGGCATGACTCAGGAGCAGCATCAGGGCCTCCGTAGGATCAGAATTACGGTCTTACTTAAAGACATGATCACGGCCTGAGTTAGGTGGAGTGTCAAGGCCTCCGTTACGGATAGCTTCAGGGCCTGTGTTAGGGACAGCCTCACGGCTTTATTTAGGGCCAGCATCAGGGCTCACTTAGGGATAGTGTCAGGACCTTGGTTCGAGATGGGTCAGTATATTAACTCAGGATAGTATTAGGCCTTTAGTTATTGCCGGCACCAGGGCCTGCATTGGGGACACCTTCCAGGCCTTACTTACAAACAGTGTCAGGGCCTTACTGATGACTACTCAGGGCCTTAGTTAGGCACAGTATTAGGGCTTCAGGTAGGGTAAAAGGCAGGACATTAACTACGGACTAGGGATAAAGTCAGGAACGGAACAAGGGACACTTTGAAGGCCTTAGTTATCGAGAGCACCTGGGCCTTCTTTAGGACCACTATCACGGACTTTGGTAGGGACAGTGTCAGGGCAAGACCTAGGAGGAGAACAAGGGCCTCTGTAGGATCAGCAACAGGGACTGGGGATGGGAATGGGGATGGGGATGGGGATGGGGATGGGGATGGGGATGGGGATCCGATAGGGGAGGGCTAGGGCTAGGGTTAGAGCGAGGGCCTTAGTTAGGAATAGTGTCAAGGCCTTAGTTAGAGTCACTGTCAGGGCCCTAGTTAGGGTTAGCATCAGAGCCTTTGTTAGGTATAATGTCACAGCTTGAGTTAGAAGTAGTGTCAGGGCTTGGTGAGGGACAGTGTCAGGTCCTTGGTAAGGATGAGCGTTCGAGCCTTTGTTATGTATAATGGCAGGGCCAGAGTTAGGAGGAGAGTCAGGAAATTAGTCAGGGACACTGTCAGGGACTTAGTTAGGGACAGTATCACGGCCTGAGTTAGTAGCAGTGTCAAGGCCTTAGTTAAGGACAGTGTCAGGGCAAGGACTAGGAGGAGCATAAAGGCCTCTGTAGGAGCTGGGACAGGAGCTGGGACTGGGACTGGGGCTGGGGCTAGGGCTAGGTGCTTACTTAGCGATAGTGTCAAGGCCTTAGGTCGGGTCACTGTCAGGGCCTTGGTTAGGGTGAGCATCAGAGCCTTCTTTAGGTATAATGTCACGGCCTGAGTTAGAAGTAGTGTCAGGGCCTTGGTTAGGACGAGCGTCAGAGCCTTTGTTATATATAATTGCAGGGCCAGAGTTAGCAAGAGAGTACCGCCCTTACTTAGCGACAAAATCAGTGCCTTAGTTAGGGAGAGTATCACGGCCTTGGGGCTAAATTCAGGGCCTGAGTTAAGCATAGCATCAGGGCTTTAGTTGCCATAAGAGGCTCGACTATAGTTAATGACAGGGATAAGTTATGATCTAGGTATACTGTCAGGACATGACCCAGGTATAGTGTCAACACCTTAGTGACTGAGAATGTCGGGGCCTTGTTTCGAACCAGTGTCAGGGCTTCAGGTAGGGACAGCGTCAGAGCCTGACATAGGGAGAGCGACAGGGCCCGAGTGAGGCCTAGCATCAGGTCCTTAGCTGGGGACACTGTCAGGGCATGACTCAGGAGCAGCATCAGGGCCTCCGTAGGATCAGCATTACGGTCTTACTTAAAGACATGATCAAGGCCTGAGTTAGGTGGAGTGTCAAGGCCTCCGTTACGGATAGCTTCAGGGCCTGTGTTAGGGACAGCCTCACGGCTTTATTTAGGGCCAGCATCAGGGCTCACTTAGGGATAGTGTCAGGACCTTGGTTCGAGATGGGTCAGTATATTAGCTCAGGATAGTGTTAGGCCTTTAGTTATTGCCGGCACCAGGGCCTGCACTGGGGACACCTTCCAGGCCTTACTTACAAACAGTGTCAGGGCCTTAGTGATGACTACTCAGGGCCTTAGTTAGCCACAGTATTAGGGCTTCAGGTAGGGTAAGAGGCAGGACATTAACTACGGACTAGGGATAAAGTCAGGAACGGAACAAGGGACACTTTGAAGGCCTTAGTTATCGAGAGCACCTGGGCCTTCTTTAGGACCAGTATCACGGCCTTTGGTAGGGACAGTGTCAGGGCAAGACCTAGGAGGAGCATAAGGGCCTCTGTAGGATCAGCATCAGGGACTGGGGATGGGGATGGGGATGGGGCTGGGGCTGGGGATGGGGATGGGGATCAGGTAGGGGAGAGCTAGGGCCAGGGTTAGGGATAGGGCCTTAGTTAGGAATAGTGTCAAGGACTTAGTTAGGGTCACTGTCAGGGCCTTAGTTAGGGTTAGCATCAGAGCCTTCGTTAGGTATAATGTCATGGCCTGAGTTAGAAGTAGTGTCAGGGCCTTGGTGAGGGACAGTGTCAGGTCCTTGGTAAGGATGAGCGTTCGAGCCTTTGTTATGTATAAAGGCAGGGCCAGAGTTAGGAGGAGAGTCAGGCAATTAGTCAGGGACACTGTCAGGGACTTACTTAGGGACACTATCACGGCCTCAGTTAGTAGTAGTGTCAAGGCCTTAGTTAAGGACAGTGTCAGGGCAAGGACTAGGAGGAGCATAAAGGGCTCTGTAGGAGCTGGGGCAGGAGCTGGGACTGGGGCTGGGGCTGGGGCTGGGGCTGGGGCTAGGGCTAGGGGCTTACTTAGCGATAGTGACAAGGCCTTAGGTAGGGTCACTGTCAGGGCCTTAGTTAGGGTGAGCATCAGAGCCTTCATTAGGTATAATGTCACGGCCTGAGTTAGAAGTAGTGTCAGGGCCTTAGTGAGGGACAGTGTCAGGGCCTTGGTTGAGACGAGCGTCAGAGCCTTTGTTATATATAATTGCAGGGCCAGAGTTAGCAAGAGAGTACCGCCCTTACTTAGCGACAAAATCAGTGCCTTAGGTAGGGACAGTATCACGGCCTTGGGGCTAAATTCAGGGCCTGAGTTAAGCATAGCATCAGGGCTTTAGTTGCCATAAGAGGCTCGACTTTAGCTAATGACAGGGATAAGTTATGATCTAGGTATACTGTCAGGACATGACCCAGGTATAGTGTCAACACCTTAGTGACTGAGAATGTCGGGGCCTTGTTTAGAACCAGTGTCAGGGCTTCAGGTAGGGACAGCGTCAGAGCCTGACGTAGGGAGAGCGACAGGGCCCGAGTGAGGCCTAGCATCAGGTCCTTAGCTGGGGACACTGTCAGGGCATGACTCAGGAGCAGCATCAGGGCCTCCGTAGGATCAGAATTACGGTCTTACTTAAAGACATGATCACGGCCTGAGTTAGGTGGAGTGTCAAGGCCTCCGTTACGGATAGCTTCAGGGCCTGTGTTAGGGACAGCCTCACGGCTTTATTTAGGGCCAGCATCAGGGCTCACTTAGGGATAGTGTCAGGACCTTGGTTCGAGATGGGTCAGTATATTAACTCAGGATAGTATTAGGCCTTTAGTTATTGCCGGCACCAGGGCCTGCATTGGGGACACCTTCCAGGCCTTACTTACAAACAGTGTCAGGGCCTTACTGATGACTACTCAGGGCCTTAGTTAGGCACAGTATTAGGGCTTCAGGTAGGGTAAAAGGCAGGACATTAACTACGGACTAGGGATAAAGTCAGGAACGGAACAAGGGACACTTTGAAGGCCTTAGTTATCGAGAGCACCTGGGCCTTCTTTAGGACCACTATCACGGACTTTGGTAGGGACAGTGTCAGGGCAAGACCTAGGAGGAGAACAAGGGCCTCTGTAGGATCAGCAACAGGGACTGGGGATGGGAATGGGGATGGGGATGGGGATGGGGATGGGGATGGGGATGGGGATGGGGATCCGATAGGGGAGGGCTAGGGCTAGGGTTAGAGCGAGGGCCTTAGTTAGGAATAGTGTCAAGGCCTTAGTTAGAGTCACTGTCAGGGCCCTAGTTAGGGTTAGCATCAGAGCCTTTGTTAGGTATAATGTCACAGCTTGAGTTAGAAGTAGTGTCAGGGCTTGGTGAGGGACAGTGTCAGGTCCTTGGTAAGGATGAGCGTTCGAGCCTTTGTTATGTATAATGGCAGGGCCAGAGTTAGGAGGAGAGTCAGGAAATTAGTCAGGGACACTGTCAGGGACTTAGTTAGGGACAGTATCACGGCCTGAGTTAGTAGCAGTGTCAAGGCCTTAGTTAAGGACAGTGTCAGGGCAAGGACTAGGAGGAGCATAAAGGCCTCTGTAGGAGCTGGGACAGGAGCTGGGACTGGGACTGGGGCTGGGGCTAGGGCTAGGTGCTTACTTAGCGATAGTGTCAAGGCCTTAGGTCGGGTCACTGTCAGGGCCTTGGTTAGGGTGAGCATCAGAGCCTTCTTTAGGTATAATGTCACGGCCTGAGTTAGAAGTAGTGTCAGGGCCTTGGTTAGGACGAGCGTCAGAGCCTTTGTTATATATAATTGCAGGGCCAGAGTTAGCAAGAGAGTACCGCCCTTACTTAGCGACAAAATCAGTGCCTTAGTTAGGGAGAGTATCACGGCCTTGGGGCTAAATTCAGGGCCTGAGTTAAGCATAGCATCAGGGCTTTAGTTGCCATAAGAGGCTCGACTATAGTTAATGACAGGGATAAGTTATGATCTAGGTATACTGTCAGGACATGACCCAGGTATAGTATCAACACCTTAGTGACTGAGAATGTCGGGGCCTTGTTTAGAACCAGTGTCAGGGCTTCAGGTAGGGACAGCGTCAGAGCCTGACGTAGGGAGAGCGACAGGGCCCGAGTGAGGCCTAGCATCGGGTCCTTAGCTGGGGACACTGTCAGGGCATGACTCAGGAGCAGCATCAGGGCCTCCGTAGGATCAGCATTACGGTCTTACTTAAAGACATGATCAGGGCCTGAGTTCGGTGGAGTGTCAAGGCCTCCGTTACGGATAGCTTCAGGGCCTGTGTTAGGGACAGCCTCACGGCTTTATTTAGGGCCAGCATCAGGGCTCACTTAGGGTTAGTGTCAGGACCTTGGTTCGAGATGGGTCAGTATATTAGCTCAGGATAGTGTTAGGCCTTTAGTTATTGCCGGCACCAGGGCCTGCATTGGGGACACCTTCCAGGCCTTACTTACAAACAGTGTCAGGGCCTTAGTGATGACTACTCAGGGCCTTAGTTAGCCACAGTATTAGGGCTTCAGGTAGGGTAAGAGGCAGGACATTATCTATGGACTAGGGATAAAGTCAGCAATGGAACAAGGGACATTTTGAAGGCCTTAGTCATCAACAACACCTGGGCCTTCTTTAGGACCATTATCACGGCCTTTGGTACGGACAGTGTCATGGCAACACCTAGGAGGAGCATAAGGGCCTCTGTAGGATCAGCATCAGGGACTGGGGATGGGGACTGTGATGGGGATGGGGATGGGGATGGGGATCGGGTAGGGGAGGGCTAGGGAAAGGGCCTCAGTTAGGAATAGTGTCAAGGCCTTAGTTAGGGTCACTGTCAGGGCCTTAGTTAGGGTTAGCATCAGAGCCTTTGTTAGGTAAAGAGTCAGAGCTTGAGTTAGAAGTAGTGTCAGGGCCTTAGTTTGGGACAGTGTCAGATCCTTGGTAAGGATCAGCGTTCGAGCCTTTGTTATGTATAATGGCAGGGCCAGAGTTAGGAGGAGAGTCAGGAAATTAGTCAGGGACACTGTCAGGGACTTAGTTAGGGACAGTATCACGGCCTGAGTTAGTAGCAGTGTCAAGGCCTTAGTTAAGGACAGTGTCAGGGCAAGGACTAGGAGGAGCATAAAGGCCTCTGTAGGAGCTGGGACAGGAGCTGGGACTGGGACTGGGGCTGGGGCTAGGGCTAGGTGCTTACTTAGCGATACTGTCAAGGCCTTAGGTCGGGTCACTGTCAGGGCCTTAGTTAGGGTGAGCATCAGAGCCTTCGTTAGGTATAATGTCAGGACCTGAGTTAAAAGTAGTGTCAGGGCCTTAGTGACGGACAGTGTCAGGGCCTTGGTAGGGACGAGCGTCAGAGCCTTTGTTATATATACTTGCAGGGCCAGAGTTAGCAAGAGAGTACCGCCCTTACTTAGCGACAAAATCAGTGCCTTAGTTAGGGAGAGTATCACGGCCTTGGGGCTAAATTCAGGGCCTGAGTTAAGCATAGCATCAGGGCTTTAGTTGCCATAAGAGGCTCGACTATAGTTAATGACAGGGATAAGTTATGATCTAGGTATACTGTCAGGACATGACCCAGGTATAGTGTCAACACCTTAGTGACTGAGAATGTCGGGGCCTTGTTTCGAACCAGTGTCAGGGCTTCAGGTAGGGACAGCGTCAGAGCCTGACATAGGGAGAGCGACAGGGCCCGAGTGAGGCCTAGCATCAGGTCCTTAGCTGGGGACACTGTCAGGGCATGACTCAGGAGCAGCATCAGGGCCTCCGTAGGATCAGCATTACGGTCTTACTTAAAGACATGATCAAGGCCTGAGTTAGGTGGAGTGTCAAGGCCTCCGTTACGGATAGCTTCAGGGCCTGTGTTAGGGACAGCCTCACGGCTTTATTTAGGGCCAGCATCAGGGCTCACTTAGGGATAGTGTCAGGACCTTGGTTCGAGATGGGTCAGTATATTAGCTCAGGATAGTGTTAGGCCTTTAGTTATTGCCGGCACCAGGGCCTGCACTGGGGACACCTTCCAGGCCTTACTTACAAACAGTGTCAGGGCCTTAGTGATGACTACTCAGGGCCTTAGTTAGCCACAGTATTAGGGCTTCAGGTAGGGTAAGAGGCAGGACATTAACTACGGACTAGGGATAAAGTCAGGAACGGAACAAGGGACACTTTGAAGGCCTTAGTTATCGAGAGCACCTGGGCCTTCTTTAGGACCAGTATCACGGCCTTTGGTAGGGACAGTGTCAGGGCAAGACCTAGGAGGAGCATAAGGGCCTCTGTAGGATCAGCATCAGGGACTGGGGATGGGGATGGGGATGGGGCTGGGGCTGGGGATGGGGATGGGGATCAGGTAGGGGAGAGCTAGGGCCAGGGTTAGGGATAGGGCCTTAGTTAGGAATAGTGTCAAGGACTTAGTTAGGGTCACTGTCAGGGCCTTAGTTAGGGTTAGCATCAGAGCCTTCGTTAGGTATAATGTCATGGCCTGAGTTAGAAGTAGTGTCAGGGCCTTGGTGAGGGACAGTGTCAGGTCCTTGGTAAGGATGAGCGTTCGAGCCTTTGTTATGTATAAAGGCAGGGCCAGAGTTAGGAGGAGAGTCAGGCAATTAGTCAGGGACACTGTCAGGGACTTACTTAGGGACACTATCACGGCCTCAGTTAGTAGTAGTGTCAAGGCCTTAGTTAAGGACAGTGTCAGGGCAAGGACTAGGAGGAGCATAAAGGGCTCTGTAGGAGCTGGGGCAGGAGCTGGGACTGGGGCTGGGGCTGGGGCTGGGGCTGGGGCTAGGGCTAGGGGCTTACTTAGCGATAGTGACAAGGCCTTAGGTAGGGTCACTGTCAGGGCCTTAGTTAGGGTGAGCATCAGAGCCTTCATTAGGTATAATGTCACGGCCTGAGTTAGAAGTAGTGTCAGGGCCTTAGTGAGGGACAGTGTCAGGGCCTTGGTTGAGACGAGCGTCAGAGCCTTTGTTATATATAATTGCAGGGCCAGAGTTAGCAAGAGAGTACCGCCCTTACTTAGCGACAAAATCAGTGCCTTAGGTAGGGACAGTATCACGGCCTTGGGGCTAAATTCAGGGCCTGAGTTAAGCATAGCATCAGGGCTTTAGTTGCCATAAGAGGCTCGACTTTAGCTAATGACAGGGATAAGTTATGATCTAGGTATACTGTCAGGACATGACCCAGGTATAGTGTCAACACCTTAGTGACTGAGAATGTCGGGGCCTTGTTTAGAACCAGTGTCAGGGCTTCAGGTAGGGACAGCGTCAGAGCCTGACGTAGGGAGAGCGACAGGGCCCGAGTGAGGCCTAGCATCAGGTCCTTAGCTGGGGACACTGTCAGGGCATGACTCAGGAGCAGCATCAGGGCCTCCGTAGGATCAGAATTACGGTCTTACTTAAAGACATGATCACGGCCTGAGTTAGGTGGAGTGTCAAGGCCTCCGTTACGGATAGCTTCAGGGCCTGTGTTAGGGACAGCCTCACGGCTTTATTTAGGGCCAGCATCAGGGCTCACTTAGGGATAGTGTCAGGACCTTGGTTCGAGATGGGTCAGTATATTAACTCAGGATAGTATTAGGCCTTTAGTTATTGCCGGCACCAGGGCCTGCATTGGGGACACCTTCCAGGCCTTACTTACAAACAGTGTCAGGGCCTTACTGATGACTACTCAGGGCCTTAGTTAGGCACAGTATTAGGGCTTCAGGTAGGGTAAAAGGCAGGACATTAACTACGGACTAGGGATAAAGTCAGGAACGGAACAAGGGACACTTTGAAGGCCTTAGTTATCGAGAGCACCTGGGCCTTCTTTAGGACCACTATCACGGACTTTGGTAGGGACAGTGTCAGGGCAAGACCTAGGAGGAGAACAAGGGCCTCTGTAGGATCAGCAACAGGGACTGGGGATGGGAATGGGGATGGGGATGGGGATGGGGATGGGGATGGGGATGGGGATCCGATAGGGGAGGGCTAGGGCTAGGGTTAGAGCGAGGGCCTTAGTTAGGAATAGTGTCAAGGCCTTAGTTAGAGTCACTGTCAGGGCCCTAGTTAGGGTTAGCATCAGAGCCTTTGTTAGGTATAATGTCACAGCTTGAGTTAGAAGTAGTGTCAGGGCTTGGTGAGGGACAGTGTCAGGTCCTTGGTAAGGATGAGCGTTCGAGCCTTTGTTATGTATAATGGCAGGGCCAGAGTTAGGAGGAGAGTCAGGAAATTAGTCAGGGACACTGTCAGGGACTTAGTTAGGGACAGTATCACGGCCTGAGTTAGTAGCAGTGTCAAGGCCTTAGTTAAGGACAGTGTCAGGGCAAGGACTAGGAGGAGCATAAAGGCCTCTGTAGGAGCTGGGACAGGAGCTGGGACTGGGACTGGGGCTGGGGCTAGGGCTAGGTGCTTACTTAGCGATAGTGTCAAGGCCTTAGGTCGGGTCACTGTCAGGGCCTTGGTTAGGGTGAGCATCAGAGCCTTCTTTAGGTATAATGTCACGGCCTGAGTTAGAAGTAGTGTCAGGGCCTTGGTTAGGACGAGCGTCAGAGCCTTTGTTATATATAATTGCAGGGCCAGAGTTAGCAAGAGAGTACCGCCCTTACTTAGCGACAAAATCAGTGCCTTAGTTAGGGAGAGTATCACGGCCTTGGGGCTAAATTCAGGGCCTGAGTTAAGCATAGCATCAGGGCTTTAGTTGCCATAAGAGGCTCGACTATAGTTAATGACAGGGATAAGTTATGATCTAGGTATACTGTCAGGACATGACCCAGGTATAGTATCAACACCTTAGTGACTGAGAATGTCGGGGCCTTGTTTAGAACCAGTGTCAGGGCTTCAGGTAGGGACAGCGTCAGAGCCTGACGTAGGGAGAGCGACAGGGCCCGAGTGAGGCCTAGCATCAGGTCCTTAGCTGGGGACACTGTCAGGGCATGACTCAGGAGCAGCATCAGGGCCTCCGTAGGATCAGCATTACGGTCTTACTTAAAGACATGATCAGGGCCTGAGTTCGGTGGAGTGTCAAGGCCTCCGTTACGGATAGCTTCAGGGCCTGTGTTAGGGACAGCCTCACGGCTTTATTTAGGGCCAGCATCAGGGCTCACTTAGGGTTAGTGTCAGGACCTTGGTTCGAGATGGGTCAGTATATTAGCTCAGGATAGTGTTAGGCCTTTAGTTATTGCCGGCACCAGGGCCTGCATTGGGGACACCTTCCAGGCCTTACTTACAAACAGTGTCAGGGCCTTAGTGATGACTACTCAGGGCCTTAGTTAGCCACAGTATTAGGGCTTCAGGTAGGGTAAGAGGCAGGACATTATCTATGGACTAGGGATAAAGTCAGCAATGGAACAAGGGACATTTTGAAGGCCTTAGTCATCAACAACACCTGGGCCTTCTTTAGGACCATTATCACGGCCTTTGGTACGGACAGTGTCATGGCAACACCTAGGAGGAGCATAAGGGCCTCTGTAGGATCAGCATCAGGGACTGGGGATGGGGACTGTGATGGGGATGGGGATGGGGATGGGGATCGGGTAGGGGAGGGCTAGGGAAAGGGCCTCAGTTAGGAATAGTGTCAAGGCCTTAGTTAGGGTCACTGTCAGGGCCTTAGTTAGGGTTAGCATCAGAGCCTTTGTTAGGTAAAGAGTCAGAGCTTGAGTTAGAAGTAGTGTCAGGGCCTTAGTTTGGGACAGTGTCAGATCCTTGGTAAGGATCAGCGTTCGAGCCTTTGTTATGTATAATGGCAGGGCCAGAGTTAGGAGGAGAGTCAGGAAATTAGTCAGGGACACTGTCAGGGACTTAGTTAGGGACAGTATCACGGCCTGAGTTAGTAGCAGTGTCAAGGCCTTAGTTAAGGACAGTGTCAGGGCAAGGACTAGGAGGAGCATAAAGGCCTCTGTAGGAGCTGGGACAGGAGCTGGGACTGGGACTGGGGCTGGGGCTAGGGCTAGGTGCTTACTTAGCGATACTGTCAAGGCCTTAGGTCGGGTCACTGTCAGGGCCTTAGTTAGGGTGAGCATCAGAGCCTTCGTTAGGTATAATGTCAGGACCTGAGTTAAAAGTAGTGTCAGGGCCTTAGTGACGGACAGTGTCAGGGCCTTGGTAGGGACGAGCGTCAGAGCCTTTGTTATATATACTTGCAGGGCCAGAGTTAGCAAGAGAGTACCGCCCTTACTTAGCGACAAAATCAGTGCCTTAGTTAGGGAGAGTATCACGGCCTTGGGGCTAAATTCAGGGCCTGAGTTAAGCATAGCATCAGGGCTTTAGTTGCCATAAGAGGCTCGACTTTAGCTAATGACGGGGATAAGTTATGATCTAGGTATACTGTCAGGACATGACCCACGTAGAGTGTCAACACCTTAGTGACTGAGAATGTCGGGGCCTTGTTTAGAACCAGTGTCAGGGCTTCAGGTAGGGACAGCGTCAGAGCCTGACGTAGGGAGAGCGACAGGGCCCGAGTGAGGCCGAACATCAGGTCCTTAGCTGGGGACACTGTCAGGGCATGACTCAGAAGCAGCATCAGGGCTTCCGTAGGATCAGCATTACGGTCTTAGTTAAAGACATGATCAAGGCCTGAGTTAGGTGGAGTGTCAAGGCCTCCGTTACGGATAGCTTCAGGGCCTGTGTTAGGGACAGCCTCACGGCTTTATTTAGGGCCAGCATCAGGGCTCACTTAGGGATAGTGTCAGGACCTTGGTTCGAGATGGGTCAGTATATTAGCTCAGGATAGTGTTAGGCCTTTAGTTATTGCCGGCACCAGGGCCTGCACTGGGGACACCTTCCAGGCCTTACTTACAAACAGTGTCAGGGCCTTAGTGATGACTACTCAGGGCCTTAGTTAGCCACAGTATTAGGGCTTCAGGTAGGGTAAGAGGCAGGACATTAACTACGGACTAGGGATAAAGTCAGGAACGGAACAAGGGACACTTTGAAGGCCTTAGTTATCGAGAGCACCTGGGCCTTCTTTAGGACCAGTATCACGGCCTTTGGTAGGGACAGTGTCAGGGCAAGACCTAGGAGGAGCATAAGGGCCTCTGTAGGATCAGCATCAGGGACTGGGGATGGGGATGGGGATGGGGCTGGGGCTGGGGATGGGGATGGGGATCAGGTAGGGGAGAGCTAGGGCCAGGGTTAGGGATAGGGCCTTAGTTAGGAATAGTGTCAAGGACTTAGTTAGGGTCACTGTCAGGGCCTTAGTTAGGGTTAGCATCAGAGCCTTCGTTAGGTATAATGTCATGGCCTGAGTTAGAAGTAGTGTCAGGGCCTTGGTGAGGGACAGTGTCAGGTCCTTGGTAAGGATGAGCGTTCGAGCCTTTGTTATGTATAAAGGCAGGGCCAGAGTTAGGAGGAGAGTCAGGCAATTAGTCAGGGACACTGTCAGGGACTTACTTAGGGACACTATCACGGCCTCAGTTAGTAGTAGTGTCAAGGCCTTAGTTAAGGACAGTGTCAGGGCAAGGACTAGGAGGAGCATAAAGGGCTCTGTAGGAGCTGGGGCAGGAGCTGGGACTGGGGCTGGGGCTGGGGCTGGGGCTGGGGCTAGGGCTAGGGGCTTACTTAGCGATAGTGACAAGGCCTTAGGTAGGGTCACTGTCAGGGCCTTAGTTAGGGTGAGCATCAGAGCCTTCATTAGGTATAATGTCACGGCCTGAGTTAGAAGTAGTGTCAGGGCCTTAGTGAGGGACAGTGTCAGGGCCTTGGTTGAGACGAGCGTCAGAGCCTTTGTTATATATAATTGCAGGGCCAGAGTTAGCAAGAGAGTACCGCCCTTACTTAGCGACAAAATCAGTGCCTTAGGTAGGGACAGTATCACGGCCTTGGGGCTAAATTCAGGGCCTGAGTTAAGCATAGCATCAGGGCTTTAGTTGCCATAAGAGGCTCGACTTTAGCTAATGACAGGGATAAGTTATGATCTAGGTATACTGTCAGGACATGACCCAGGTATAGTGTCAACACCTTAGTGACTGAGAATGTCGGGGCCTTGTTTAGAACCAGTGTCAGGGCTTCAGGTAGGGACAGCGTCAGAGCCTGACGTAGGGAGAGCGACAGGGCCCGAGTGAGGCCTAGCATCAGGTCCTTAGCTGGGGACACTGTCAGGGCATGACTCAGGAGCAGCATCAGGGCCTCCGTAGGATCAGAATTACGGTCTTACTTAAAGACATGATCACGGCCTGAGTTAGGTGGAGTGTCAAGGCCTCCGTTACGGATAGCTTCAGGGCCTGTGTTAGGGACAGCCTCACGGCTTTATTTAGGGCCAGCATCAGGGCTCACTTAGGGATAGTGTCAGGACCTTGGTTCGAGATGGGTCAGTATATTAACTCAGGATAGTATTAGGCCTTTAGTTATTGCCGGCACCAGGGCCTGCATTGGGGACACCTTCCAGGCCTTACTTACAAACAGTGTCAGGGCCTTACTGATGACTACTCAGGGCCTTAGTTAGGCACAGTATTAGGGCTTCAGGTAGGGTAAAAGGCAGGACATTAACTACGGACTAGGGATAAAGTCAGGAACGGAACAAGGGACACTTTGAAGGCCTTAGTTATCGAGAGCACCTGGGCCTTCTTTAGGACCACTATCACGGACTTTGGTAGGGACAGTGTCAGGGCAAGACCTAGGAGGAGAACAAGGGCCTCTGTAGGATCAGCAACAGGGACTGGGGATGGGAATGGGGATGGGGATGGGGATGGGGATGGGGATGGGGATGGGGATCCGATAGGGGAGGGCTAGGGCTAGGGTTAGAGCGAGGGCCTTAGTTAGGAATAGTGTCAAGGCCTTAGTTAGAGTCACTGTCAGGGCCCTAGTTAGGGTTAGCATCAGAGCCTTTGTTAGGTATAATGTCACAGCTTGAGTTAGAAGTAGTGTCAGGGCTTGGTGAGGGACAGTGTCAGGTCCTTGGTAAGGATGAGCGTTCGAGCCTTTGTTATGTATAATGGCAGGGCCAGAGTTAGGAGGAGAGTCAGGAAATTAGTCAGGGACACTGTCAGGGACTTAGTTAGGGACAGTATCACGGCCTGAGTTAGTAGCAGTGTCAAGGCCTTAGTTAAGGACAGTGTCAGGGCAAGGACTAGGAGGAGCATAAAGGCCTCTGTAGGAGCTGGGACAGGAGCTGGGACTGGGACTGGGGCTGGGGCTAGGGCTAGGTGCTTACTTAGCGATAGTGTCAAGGCCTTAGGTCGGGTCACTGTCAGGGCCTTGGTTAGGGTGAGCATCAGAGCCTTCTTTAGGTATAATGTCACGGCCTGAGTTAGAAGTAGTGTCAGGGCCTTGGTTAGGACGAGCGTCAGAGCCTTTGTTATATATAATTGCAGGGCCAGAGTTAGCAAGAGAGTACCGCCCTTACTTAGCGACAAAATCAGTGCCTTAGTTAGGGAGAGTATCACGGCCTTGGGGCTAAATTCAGGGCCTGAGTTAAGCATAGCATCAGGGCTTTAGTTGCCATAAGAGGCTCGACTATAGTTAATGACAGGGATAAGTTATGATCTAGGTATACTGTCAGGACATGACCCAGGTATAGTATCAACACCTTAGTGACTGAGAATGTCGGGGCCTTGTTTAGAACCAGTGTCAGGGCTTCAGGTAGGGACAGCGTCAGAGCCTGACGTAGGGAGAGCGACAGGGCCCGAGTGAGGCCTAGCATCGGGTCCTTAGCTGGGGACACTGTCAGGGCATGACTCAGGAGCAGCATCAGGGCCTCCGTAGGATCAGCATTACGGTCTTACTTAAAGACATGATCAGGGCCTGAGTTCGGTGGAGTGTCAAGGCCTCCGTTACGGATAGCTTCAGGGCCTGTGTTAGGGACAGCCTCACGGCTTTATTTAGGGCCAGCATCAGGGCTCACTTAGGGTTAGTGTCAGGACCTTGGTTCGAGATGGGTCAGTATATTAGCTCAGGATAGTGTTAGGCCTTTAGTTATTGCCGGCACCAGGGCCTGCATTGGGGACACCTTCCAGGCCTTACTTACAAACAGTGTCAGGGCCTTAGTGATGACTACTCAGGGCCTTAGTTAGCCACAGTATTAGGGCTTCAGGTAGGGTAAGAGGCAGGACATTATCTATGGACTAGGGATAAAGTCAGCAATGGAACAAGGGACATTTTGAAGGCCTTAGTCATCAACAACACCTGGGCCTTCTTTAGGACCATTATCACGGCCTTTGGTACGGACAGTGTCATGGCAACACCTAGGAGGAGCATAAGGGCCTCTGTAGGATCAGCATCAGGGACTGGGGATGGGGACTGTGATGGGGATGGGGATGGGGATGGGGATCGGGTAGGGGAGGGCTAGGGAAAGGGCCTCAGTTAGGAATAGTGTCAAGGCCTTAGTTAGGGTCACTGTCAGGGCCTTAGTTAGGGTTAGCATCAGAGCCTTTGTTAGGTAAAGAGTCAGAGCTTGAGTTAGAAGTAGTGTCAGGGCCTTAGTTTGGGACAGTGTCAGATCCTTGGTAAGGATCAGCGTTCGAGCCTTTGTTATGTATAATGGCAGGGCCAGAGTTAGGAGGAGAGTCAGGAAATTAGTCAGGGACACTGTCAGGGACTTAGTTAGGGACAGTATCACGGCCTGAGTTAGTAGCAGTGTCAAGGCCTTAGTTAAGGACAGTGTCAGGGCAAGGACTAGGAGGAGCATAAAGGCCTCTGTAGGAGCTGGGACAGGAGCTGGGACTGGGACTGGGGCTGGGGCTAGGGCTAGGTGCTTACTTAGCGATACTGTCAAGGCCTTAGGTCGGGTCACTGTCAGGGCCTTAGTTAGGGTGAGCATCAGAGCCTTCGTTAGGTATAATGTCAGGACCTGAGTTAAAAGTAGTGTCAGGGCCTTAGTGACGGACAGTGTCAGGGCCTTGGTAGGGACGAGCGTCAGAGCCTTTGTTATATATACTTGCAGGGCCAGAGTTAGCAAGAGAGTACCGCCCTTACTTAGCGACAAAATCAGTGCCTTAGTTAGGGAGAGTATCACGGCCTTGGGGCTAAATTCAGGGCCTGAGTTAAGCATAGCATCAGGGCTTTAGTTGCCATAAGAGGCTCGACTTTAGCTAATGACAGGGATAAGTTATGATCTAGGTATACTGTCAGGACATGACCCACGTAGAGTGTCAACACCTTAGTGACTGAGAATGTCGGGGCCTTGTTTAGAACCAGTGTCAGGGCTTCAGGTAGGGACAGCGTCAGAGCCTGACGTAGGGAGAGCGACAGGGCCCGAGTGAGGCCGAACATCAGGTCCTTAGCTGGGGACACTATCAGGGCATGACTCAGAAGCAGCATCAGGGCTTCCGTAGGATCAGCATTACGGTCTTAGTTAAAGACATGATCAAGGCCTGAGTTAGGTGGAGTGTCAAGGCCTCCGTTACGGATAGCTTCAGGGCCTGTGTTAGGGACAGCCTCACGGCTTTATTTAGGGCCAGCCTCAGGGCTCACTTAGGGATAGTGTCAGGACCTTGGTTCGAGATGGGTCAGTATATTAGCTCAGGATAGTGTTAGGCCTTTAGTTATTGCCGGCACCAGGGCCTGCACTGGGGACACCTTCCAGGCCTTACTTACAAACAGTGTCAGGGCCTTAGTGATGACTACTCAGGGCCTTAGTTAGCCACAGTATTAGGGCTTCAGGTAGGGTAAGAGGCAGGACATTAACTACGGACTAGGGATAAAGTCAGGAACGGAACAAGGGACACTTTGAAGGCCTTAGTTATCGAGAGCACCTGGGCCTTCTTTAGGACCAGTATCACGGTCTTTGGTAGGGACAGTGTCAGGGCAAGACCTAGGAGGAGCATAAGGGCCTCTGTAGGATCAGCATCAGGGACTGGGGATGGGGATGGGGATGGGGCTGGGGCTGGGGATGGGGATGGGAATCAGGTAGGGGAGGGCTACTGCCAGGGTTAGGGCTAGGGCCTTAGTTAGGAATAGTGGCAAGGCCTTAGTTAGGGTCACTGTCAGGGCCCTAGTTAGGGTTAGCATCAGAGCCTTTGTTAGGTATAATGTCAGAGCTTGAGTTAGAAGTAGTGTCAGGGCCTTGGTGAGGGACAGTGTCAGGTCCTTGGTAAGGAAGAGCGTTCGAGCCCTTGTTATGTATAATGTCAGGGCCAGAGTTAGGAGGAGAGTCAGGCAATTAGTCAGGGACACTGTCAGGGACTTAGTTAGGGACAGTATCATGGCCTGAGTTAGTAGCAGTGTCAAGGCCTTAGTTAAGGACAGTGTCAGGGCAAGGACTAGGAGGAGCATAAAGGTCTCTGTAGGAGCTGGGGCAGGAGCTGGGACTGTGGATGGGGCTGGGGCTAGGGCTGGGGCTAGGGCCAGGGCTAGGGGCTTACTTAGGAATAGTGTCAAGGCCTTAGTCAGGGTCACTGTCAGGCCCTTAGTTAGGGTGAGCATCAGAGCCTTCGTTAGGTATAATGTCAGGACCTGAGTTAAAAGTAGTGTCAGGGCCTTAGTGACGGACAGTGTCAGGGCCTTGGTAGGGACGAGCGTCAGAGCCTTTGTTATATATAATTGCAGGGCCAGATTTAGGAAGACAGTACCGCCCTTAATTAGGGACAATATCAGTGCCTTAGTTAGGGACAGTATCACGGCCTTGGGGCTAAATTCAGGGCCTGAGTTAAGCATAGCATCAGGGCTTTTGTTGCCATAAGAGGCTCCACTTTAGCTAATGACAGGGATAAGTTATGATCTAGGTATACTGTCAGGACATGACCCAGGTAGAGTGTCAACACCTTAGTGACTGAGAATGTCGGGGCCTTGTTTAGAACCAGTGTCAAGGCTTCAGGTAGGGACAGCGTCAGAGCCTGATGTAGGGAGAGCGACAGGGCCCGCGTGAGGCCGAGCATCAGGTCCTTAGCTGGGGACACTGTCAGGGCATGACTCCGGAGCAGCACCAGGGCCTCCGTAGGATCAGCACTACGGTCTTACTTAAAGACATGATCAGGGCCTGAGTTCGGTGGAGTGTCAAGGCCTCCTTTACGGATAGCTTCAGGGCCTGTGTTAGGGACAGCCTCACGGCTTTATTTAGGGCCAGCATCAGGGCTGACATAGGGTTAGTGTCAGGACCTTGGTTCGAGATGGGTCAGTATATTAGCTCAGGATAGTGTTAGGCCTTTAGTTATTGCCGGCTCCAGGGCCTGCATTAGGGACACCTTCCAGGCCTTACTTACAAACAGTGTCAGGGCCTTAGTGATGACTACTCAGGGCCTTAGTTAGGCACAGTATTAGGGCTTCAGGTAGGGTAAGAGGCAGGACATTAACTACGGACTAGGGATAAAGTCAGGAACGGAACAAGGGACACTTTGAAGGCCTTAGTTATCGAGAGCACCTGGGCCTTCTTTAGGACCAGTATCATGGCCTTTGGTAGGGAAAGTCTCAGAGCAAGACCTAGGAGGAGCACAAGGGCCTCTGTAGGATCAGCAACAGGGACTGGGGATGGGAATGGGGATGGAGATGGAGATGGGGATGGGGATGGGGATGGGGATGGGGATCGGATAGGGGAGGGCTAGAGCTAGGGTTAGGGTTAGGGCCTTAGTTAGGAATAGTGTCAAGGCCTTAGTTAGAGTCACTGTCAGGGCCTTAGTTAGGGTTAGCATCAGAGCCTTTGTTAGGTATAGAGTCAGAGCTTGAGTTAGAAGTAGTGTCAGGGCCTTAGTGAGGGACAGTGTCAGGGCCTTGGTTAGGATGAGCGTTCGAGCCTTTGTTATGTATAATGGCAGGGCCAGAGTTAGGAGGAGAGTCAGGAAATTAGTCAGGGACACTGTCAGGGACTTAGTTAGGGACAGTATCACGGCCTGAGTTAGTAGCAGTGTCAAGGCCTTAGTTAAGGAGAGTGTCAGGGCAAGGACTAGGAGGAGCATAAAGGCCTCTGTAGGAGCTGGGACAGGAGCTGGGACTGGGGCTGGGGCTGGGGCTAGGGCTAGGTGCTTACTTAGCGATAGTGTCAAGGCCTTAGATCGGGTCACTTTCAGGGCCTTAGTTAGGGTGAGCATCAGAGCCTTCATTAGGTATAATGTCACGGCCTGAGTTAGAAGTAGTGTCAGGGCCTTAGTGAGGGACAGTGTCAGGGCCTGGGTTAGGATGAGCGTCAGAGCCTTTGTTATATATAATTGCAGGGCCAGAGTTAGCAAGAGAGTACCGCCCTTACTTAGCGACAAAATCAGTGCCTTAGTTAGGGAGAGTATCACGGCCTTGGGGCTAAATTCAGGGCCTGAGTTAAGCATAGCATCAGGGCTTTAGTTGCCATAAGAGGCTCGACTTTAGCTAATGACAGGGATAAGTTATGATCTAGGTATACTGTCAGGACATGACCCAGGTATAGTGTCAACACCTTAGTGACTGAGAATGTCGGGGCCTTGTTTAGAACCAGTGTCAGGGCTTCAGGTAGGGACAGCGTCAGAGCCTGATGTAGGGAGAGCGACAGGGCCCGAGTGAGGCCGAACATCAGGTCCTTAGCTGGGGACACTGTCAGGGCATGACTCAGAAGCAGCATCAGGGCCTCCGTAGGATCAGCATTACGGTCTTAGTTAAAGACATGATCAGGGCCTGAGTTAGGTGGAGTGTCAAGGCCTCCGTTACGGATAGCTTCAGGGCCTGTGTTAGGGACAGCCTCACGGCTTTATTTAGGGCCAGCATCAGGGCTCACTTAGGGATAGTGTCAGGACCTTGGTTCGAGATGGTTCAGTATATTTATTAGCTCAGGATAGTTTAAGGCGTTTAGTTATTGCCGGCACCAGGGCCTGCATTGGGGACACCTTCCAGGCCTTACTTACAAACAGTGTCAGGGCCTTAGTGATGACTACTCAGGGCCGTAGTTAGCCACAGTATTAGGGTTTCAGGTAGGGTAAGAGGCAGGACATTAACTACGGACTAGGGATAAAGTCAGGAAAGGAATAAGGGACACTTTGAAGGCCTTAGTTATCGAGAGCACCTGGGCCTTCTTTAGGACCAGTATCACGGCGTTTGGTAAGGACAGTGTCAGGGCAAGACCTAGGAGGAGCATACGGGCCTCTGTAGGATCAGCATCAGGGACTGGGTATGGGGATGGGGCTGGGGATGTGGATGGGGATCAGGTAGGGGAGCTCTAGGGCCAGGGTTAGGGCTAGGGCCTTAGTTAGAAATAGAGTCAAGGCCTTAGTCAGGGTCACTGTCAGGGCCTTAGTTAGGGTTAGCATCAGAGCCTTCGTTAGGTATAATGTCATGGCCTGAGTTAGAAGTAGTGTCAGGGCCTTAGTGAGGGACAGTGTCAGGGCCTTGGTTAGGATGAGCGTTCGAGCCTTTGTTATGTATAATGGCAGGGCCAGAGTTAGGAGGAGAGTCAGGCAATTAGTCAGGGACACTGTCAGGGACTTACTTAGGGACACTATCACGGCCTCAGTTAGTAGTAGTGTCAAGGCCTTAGTTAAGGACAGTGTCAGGGCAAGGCCTACGAGGAGCATAAAGGGCTCTGTAGGAGCTGGGGCAGGAGCTGGGACTGGGGCTGGGGCTGGGGCTGGGGCTAGGGCTAGGGGCTTACTTAGCGATAGTGACAAGGCCTTAGGTAGGGTCACTGTCAGGGCCTTAGTTAGGGTGAGCATCAGAGCCTTCATTAGGTATAATGTCACGGCCTGAGTTAGAAGTAGTGTCAGGGCCTTAGTGAGGGACAGTGTCAGGGCCTTGGTTGAGACGAGCGTCAGAGCCTTTGTTATATATAATTGCAGGGCCAGAGTTAGCAAGAGAGTACCGCCCTTACTTAGCGACAAAATCAGTGCCTTAGTTAGGGACAGTATCACGGCCTTGGGGCTAAATTCAGGGCCTGAGTTAAGCATAGCATCAGGGCTTTAGTTGCCATAAGAGGCTCGACTTTAGCTAATGACAGGGATAAGTTATGATCTAGGTATACTGTCAGGACATGACCCAGGTAGAGTGTCAACACTTTAGTGACTGAGAATGTCGGGGCCTTGTTTAGAACCAGTGCCAGGGCTTCAGGTAGGGACAGCGTCAGAGCCTGACGTAGGGAGAGCGACAGGGCCCGAGTGAGGCCTAGCATCAGGTCCTTAGCTGGGGACACTGTCAGGGCATTACTCAGGAGCAGCATCAGGGCCTCCGTAGGATCAGAATTACGGTCTTACTTAAAGACATGATCACGGCCTGAGTTAGGTGGAGTGTCAAGGCCTCCGTTACGGATAGCTTCAGGGCCTGTGTTAGGGACAGCCTCACGGCTTTATTTAGGGCCAGCATCAGGGCTCACTTAGGGATAGTGTCAGGACCTTGGTTCGAGATGGGTCAGTATATTTATTAGCTCAGGATAGTTTAAGGCGTTTAGTTATTGCCGGCACCAGGGCCTGCATTGGGGACACCTTCCAGGCCTTACTTACAAACAGTGTCAGGGCCTTAGTGATGACTACTCAGGGCCTTAGTTAGCCACAGTATTAGGGCTTCAGGTAGGGTAAGAGGCAGGACATTAACTACGGACTAGGGATAAAGTCAGGAAAGGAATAAGGGACACTTTGAAGGCCTTAGTTATCGAGAGCACCTGGGCCTTCTTTAGGACCAGTATCATGGCCTTTGGTAGGGACAGTGTCAGGGCAAGACCTAGGAGGAGCACAAGGGCCTCTGTAGGATCAGCAACAGGGACTGGGGAAGGGAATGGGGATGGAGATGGAGATGGGGATGGGGATGGGGATCGGATAGGGGAGGGCTAGGGCTAGGGTTAGGGCTAGGGCCTTAGTTAGGAATTGTGTCAAGGCCTTAGTTAGAGTCACTGTCAAGACCCTAGTTAGGGTTAGCATCAGAACCTTTGTTAGGTATAATGTCAGAGCTTGAGTTAGAAGTAGTGTCAGGGCCTTGGTGAGGGACAGTGTCAGGTCCTTGGTAAGGACGAGCGTTCGAGCCCTTGTTATGTATAATGGCAGGGCCAGAGTTAGGAGGAGAGTCAGGAAATTAGTCAGGGACACTGTCAGGGACTTAGTTAGGGACAGTATCACGGCCTGAGTTAGTAGCAGTGTCAAGGCCTTACTTAATGACAGTGTCAGGGCAAGGACTAGGAGGAGCATAAAGGCCTCTGTAGGAGCTGGGACAGGAGCTGGGACTGGGACTGGGACTGGGGCTGGGGCTAGGGCTAGGGGCTTACTTAGCGATAGTGTCAAGGCCTTAGGTAGGGTCACTGTCAGGGCCTTAGTTAGGGTTAGCATCAGAGCCTTCTTTAGGTATAATATCACGGCCTGAGTTAGAAGTAGTGTCAGGGCCTTAGTGAGGGACAGTGTCAGGGCGTTGGTTAGGATGAGCGTTCGAGCCTTTGTTATGTATAATGGCAGGGCCAGAGTTAGGAGGAGAGTCAGGCAATTAGTCAGGGACACTGTCAGGGACTTACTTAGGGATACTATCACGGCCTGAGTTAGTAGTAGTGTCAAGGCCTTAGTTAAGGACCGTGTCAGGGCAAGGACGAGGAGGAGCATAAAGGGCTCTGTAGGAGCTAGGGCAGGAGCTGGGACTGGGACTGGGGCTGGGGCTGGGGCTAGGGCTAGGGGCTTACTTAGCGATAGTGTCAAGGCCTTAGGTAGGGTCACTGTCAGGGCCTTAGTTAGGGTGAGCATCAGAGCCTTCATTAGGTATAATGTCACGGCCTGAGTTAGAAGTAGTGTCAGGGCCTTAGTGAGGGACAGTGTCAGGGCCTTGGTTGGGATGAGTGTCAGAGCCTTTGTTATATATAATTGCAGGGCCAGAGTTAGCAAGAGAGTACCGCCCTTACTTAGCGACAAAATCAGTGCCTTAGGTAGGGACAGTATCACGGCCTTGGGGCTAAACTCAGGGCCTGAGTTGAGCATAGCATCAGGGCTTTAGTTGCCATAAGAGGCTCGACTTTAGCTAATGACAGGGATAAGTTATGATCTAGGTATACTGTCAGGACATGACCCAGGTATAGTGTCAACACCTTAGTGACTGAGAGTGTCGGGGCCTTGTTTAGAACCAGTGTCAGGGCTTCAGGTAGGGACAGCGTCAGAGCCTGACGTAGGGAGAGCGACAGGGCCCGAGTGAGGCCTAGCATCAGGTCCTTAGCTGGGGACACTGTCAGGGCATGACTCAGGAGCAGCATCAGGGCCTCCATAGGATCAGCATTACGGTCTTACTTAAAGACATGATCAGGGCCTGAGTTAGGTGGAGTGTCAAGGCCTCTGTTACGGATAGCTTCAGGGCCTGTGTTAGGGACAGCCTCACGGCTTTATTTAGGGCCAGCATCAGGGCTCACTTAGGGTTAGTGTCAGGACCTTGGTTCGAGATGGGTCAGTATATTAGCTCAGGATAGTGTTAGGCCTTTAGTTATTGCCGGCACCAGGGCCTGCATTAGGGACACCTTCCAGGCCTTACTTACAAACAGTGTCAGGGCCTTAGTGATGACTACTCAGGGCCTTAGTTAGCCACAGTATTAGGGCTTCAGGTAGGGTAAGAGGCAGGACATTAACTACGGACTAGGGATAAAGTCAGGAACGGAACAAGGGACACTTTGAAGGCCTTAATTATCGAGAGCACCTGGGCCTTCTTTAGGACCACTACCATGGCTTCTGGTCGGGACAGTGTCAGGGCAGGACCTAGGAGGAGCACAAGGGCCTCTGTAGGATCAGCAACAGGGACTGGGGACGGGAATGGGGATGGAGATGGGGAACGGATAGGGGAGGGCTAGGGCTAGGGTTAGGGCTAGGGCCTTAGTTAGGAATTGTGTCAAAGCCTTAGTTAGAGTCACTGTCAAGGCCCTAGTTAGGGTTAGCATCAGAACCTTTTTTAGGTATAATGTCAGAGCTTGAGTTAGAAGTAGTGTCAGGGCCTTGGTGAGGGACAGTGTCAGGTCCTTGGTAAGGACGAGCGTTCGAGCCCTTGTTATGTATAATGGCAGGGCCAGAGTTAGGAGGAGAGTCAGGAAATTAGTCAGGGACACTGTCAGGGACTTAGTTAGGGACAGTATCACGGCCTGAGTTAGTAGCAGTGTCAAGGCCTTAGTTAAGGACAGTGTCAGGGCAAGGACTAGGAGGAGCATAAAGGCCTCTGTAGGAGCTGGGACAGGAGCTGGGACTGGGACTGGGGCTGGGGCTAGGGCTAGGGGCTTACTTAGCGATAGTGTCAAGGCCTTAGGTAGGGTCACTGTCAGAGCCTTAGTTAGGGTGAGCATCAGAGCCTTCTTTAGGTATAAAGTCACGGCCTGAGTTAGAAGTAGTGTCAGGGCCTTAGTGAGGGACATTGTCAGGGCCTTGGTTAGCATGAGCGTTCGAGCCTTTGTTATGTATAATGGCAGGGCCAGAGTTAGGAGGAGAGTCAGGCAATTAGTCAGCGACACTGTCATGGAATTACTTAGGGACACAATCACGGCCTGAGTTAGTACTAGTGTCAAGGCCTTAGTTAAGGACAGTGTCAGGGCAAGGACTAGGAGGAGCATAAAGGGCTCTGTAGGAGCTGGGGCAGGAGCTGGGACTGGGACTGGGGCTGGGGCTGGGGCTAGGGCTAGGGGCTTACTTAGCGATAGTGTCACGGCCTTAGGTAGGGTCACTGTCAGGGCCTTAGTTAGGGTGAGCATCAGAGCCTTCTTTAGGTATAATGTCACAGCCTGAGTTAGAAGAAGTGTCAGGGCCTTAGTGAGGGACAGTGTCAGGGCCTTGGTTGGGACGAGCGTCAGAGCCTTTGTTATATATAATTGCAGGGCCAGAGTTAGCAAGAGAGTACCGCCCTTACTTAGCGACAAAATCAGTGCCTTAGGTAGGGACAGTATCACGGCCTTGGGGCTAAATTCAGGGCCTGAGTTAAGCATAGCATCAGGGCTTTAGTTGCCATAAGAGGCTCGACTTTAGCTAATGACAGGGATAAGTTATGATCTAGGTATACTGTCAGGACATGACCCAGGTATAGTGTCAACACCTTAGTGACTGAGAGTGTCGGGGCCTTGTTTAGAACCAGTGTCAGGGCTTCAGGTAGGGACAGCGTCAGAGCCTGACGTAGGGAGAGCGACAGGGCCCGAGTGAGGCCTAGCATCAGGTCCTTAGCTGGGGACACTGTCAGGGCATGACTCAGGAGCAGCATCAGGGCCTCTGTAGGATCATCATTAAGGTCTTACTTAAAGACATGATCAGGGCCTGAGTTAGGTGGAGTGTCAAGGCCTCCGTTACGGATAGCTTCAGGGCCTGTGTTAGGGACAGCCTCACGGCTTTATTTAGGGCCAGCATCAGGGCTCACTTAGGGTTAGTGTCAGGACCTTGGTTCGAGATGGGTCAGTATATTAGCTCAGGATAGTGTTAGGCCTTTAGTTATTGCCGGCACCAGGGCCTGCATTGGGGACACCTTCCAGGCCTTACTTACAAACAGTGTCAGGGCCCTAGTGATGACTACTCAGGGCCTTAGTTAGGCACAGTATGAGGGCTTCAGGTAGGGTAAGAGGCAGGACATTAACTACGGACTAGGGATGAAGTCAGGAACGGAACAAGGGACACTTTGAAGGCCTTAGTTATCAAGAACACCTGGGCCTTCTTTAGGACCATTATCACGGCCTTTGGTAGGGACAGTGTCAGGGCCTTAGTTAGGGTTAGCATCAGAGCCTTTGTTAGGTATAGAGTCAGAGCTTGAGTTAGAAGTAGTGTCAGGGCCTTAGTGAGGGACAGTGTCAGGTCCTTGGTAAGTATGAGCGTTCGAGCCTTTTTATGTATAATGGCAGGGCCAGAGTTAGGAGGAGAGTCAGGAAATTAGTCAGGGACACTGTCAGGGACTTAGTTAGGGACAGTATCACGGCCTGAGTTAGTAGCAGTGTCAAGGCCTTAGTTAAGGACAGTGTCAGGGCAAGGACTAGGAGGAGCATAAAGGGCTCTGTAGGAGCTGGGGCAGGAGCTGGGAATGGGACTGGGACTGGGGCTGGGGCTAGGGGCTTACTTAGCGATAGTGTCAAGGCCTTAGGTAGGGTCACTGTCAGGGCCTTAGTTAGGGTGAGCATCAGAGCCTTCATTAGGTATAATATCACGGCCTGAGTTAGAAGTAGTGTCAGGGCCTTAGTGAGGGACAGTGTCAGGGCCTTGGTTAGGACGAGCATCAGAGCCTTTGTTATATATAATTGCAGGGCCAGAGTTAGCAAGAGAGTACCGCCCTTACTTAGCGACAAAATCAGTGCCTTAGTTAGGGAGAGTATCACGGCCGTGGGGCTAAATTCAGGGCCTGAGTTAAGCACAGCATAAAGGCTTTAGTTGCCATAAGAGGCTCGACTTTAGCTAATGACAGGGATAAGTTATGATCTAGGTATACTGTCAGGAAATGACCCAGGTAGAGTGTCAACACCTTAGTGACTGAGAATGTCGGGGCCTTGTTTAGAACCAGTGTCAGGGCTTCAGGTAGGGACAGCGTCAGAGCCTGATGTAGGGAGAGCGACAGGGCCCGAGTGAGGCCTAGCATCAGGGCCTTAGCTGGGGACACTGTCAGGGCATGACTCAGGAGCAGCATCAGGGCCTCCGTAGGATCAGCATTACGGTCTTACTTAAAGACATGATCAGGGCCTGAGTTTGGTGCAGTGTCAAGGCCTCCTTTACGGATAGCTTCAGGGCCTGTGTTAGGGACAGCCTCACGGCTTTATTTAGGGCCAGCATCAGGGCTGACTTAGGGTTAGTGTCAGGACCTTGGTTCGAGATGGGTCAGTATATTAGCTCAGGATAGTGTTAGGCCTTTAGTTATTGCCGGCACCAGGGCCTGCATTAGGGACACCTTCCAGGCCTTACTTACAAACAGTGTCAGGGCCTTAGTGATGACTACTCAGGGCCTTAGTTAGCCACAGTATTAGGGCTTCAGGTAGGGTAAGAGGCAGGACATTAACTACAGACTAGGGATAAAGTCAGGAACGGAACAAGGGACACTTTGAAGGCCTTAGTTATCGAGAGCACCTGGGCCTTTTTAGGACCACTATCATGGCCTTTGGTAGGGACAGTGTCAGGGCAAGACCTAGGAGGAGCACAAGGGCCTCTGTAGGATCAGCAACAGGGACTGGGGATGGGAATGGGGATGGAGATGGAGATGGGGATGGGGATGGGGATCGGATAGGGGAGGGCTAGGGCTAGGGCTAGGGTTAGGGCTAGGGCCTTAGTTAGGAATTGTGTCAAGGCCTTAGTTAGAGTCACTGTAAAGGCCCTAGTTAGGGTTAGCATCAGAACCTTTGTTAGGTATAATGTCAGAGCTTGAGTTAGAAGTAGTGTCAGGGCCTTAGTGAGGGACAGTGTCAGGGCCTTGGTAAGGACGAGCGTTCGAGCCCTTGTTATGTATAATGGCAGGGCCAGAGTTAGGAGGAGAGTCAGGAAATTAGTCAGGGACACTATCAGGGACTTAGTTTGGGACAGTATCACGGCCTGAGTTAGTAGCAGTGTCAAGGCCTTACTTAAGGACAGTGTCAGGACAAGGACTAGGAGGATCATAAAGGGCTCTGTAGGAGCTGGGACAAGAGCTGGGACTGGGGCTGGGGCTGGGGCTAGGGATAGGGGCTTACTTAGCGATAGTGTCAAGGCCTTAGGTAGGGTCACTATCAGGGCCTTAGTTAGGGTGAGCATCAGAGCCTTCATTTGGTATAATGTCACCGCCTGAGTTAGAAGTAGTGTCAGGGCCTTAGTGAGGGATAGTGTCAGGGCCTTGGTTAGGATGAGCGTTCGAGCCTTTGTTATGTATAATGGCAGGGCCAGAGTTAGGAGGAGAGTCAGGCAATTAGTCAGGGACACTGTCAGGGACTTACTTAGGGATACTATCACGGCCTGAGTTAGTAGTAGTGTCAAGGCCTTAGTTAAGGACAGTGTCAGGGCAAGGACGAGGAGGAGCATAAAGGGCTCTGTAGGAGCTAGGGCAGGAGCTGGGACTGGGACTGGGGCTGGGGCTGGGGCTAGGGCTAGGGGCTTACTTAGCGATAGTGTCAAGGCCTTAGGTAGGGTCACTATCAGGGCCTTAGTTAGGGTGAGCATCAGAGCCTTCATTTGGTATAATGTCACCGCCTGAGTTAGAAGTAGTGTCAGGGCCTTAGTGAGGGACAGTGTCAGGGCCTTGGTTGGGATGAGCGTCACAGCCTTTGTTATATATAATTGCAGGGCCAGAGTTAGCAAGAGAGTACCGCCCTTACTTAGCGACAAAATCAGTGCCTTAGTTAGGGAGAGTATCACGGCCTTGGGGCTAAATTCAGGGCCTGAGTTAAGCATAGCATCAGGGCTTTAGTTGCCATAAGAGGCTCGACTTTAGCTAATGACAGGGATAAGTTATGATCTAGGTATACTGTCAGGACATGACCCAGGTATAGTGTCAACACCTTAGTGACTGAGAATGTCGGGGCCTAGTTTAGAACCAGTGTCAGGGCTTCAGGTAGGGAGAGCGTCAGAGCCTGACGTAGGGAGAGCGACAGGGCCCGAGTGAGGCCTAGCATCAGGTCCTTAGCTGGGGACACTGTCAGGGCATGACTCAGGAGCAGCATCAGGGCCTCCGTAGGGTCAGCATTACGGTCTTAGTTAAAGACATGATCAGGGCCTGAGTTAGGTGGAGTGTCAAGGCCTCCGTTACGGATAGCTTCAGGGCCTGTGTTAGGGACAGCCTCACGGCTTTACTTAGGGCCAGCATCAGGGCTGACTTAGGGTTAGTGTCAGGACCTTGATTCAAGATGCGTCAGTATATTAGCTCAGGATAGTGTTAGGCCTTTAGTTATTGCCGGCTCCAGGGCCTGCATTAGGGACACCTTCCAGGCCTTACTTACAAACAGTGTCAGGGCCTTAGTGATGACTACTCAGGGCCTTACTTAGCCACAGTATTAGGGCTTCAGGTAGGGTAAGAGGCAGGACATTAACTACGGACTAGGGATAAAGTCAGGAAAGGAGCAAGGGACACTTTGAAGGCCTTAGTTATCGAGAACACCTGGGCCTTCTTTAGGACCAGTATCATGGCCTTTGGTAAGGACAGGGTCAGGGCAAGGCCTAGGAGGAGCATAAGGGCCGCTGTAGGATCAGCAACAGGGACTGGGCATGGGGATTGTGATGGTGATGGGGATGGGGATGGGGATCGGGTAGGGGAGGGCTAGGGCTAAGGCCTTAGTTAGGAATAGTGTCATTGCCTTAGTTAGGGTCACTGTCAGGGCCTTAGATAGGGTTAGCATCAGAGCCTTTGTTAGGTATAGAGTCAGAGCTTGAGTTAGAAGTAGTGTCAGGGCCTTAGTGAGTGACAGTGTCAGGTCCTTGGTAAGGATGAGCGTTCGAGCCTTTGTTATGTATAATGGCAGGGCCAGAGTTAGGAGGAGAGTCAGGAAATTAGTCAGGGACACTGTCAGGGACTTAGTTAGGGACACTATCACGGCCTGAGTTAGTAGCAGTGTCAAGGCCTTAGGTAAGGACACTGTCAGGGCAAGGACTAGGAGGAGCATAAAGGCCTCTGTAGGAGCTGTGACAGGAGCTGGGACTGGGACTGGGGCTGGGGCTAGGGCTAGGGGCTTACTTAGCGATAGTGTCAAGGCCTTAGGTAGGGTCACTGTCAGGGCCTTAGTTAGGGTGAGCATCAGAGCCTTCTTTAGGTATAATATCACGGCCTGAGTTAGAAGTAGTGTCAGGGCCTTAGTGAGGGACAGTGTCAGGGCCTTGGTTGGGACGAGCGTCAGAGCCTTTGTTATATATAATTGCAGGGCCAGAGTTAGCAAGAGAGTACCGCCCTTACTTAGCGACAAAATCAGTGCCTTAGGTAGGGACAGTATCACGACCTTGGGGCTAAATTCAGGGCCTGAGTTAAGCATAGCATCAGGGCTTTAGTTGCCATAAGAGGCTCCACTTTAGCTAATGACAGGGATAAGTTATGATCTAGGTATACTGTCAGGACATGACCCAGGTATAGTGTCAACACCTTAGTTACTGAGAATGTCGGGGCCTTGTTTAGAACCAGTGTCAGGGCTTCAGGTAGGGACAGCGTCAGAGCCTGACGTAGGGAGAGCGACAGGGCCCGAGTGAGGCCGAACATCAGGTCCTTAGCTGGGGACACTGTCAGGGCATGACTCAGAAGCAGCATCAGGGCCTCCGTAGGATCAGCATTACGGTCTTACTTAAAGACATGATCAGGGCCTGAGTTAGGTGGAGTGTCAAGGCCTCCTTTACGGATAGCTTCAGGGCCTGTGTTAGGGACAGCCTCACGGCTTTATTTAGGGCCAGCATCAGGGCTCACTTAGGGATAGTGTCAGGACCTTGGTTCGAGATGGGTCAGTATATTAGCTCAGGATAGTGTTAGGCCTTTAGTTATTGCCGGCACCAGGGCCTGCATTAGGGACACCTTCCAGGCCTTACTTACAAACAGTGTCAGGGCCTTAGTGATGACTACTCAGGGCCTTAGTTAGCCACAGTATTAGGGCTTCAGGTAGGGTAAGAGGCAGGACATTAACTACGGACTAGGGATAAAGTCAGGAACGGAACAAGGGACACTTTGAAGGCCTTAGTTATCGAGAGCACCTGGGCCTTCTTTAGGACCAGTATCACGGCCTTTGGTAGGGACAGTGTCAGGGCAAGACCTAGGAGGAGCATAAGGGCCTCTGTAGGATCAGCATCAGGGACTGGGGATGGGGATGGGGATGGGGCTGGGGCTGGGGCTGGGGATGGAGATGGGGATCAGGTAGGGGAGGGCTACTGCCAGGGTTAGGGCTAGGGCCTTAGTTAGGAATAGTGTCAAGGCCTTAGTTAGGGTCACTGTCAGGGCCCTAGTTAGGGTTAGCATCAGAGCCTTTGTTAGGTATAATGTCACGGCCTGAGTTAGAAGAAGTGTCAGGGCCTTATTGAGGGACAGTGTCAGGGCCTTGGTTGGGATGAGCGTCAGAGCCTTTGTTATATATAACTGCAGGGCCAGAGTTAGCAAGAGAGTACCGCCCTTACTTAGCGACAAAATCAGTGCCTTAGTTAGGGAGAGTATCACGGCCTTGGGGCTAAATTCAGGGCCTGAGTTAAGCATAGCATCAGGGCTTTAGTTGCCATAAGAGGCTCGACTTTAGCTAAAGACAGGGATAAGTTATGATCTAGGTATACTGTCAGGACATGACCCACGTAGAGTGTCAACACATTAGTTACTGAGAATATTGGGGCCTTGTTTAGAACCAGTGTCAGGGCTTCAGGTAGGGACAGCGTCAGAGCCTGATGTAGGGAGAGCGACAGGGCCCGCGTGAGGCCGAGCATCAGGTCCTTAGCTGGGGACACTGTCAGGGCATGACTCAGGAGCAGCATCAGGGCCTCCGTAGGATCAGCATTACGGTCTTACTTAAAGACATGATCAGGGCCTGAGTTAGGTGGAGTGTCAAGGCCTCCGTTACGGATAGCTTCAGGGCCTGTGTTAGGGACAGCCTCACGGCTTTATTTAGGGCCAGCATCAGGGCTCACTTAGGGATAGTGTCAGGACCTTGGTTCGAGATGGGTCAGTATATTAGCTCAGGATAGTATTAGGCCTTTAGTTATTGCCGGCAGCAGGGCCTGCATTGGGGACACCTTACAGGCCTTACTTACAAACAGTGTCAGGGCCTTAGTGATGACTAATCAGGGCCTTAATTAACCACAGTATTAGGGCTTCAGGTAGGGTAAGAGGCAGGACATTAACTACGGACTAGGGATAAAGTCAGGAACGGAACAAGGGACACTTTGAAGGCCTTAGTTATCAAGAGCACCTGGGCCTTCTTTAGGACCAGTATCACGGCCTTTGGTAGGGACAGTGTCAGGGCAAGACCTAGGAGGAGCATAAGGGCCTCTGTAGGATCAGCATCAGGGACTGTGGATGGGGATGGGGCTGGGGCTGCGGATGGGGATGGGGATGGGGATCAGGTAGAGGAGGGCTACTGCCAGGGTTAGTTAGGAATAGTGTCAAGGCCTTAGTTAGAGTCACTGTCAGGGCCCTAGTTAGGGTTAGCATTAGAGCCTTTGTTAGGTATAATGTCCGAGCTTGAGTTAGAAGTAGTGTCAGGGCCTTAGTGAGGGACAGTGTCAGGTCCTTGGTAAGGACGAGCGTTCGAGCCCTTGTTATGTATAATGGCAGGGCCAGAGTTAGGAGGAGAGTCAGGAAATTAGTCAGGGACACTGTCAGGGACTTAGTTAGGGACACTATCACGGCCTGAGTTAGTAGCAGTGTCAAGGCCTTAGTTAAGGACAGTGTCAGGGCAAGGCCTACGAGGAGCATAAAGGGCTCTGTAGGAGCTGGGGCAGGAGCTGGGACTGGGACTGGGGCTGGGGCTAGGGCTAGGGGCTTACTTAGGAATAGTGTCAAGGCCTTAGTTAGGGTCACTGTCAGGGCCTTATTTAGGGTGAGCATCAGAGCCTTTGTTAGATATAATGTCACGGCCTGAGTTAGAAGTAGTGTCAGGTCCTTAGTGAGGGACAGTGTCAGGGCCTTGGTTAGGACGAGCGTCAGAGCCTTTGTTATATATAATTGCAGGGCCAGACTTAGGAAGAGAGTACTGCACTTACTTAGGGACAATATCAGTGCCTTAGTTACGGACAGTATCACGGCCTTGGGGCTAAATTCAGGGCCTGAGTTAAGCATAGCATCAGGGCTTTAGTTGCCATAAGAGGTTCGACTTTAGCTAAAGACAGGGATAAGTTATGATCTAGGTATACTGTCAGGACATGACCCAGGTATAGTGTCAACACATTAGTTACTGAGAATATGGGGGCCTTCTTTAGAACCAGTGTCAGGGTACGCTTCAGGTAGGGACAGCGTCAGAGCCTGATGTAGGGAGAGCGACAGGGCCCAAGTGAGGCCTAGCATCAGTTCCTTACCTGGGGACACTGTCAGGGCATGACTCAGGAGCAGCATCAGGGCCTCTGTAGGATCAGCATTACGGTCTTAGTTAAAGACCAAAATAGACATTTCTTCAATGAAGATATACAGACTGCCAGCAGACACATGAAACTATGCTCAACATCATTAATCTTTAGAGAAATGCAAATCAAAACTACAATGAGATATCATCTCACACCAGTCAGAATGGCCACCATCAAAAAATCCAGAAACAGTAAATGCTGCAGAGGATGTGGAGAGAAGGGAACACTCTTGCACTGCTGGTAGGAATGTGAATTGGTACAGCCACTATGGAGAACAGTATGGAGGTTCCTTAAAAAACTACAAATAGAACTACCATATGACCCAGCAATCCAACTATTGGGCATATACCGTGAGAAAACCGTAATTCAAAAACAGTCATGTACCAGAATGTTCATTGCAGCTCTATTTACAATAGCCCGGAGATGTAGACAACCTAACTGACCATCATCGGATGAATGGATAAAGAAGATGTGCCACATATATACAAAGGAATATTACTCAGCCACAAAAAGAAAAGAAATTGAGCTATTTGTAATGAGGTGGATGGAACTATAGTCTGTCATACAGAGTGAAATAAGTCCCAAAGAGAAAGACAAATACCGTATGCTGACACATATATATGGAATTTAAGAAAAAAAAATGTCATGAACAACCAAGGATTAAGACAGGGATAAAGACACAGACCTACTAGAGAATGGACTTGAGGATACGGGGAGGGGGAAGGGTGAGCTGTGACAAAGTGAGAGAGTGGCTTGCACATATATACACTACCAAACGTAAAATAGCTAGCTAGTGGGAAGCAGCCGCGTAGCACAGGGAGATCAGCTTGGTGCTCTGTGACCACCTAGAGGGGTGGGATAGGGAGGGTGGGAGGGAGGGAGATGCAACAGGGAAGAGATATGGGGACATATGTATATGTATAACTGATTCACTTTGTTATAAAGCAGAAACTAACACACCATTGTAAAGCAATTAGACTCCAATAAAGATGTTAAAAAAAATGATTCTTTGGCAAAATCCTGCACCTTGTTGCTACTTGTTCATTCCTCGTTGCTTTCAATTCCTAGAAAGTATCTTTGCAAGGCAACATGGACATTCACACCTGGATGACGCTGTTTCTACAGAAGGCCCTGACACTGCCCCTAAATAACGGCCTGACACTGGTCCCAAGTATGGACCTGATCCTGTCCATAACTAAGGCCCTGAAGATGTCCCTCATGAAGTCTCTGAAACTGCCCTTAATAAGCCCCTGACACTGTCCCTAGCTAATGGCCTAAGCTATAACTTACAAAGTCCCTAACACTATCCCCAGGACGCTGACACCCTCCCTGAGGCTTTGATGCTGTCCCTTAGTGCCTAAGCGGTGACAAAATAACACCCTGATTCTATTACTAAGGCCCTGAATATATCCCCAAGAAAGTCTCTGAAGTGTCCCTAACTAACGGCCTGAACTGTCTCTTACGAAGGCCCTCAAGTGACCTCTGAGGGCCTGACAACACTGTCTCTAACTAAGGCCCCGTTGCTGGCCCTAACGAACGTCCTGATGCTGAACCTAACTGAGGCCCTGATGCTCTTCCTAACTGAGGCCTTGATGCCCATTCTACCTGAGGCCCTACAACTGTCTGTAACTAATGACCTGACTCTTTTCCTAACTAACACCCTCATTTTGTCCCTCATTAATGCCCTGACACTGGTCGACACCACAGCCCTGATGCTGGCCCAATCTAAGGCCTTGACGATGTCCCTAATAGTCTTAGATGTCCCTCACCGTTGTCCTGACCCTGTCCCTCACCGAGGCCCTGACCCTCTTCCTAACTTAGGCCCTGATGCTGTCCCCTATAGTCTCAGCTGTCACTAAATAATGCCCTGATCCTGTCCACAACTAAGGCCCTGAATATGTCCCTAAGTGCATCTCTGACGATGTCCTGAACTCTCTTCAGGTTATCTCTGAGGTTCTGACACTGGCCCTTCCTAAGGCCTCACCCCGGGGTTGTCCCAGGCTGCTGGGCAGTTTTCTCTTGTCCGCATCTCTGGCCAGCTGCTTGCCATTGGCCACTCTAAGATTCTGCGATGCAGTGGTCCCACGTGGGATGTGCCTGTGTAGGCTCACCTGTGGGAGGAGACTCATGGCCACTCCGCCCTCCAGGGGACTGCGGCTCAGGGCAGGAATCTCTCAGCCAGTGTCTGGAGAACGGGTTCTGTGTCCTTGTTTGTTGTAAATCCCTTGGAGTTACCTCTAACATTTTTTAAATGGATATCCCCCTCAGGATAATTTGATAATAATTTGATTATATCAATAATCAAATTACTGATAAATAATATAAATTATTTACCACATAAAAACTCAGGAATGACATCATGAGAATGAGCAGGAAAACACTGGATGCCCCCCACCCCCAATGATCTATTACTTGCAGGATTTAAAATTCTAATGAGAAAACACTCACTCTCCTCACCCTCTGGGGCGTCAGCACAAGGCGGGAATCAGCTGCATCCTTTATTTATCCCTCTGATTTTCCAGAACCTTTCCTTCAAGGAGAAATCTCTGGGCTCTGCGGGAGCTGTGAGTGGTGACCATCAGGTAAATCTGAGACTGAAAAGCAAGAGGAAAAGAGACAGAGGAGGAGATGAGAATCGGTGATGGGGAGAAGCAGGGGCATCCCCGTTCAATCGCAGGCCGAGAGTCTGGGTTAATCTCCAATGAAGCTAAGGACCACCAGGATCTGGCCCCACTGGCCTTGTCACCTGGTGTGGGGACTGGGGACAGCCAAACCACCATGGCCACTCTCAGAGAAATCAAGAAGGTGGGAGGGCACCCCGAGAGCCAGATTGAAAATGGTCATGCTGTGAGATAGTAAGATGCCCTTTTCAGAAAAGTGAAGACTGTTCTCTTGGCTCTCAAAGACTTGCAAATACTCTGTGTCCTTCTGGAGGCATGCTGAAGGCTTCAGCCTTTGAGGGCAGTAATGGGAGTGCATCGGGGCTCAAAACCATCCAGCGCTCACTCACTCCTTGAGGGTGCCGAGGATGACCAGTGACCACCCCTCGGGTGCCGTGGGGCCTGAAATTCCCTGATCACCGAGGACGGGAGGGGCCGCACAGACACTCCACCGGACCACCGGGGGCTTGGCCGGGGGGCTACATACAGTCCTTTATCAGATACATGGTTTGCAAACATCCTGTGCCATTTTGGATGGTGGATTATCTTATTCCTTGCTCCTTTTAGACACAACTCTTTTTCATTTTGAGGAAGTCTAATTCATCTATTTTGTCCTTTGTTGCTTGTGCTTTCGGTAGATCTAAGATATCATGACCAAATCCAAGGTCATGAAGATTTACTCTCATGTTTTCTTCTACGAGTTTTATAATTTTGGCTCTTGCACCTAGGCCTTTGGCCCATTTTGTGTTGATTTTGTATGTGGGATGGGGGGAGGTAAGGGTCCAACTTTACTCTTCTGCACGTGGGTATCCAGTTGTTCCACTACCTGTGCTAACCGTTTGGGAGAAAATACCTGCAAATGATGCGACCAACAAGGTCTTAATTCTAAAATATACAAACGGCTCATACAGCTCAAAAAAGGAAAAAAAAAAATCAAAAAATGACCAGAAGGTCTAAACAGACATTTCTCCAAAGACATACAGATAGCCAATAGGCACGTGAAAAGATGCTCCACGTCGCTAATTATTAGAGAACGCAAATCAAAACTACAGTGAGTTATCACCTCATAGTGGTCAGAATGGCCATCATTAAAATGTCTAGAAAGAAATGCTGGAAGGGGTGTGGAGAAAAGGGAACCCTACTACACTACTGGTGGGAATGTAAACTGATGCAGCCACTATGGAAAACAGTATGGAGGTTCCTCAAAAACTCAAACTAGAATTACCATATGACCCAGCAATCCCACTCCTGGGCACATATCCAGACAGAACTGTAATTCAAAAAGATACATGCACCCCAGCATTCACAGCAGCACTATTCACAATAGCCAAGACATGGAAGCAACCTGAATGTCCCTCAGCAGATGAATGGATATAGAAGATGTGGTACATATATACAACGGAATATTACTCAGCCATAAAACAGAATGAGATAATGCCACTTGCAGCTACATGGATGGACCTAGAGATTATCATACAAAGTGAAGTAAGACAGACAGAGAACAACCTATACCATATGATATCACTTATATGTGGATTATAAAATGAGACCCAAATGAACCTATCTACAGAACAAAAACAGACTCACAAATATAGAAAACAGACTTGTGGTTGTCAAGGGGAAGACAGGGGAGTGGGATGGATTGGGAGTTTGGTATTAGTAGATGCAAATGATTATATATAGGATGGATACATAAGGTCTTCCTGTACAGCACAGGGAACTCTATTCAATACCCTGTAATGAACCATAATGGAAAAGAATATGAAAAATATGTATATATGTATGTACGTATGTATGAATCACTTTGCTGTGCAGCAGAAATTAACACAACATTGTAGGTTAACTATACTTCAGTATCAATTAGTTTGAAGGCACTTTTATAAATTAGGTCTTAGTTCTCTTGTCCTTTCATCCTGGGACAAATGTATAACAGAAACTAACCTGGATTACTCCAGGATGAACTCATATCACACAGAACTTTAACTGTTGAACAAACCATGAATACCAGTTACACCATGGGATGTCCTGACCCAATATGAAGTTTGTAAACCTTGTGACAAGCCTGCAGAATCCACTAAATTTGGAAATTCAAACTGAAATGAAGCCACCTATCCCATGACTTCTCCACAACTAGTTATACAACATCAATTGGAAACCATATACGATCAAATGAATGTAGACAGAAACAACGATAGCCTTCCTTTTTTTCCCTTTTAGATGAAGACGGTATTTAAGGTGATGTCTTGGGCCGTTTCAGGGTGTTACTCAATTTCCTGGGTATCTGCCATGCACACAGGAGGTACACATGTTAGTTAACTTGTTTGTGCAACTAAATGAAGGTAGTTAATACCACAAAACTGTATACATAAAGTGAATTAAATGCTAAAGGCGTGTTTTGTATTTTTAATGACAATGAAAAAAAAAACTGCAGCGCTGATATTTGTTACAAAAATGAACGTTAAAAACATTCTTAGTGAAAAGAGCCATACAGAAAAGGCCCCCTAGATCCCATGCTCATCTTGTCTGCTTCAAATCCATCAAGGTTGTCCAAATGACGGAGAAACTTAGTCATGGTTCCAGAAAAAGAAAACTGGATCAGGATGGAAAAAGACACTTTCATACCGTTCGGACAGTAGGTGAAGGTTGAAGTGGGGCTGAGTATTAAATTATAATGTGGACATCAGGATTTCTTCATTTAGGGGTTATGTGCTGGCGCCTTGGGCAAAACACACTGAGCATTTTGTGTCAAGTGGCAAATGTGAGTACTTTTTGCCGTTATTGCAACTTTTCTGTACATTTTAAATTACTGGAAAGTAAATTACTTTTCTAGACAACCATGTCAGTATCATGCCAGAAAATCAGAGAAGACAGACATCAAATTTTTCTTATAGAGGCCAAGACTTACCCAGACCACGTTCAACCAAAGTTGTGATACTTATTTCCCTTGTAGGAGTCCGCACGGTATTAAGAGGCACCGTGGGAAGAGTGTATTAGTAGCTACCATGTCGTGGGTCCTGTGGATCACCTGGGGGGGCAGTAGAAACGGTGAGATTTTAGTATTGCAATTGTTCACATTACTTCAAAAAATATGTTAAAAAATAAATTCAGTAAAGTTGCAAAATATGCACTCAATATACACAAATCAGTTTCGTTTCTATACACTAATAATGAACCACCAGCAAGAAACATTAAGAAAACAATCCCATTTACAAGTCCATCCAAAAGAACGAACTATTTAGCAATAAATGTAACCAAGGACACGAAAGACCTATACTCAGAAAACTAAAAAGCACTGGTAAAGAAACTGAAGACACAATAGAAAACAATATTCCACGCTCATGCGTCAGAAAAATTACTATTATTAAAATGTTTGGGAGAGGGGGAAGATGGCCTAAGAGTAAGACACGCAGATCACCTTCCTCTCCACAGATACATCCGAAATACAGCTACACGGGGAACCACCCCTACAGAATACCCACTGAACGCTGGCAGAAGACCTCAGACCTCCCAAAAGGCAAGAAACTCCCCACGGGGCTTCCCTGGTGGCGCAGTGGTTCAGAGTCCGCCTGCCGATGCAGGGGACACGGGTTCGTGCCCCGGGCCGGGAAGATTCCACATGCCGCGGAGAGGCTAGGCCCGTGAGCCATGGCCGCTGAGCCTGCGCGTCCGGAGCCTGTGCTCCGCAACGGGAGAGGCCACAACAGTGAGAGGCCCGTGTACCGGAAAAAAAAAAGAAAAGAAAAGAAAAGAAACTCCCCACGTACCTGGGTAGGGCAAAAGAAAACAGAATAAACAGAGACGAAAGGATAGGGCCGGGACCTGCACCAGTGGGAGGGAGCCGTGAAGGAGAAACGGTTTCCACACACTAGGAGCCCCTTCGCGGGCGGAGGCTGTGGGTGGGGGAGGGGGAAAGCTTCGGAGCCGCGGAGGAGAGCGCAGCCACAGGGGTACGGAGGGCAAAGCAGAGAGATTCCCGCACAGAGGACCGGTGCCGACCGCCACTCACCAGCCCCAGAGGCTTGTTCTCCTCACCCGCCGGGGCGGGCGTGGCTGTGAGCTGAGGCTCGGGCTTCAGTCAGAGCGCTGGCGGCGTGAACACAGCCTGAAGGGAGTTAGTGCGCCACGGCCGGCCGGGAGGGAGTCCGGGGAAAAGTCTGGAGCTGCTGAAGAGGCAAGAGACTTTTCCTTCCCTCTTTGTTTCCTGGTGCGTGAGGAGAGGGGATTCAGAGCGCTACTTGAAGGAGGCTCCAGAGACGGGGGCGAGGCGCGGCTGAAAGCGCGGACCCCACAGAAGGGCGTGGGACGCTGGGGCTGCTGCTGCCGCCACCAAGAAGCCCCTGTGCGAGCGCAGGTCACTCTCCACACCTCCCCTCCCGGGAGCCTGTGCTGCCCGCCACTGCCACGGTCCTGGGATCCACAGACCACATCCCCGGGAGAACGCACGGGCGCGCCTCGTGCTGACGCAACGTCACGCCGGCCTCCGCCGACGCACGCTCGCCCCGCCTCCGTGCCCCTCCCTCCCCCGCGGCCTGAGGGAGCCAGGGCCCCCGAATCAGCGGCTCCTTTAACCCCGTCCTGTCTGAGCGAAGAACAGACGTCCTCCGGCGACCTACACGCAGAGGCGGGGCCGAATCCAAAGCTGAGCCCCGGGAGCTGTGCGAACAAAGAAGACAAAGGGGAATCTCTCCCAGCAGCCTCAGAAGCAGCGGATTAAAGCTCCGCTATCAACTTGATGTACCCTGCGTCTGTGGAATACCTGAATAGACAACGAATCATCCCAAATTGAGGAGGTGGACTTTGAGAGCAAGATTTATGATTTTTTTTCCCCTTTTCCTCTTTTTGTCAGTGTGTACGTGTATGCTTCTGTGTGAGATTTTGTCTGTGTACCTTTGCTTTCACCATTTGTCCTAAGGTTCTATCCGTCCGTTTTTTGTTTGTTTGTTTTTGTTTTTTTTACTTAAAAAATTTTTTCTTAATAATTCTTTATTTTAATAACTTTATTTTATTTGACCTTACTTTATTTTCTTTTATCCTCTTTCTTTCTTTCTTTCTACTTTTTCTCCCTTTTATTCTGAGCCGTGTGGATGAAAGGCTCTTGGTGCTGCAGCCAGGAGTCAGTGCTGTGCCTCTGAGGTGGGAGAGCCAACTTCAGGACACGGGTTCAAAAGAGACCTCCGAGCTCCACGTAATATCAAACGGCAAAAATCTCCCAGAGATCTCCATCTCAACACCAACAACCCAGCTTCTCTCAATGACCAGCAAGCTACAGTGCTGGACTCCCTATGCCAAACAACTAGCAAGACAGGAACACAACCCCACCCATTAGCAGAGAGGCTGCCTAAAATCATAATAAGTCCACAGACACCCCAAAACACACCACCAGACGTGGACCTGCCCACCAGAGAGACAAGATCCAGCCTCATCCACCAGAACACAGGCACCCTCCACCAGGAAGCCTACACAACCCACTGAACCAACTTTAGCCACTGGGGACAGACACCAAAAACGACGGGAACTACGAACCTGCAGCCTGCAAAAAGGAGACCCCCAAACACAGTAAGAGAAGCAAAATGAGAAGACAGAAAAACACACAGCAGATGAAGGAGCAAGATGAAAACCCACCAGACCTAACAAATGAAGAGGAAATAGGCAGTCTCCCTGAAAAAGAATTCAGAATAATGATAGTAAAGATGATCCAAAATCTTGGAAATAGAATAGAGAAAATGCAAGAAACATTTAACAAGGACCTAGAAGAACTAAAGATGAAACAAGCAATGATGAACAACACAATAAATGAAATTAAAAATACTCCAGAAGGGATCAATAGCAGAATAACTGAGGCAGAAGAACGGATAAGTGACCTGGAAGATAAAATAGTGGAAATAACTACTGCAGAGCAAGTAGAGAAAAAAGAATGAAAAGAACTGAGGACAGTCTCAGAGACCTCTGGGACAACATTAAACGCACCAACATTTGAATTATAGGTGTTCCAGAAGAAGAAGAGAAAAAGAAAGGGACTGAGAAACTATTTGAAGAGATTATAGTTGAAAACTTCCCTAATGTGGGAAAGGAAATAGTTAATCAAGTCCAGGAAGCACAGAGAGTACCATACAGGATAAATCCAAGGAGAAACATGCCAAGACACATATTAATCAAACTGTCAAAAATTAAATGCAAAGAAAACATATTAAAAGCAGCAAGGGAAAAACAACAAATAACACACAAGGGAATCCCCATAAGGTTAACAGCTGATCTTTCAGCAGAAACTCTGCAAGCCAGAAGGGACTGGCAGGACATATTTAAAGTGATGAAGGAGAACAACCTACAACCAAGATTACTTTACCCAGCAAGGATCTCATTCAGATTGGATGGAGAAATTAAAACCTTCACAGACAAGCAAAAGCTGAGGGAGTTCAGCACCACCAAACCAGCTTTACAACAAATGCTAAAGGATCTTCTCTAGGCAAGAAACACAAGAGAGGGAAAAGACCTATAATAACAAACCCACGCACATATGGTCACCTTATCTTTGATAAAGTGGCAGGAATGTACAGTGGAGAAAGGACAGCCTCTTCAATAAGTGGTGCTGGGAAAACTGGACAGGGACATGTAAAAGTAGGAGATTAGATCACTCCCTAACACCATACACAAAAATAACCTCAAAATGGACTAAAGACCTAAATGTAAGGCCAGACACTATCAAACTCTTAGGGGAAAAACATAGGCAGAACACTCTATGACATAAATCACATCAAGATCCTTTCTGACCCACCGCCTAGAGAAATGGAAATAAAAACAAAACCAAACAAATGGGACCTAATGAAACTTCAAAGCTTTTGCACAGCAAAGGAAACCATGAACAAGATGAAAAGACAACCCTCAGAATGGGAAAAAATATTTGCAAATGAAGCAACTGACAAAGGATTAATCTCCAAAATTTTGTACAAGCAGCTCATGCAGCTCAATAACCAAAAAACAAACAACCCAACCCAAGAATGGGCAGAAGACCTAAATAGACATTTCTCCAAAGAAGATATACAGATTGCCAACAAACACATGAAACAATGCTCAACATCATTAATGATTAGAGAAATGCAAATCAAAACTAGAAAGAGATATCACCTCACACCAGTCAGAATGGCCATCATCAAACAATCTACAAAGAGTAAATGCTGCAGAGGATGGGGAGAGAAGGGAACACTCTTGCACTGCTGGTGGGAATGTGAATTGGCACAGCCACTATGGTGAACAGTATGGAGGTTCCTTAAAAAAGTACAAATAGAACTACCATATGACCGAGCAATCCAACTACTGGGCATATACCCTGAGAAAACCATAATTCAAAAAGAGTCATGTACCAAAATATTCACGGCAGCTCTATTTACAATAGCCCAGAGATGGAAACAACGTAAGTGTCCATCATCGGATGAATGGATAAAGAAGACGTGGCACATATATACAATGGAATATTACACAGCCACAAAAAGAAACGAAATTGAGCTATTTGTAATGAGGTGGATGGAGCTAGAGTCTGTCATACAGAGTGAAGTAAGTCCGAAAGAGAAAGACAAATACCGTATGCTGACACATATATATGGAATTTAAGAAAAAAAAATGTCATGAAGAACCTAGGGTTAAGACAGGAATAAAGACACAGACCTACTAGAGAATGGACTTGAGGATATGGGGAGGGGGAAGGGTAAGCTATGACAAAGTGAGAGAGTGGCTTGGACATATATACACTACCAAACGTAAAATAGATAGCTAGTGGGAAGCAGCCGCGTAGCACAGGGAGATCAGCTTGGTGCTTTGTGACCACCTAGAGGGGTGGGATAGGGAGGGTTGGAGGGAGGGAGATGCAAGAGGGAAGAGATACGGGAACATATGTATATGTTTTACCGATTCACTTTGTTATAAAGCAGAAACTAACACACCATTGTAAAGCAATTATACTCCAATAAAGTTGTAAAAAAAATGTTTATTCTACCTAAAGCCATCAACAAACAGCGCGAGGAAAACTAGACACCGGACCCAAAGAACGACAGTGGTCACCATCTACACTGCATATAAAGCTAACTAAAAGCACACAGTATTCCACATTAAACTCTTTCTCTCCTGAGTCCCCTGAGGATGCACCCACCCAGCCACCAGTCAGTTGCACAGGAAGATTCTCCACACTTGCTCATTTTTTCCTCATGCGGAGTCTCCTCACCAGTGGCTCCTGAGAAAACCCAGCTCCTGTCAGTGTGGACAATGCCTCATGGTCCAGAAACCTAAGCCCTGACGGGAGACAAAGCTCCCGTCTGCTTGTCACAGAGCAAAGTCTGTGGGCAGGGTGCACCTGTGCCCCCAGGGTCAGACAGGTGGGTTTGGCGCCCCCTGTGGGACGTGAGAAAAGTGCCGGGAGTGCCGCACTCACAAACCCAGAGGCCTCATCCGGAAGGCAGTTCTGCTGTATATACTAAGTTTGGAAATCCAAACTGAAATGGAGCCAAGTGTCTCACTGTATCTTCTCTAAAATTGGTTAAGGAGCAATTAATTACAAACCATATGTAATGAAATGAATGTAGACACAAACATTACAACTTAAACCAAAATTCACTCAAAATTGCCCATAGACAAATTTAAATTACCAAACTATAAAAATCCTAGACAAAAAAAAGATAATCTACATGACTTTGGGTCTGGTGACCTTATTCAGAAAACAGGAAGACAAACCACAAACTGCAAGAAACTATTTCCAAAACACATATCTGATAAAGGATTTGTACTCAAATTATGCCAACAACGCCATTAAAATTTAGTAAAGATTGAAACACACACCTAGCCCAGGAAGATAAACAGGCAGTAAATAAGCATACCAGAATATACTCAAGATGCTGGTGGAATGCATGTACAACCAACTTTGGAAGACAGTTTGGCAGTTTTTTCCAAATCTAAAAAGTCTCACCTTAGGATCCAAGAAGTGTACCTCTTGTATTTAGACAACTGCTTTGAAAAACTGTGTTCAAACCAAAACTAGCATCAAGTAATGCACAGCAGTTCTATTCATAATGGCTAAAAACTTAAAATATAGGATGTCCTTCTGTAGATGAATTCATAAGCAAATTAGGGCACATACATGTCAAGGGGAGCAGAATACACCACCCCAAAATATACCCATTTGAAAAAAGGATTATTTTGGACTGATTAATTTAAGAAATAGGAGACCCAGGAGAGTCTTTCAAAACCAAGTAGATTTCTTCCCTAGTGGCACAGTGGTTGAGAATCTGCCTGCCGATGCAGGGGACACGGGTTCGTGCCCTAGTGTGGGAAGATCCCACATGCCGCGGAGTGGCTGGGCCCATGAGCCATGGCCGCTGAGCCTGCGCGTCCGGAGCCTGTGCTCCGCAACGGGAGAGGCCTCAACAGTGAGAGGCCCGCGTACCGCAAATAAATAAATAAATAAATAAATAAATAAATAAAGTAGAAAATGCCATTTTAGGAGGTAAATTTCCATGTATTAAGGATATCTCCATTTGTAAGGGTATTGAAAGATGACTAAATATCAAGAAAAGTTTGTTGGGACTTCCCTGCTGGTCCAGTGGTTAAGACTCCACACTCCCAATGCAGGGGACCAGGGTTCAATCCCTGGTCAGGGAACTAGATCCCACATGCTGCAATTAAGGGCCCGCATGCCGCCACTAAAGATTACACAGGCTGCAACTAAGACCCAGTACAGCCAAATAAATAAATGTTTAAAAAAAACCAACAACGCTTGTCAATGAAATAGGCCTGGATGTAAATCTGTGTAACAACCATACCCTTGTTTACTGGGCTTTGACTAATAACATCCCTTAAATGGCTTCCTCCATTCCCTAACATCTTTCTTTTGTTCTCAGCAGAAGGTAGCATTTAAGGTAATGGCTTGGGCCATTTCAGGGAGTGACTCAGTTTTCCTGGGTATCTTTCAAGTATACAGGAGGTACACATGGTATATATTAAAGTTCTGATTGTTTTCTCCAGCTCGTCTCTTTTGCATTACAAGGGAGATCTCAATAAAGAACATAGAAGTGTAGAGGGAAAATTATTTTTCCTCTCATATACATGCAGTGCAATAGTATTCAGAGATATAAAGGAATGGATCATCAACCCATGCAAATATATATAGATAGATATAGATGCAACTAACACTTACATTGCTAAGTGAAAGAATCCAGTCTGAAGTGCTACACACTGTATGACCTCATTTATATGACATTCTAGAAAAGGTAAAACTGACACTGGTAAACAGTTTAAGGAATATGTGGTTGAAATAGTCCATATGATACTTTAGTGGTGAATACCTGTCACTATGCATTTGTCTACACCCACAGATTTTTACAACACAACAAGTAATTTACAATCTATTCAAACTTAGCTACTTAGGATATGAGAGTGTCAAAGACTGGAATACAGAATGTAACAAAGAATCTAACTGTTTCAGAAATGTATGGAAAAACTCACTGTTGGTAGTGGGACAAATGGGCTGACCTAAGTTAACTTTGGAAATGTACAGATTCTGTAGGCCAAAGACAAAATGTGCCATACATACACAGTGGACTCTAAGTTCTTTCCCATGAGGTGTAGTAGCTAACAGTACTGAAACTACTATATCAGTAATCGAATGGAACAAGCACTGAATTTCATAAATGACAAATGGTGGAAGCCAGGTTTCTTACCACTGGAGTGGGATGTTACAGTCAAACGAAGGGAAAAGGTTACGATATCCATGTCATAACAGATCCGGTTGGAGACATCGGTATAAACTATCTTTAGCCTACACATAGTTCCATATGGATATCTTTATAAGTATGTGTATGTGCATAGGCTGGGATACATGCATGTATTTCTATGTACTGTCAGCTGAGCATATTGAGCTCCCACATGTAAGTTTTTAATACCTTTCTCTAATAAAAGGAACAAGGGCTCTTTGAAGAAAGGGCTGATGCTAGGACTGAGACAGTAAATATATGAAGCAGCGTAATCTTAAAATATCAGAAAGTAAAGAAGTACCCCAAAATTTAAAAACCCACAAAAGGAAAATTATGTAAAATGAAAACAGGAGCAAATGGAAAAAGCTCTCAACAGCCAAAGCAAGAATGAACTAAGCAGTCTAATAATGTAGTGCTGGATTATAACCATAAGTTTACAATAATCATTCACGTGTCCAAACTGGTAAAAATAAATTACATAGTTTTCGATAAATGGTGTTAAATAGAAATCTCCTATGCACAAAGCTTCTAAACAATTCATATAGACACTCAGCTGTCCATCAAGGATGTGAAGCTAACCCCTCTCTCCTCAAGTGTGACTTCTGCATTATGACTTCCTCCTAAATAAGACATACAGGATGGACATGGGAAAAAAATTAACCTGTGGGAAAACTTGACAAACACTACTTCAGCTAGGTGACCAAAGTTAAGAATATAAGTGAGAAGTTGCCTTAAGAGCCTGTCCTCTTGATATATAGTGAAGTGGAAGCACTTCACCTCTGTGATCTGCTTTTTCAAAGCCAAGTCTAACCACGACAAAAACACCAAGCAAATCCCAGTGCCCGGCAGTCTATAAAATACCTGACCAGTCCTCCTCCACACTGTCAAGGTCATGGAAACAAGGAGAGTCTGAGCAACTGTCAGAGCCCAGAAAAGACTAAACAGACATGATGACCCCATGTCCTTTGAGACACTGGAACAAGGAAAGGTATAACAAAGGAACGTGAATAAGGACTTCAGTTAATAGTAAAGTATCAATATTTGTTCATTATTTGTGATGATTCTGTAGAAAATTAGACAGGAAAAAGTAAACATCAAATAAGAGAAACCTACTGCAACAAACTGGAAACCTAGAGGAAAAGGGGGATTTCTTTGTAAAAACACATTACCAAAATGGTCCCTAAATTAAGGAAAACACAAAAAGGCCAATTAATCACTGAGGAACCTCTTCCTCTACTGGTTATCCTATCACTCTTCCAGGGTTTCCCTCTCCTGGGATAGGGAAGGAGCAGGGACAGAGATGTCTGGCAGCTCCCCTAGTCTATGACCGCACCCAGTGTCTTCACCTCCCCCAGCCACGCCTTCCCAGTGAGGACACCTGAGGAAGGATCAGGGATTATTGACTCAGATGTATCAACCAGGACTTTTTCTTTTCCCAGCGACTGGACACACTTACGGAAGTAAAATAAATTAGTATTTATTGTAAGGGTAGAAATACATTAATACTTGCAAGTGACAAGTTGAAGAATGGGTTTGGACCTGGCAGGTCCAGCGGCTCACACTGTCTCAGTGTGACCTTGCTTCTCTCCAAAACTTTGTCCTGCTCAGTGCCTTTGGGGGACCCCATTCACAGGCACAGGCTCTCTCACTGCCCTTGGGCCAACAGCTATTCTAGGCTGACAACCACTCACCATCCATTTTCCGAGAAAGAGTTTCTCCTTTTCTTGGATTCCAAGAAAGTCATGGTTTTAAATGCCTTTGATCTGGCTTGGGTTGCATTCTCATCCTTGACCCATCACCAGAAGATGGAAAATGGGACTGGCTAGATATGGGCTGTAAACCCATCTTCGAGCTGGGTGGAACATGGGGTCATCCTTCTGCAACTGTTTGGACTGGAAGCAGGTGAGATGTAATTCCCAAAGGAAAACTGAGGCACTCGGGCCTGAGAACAGATGTTCGCTGGGAGAAAGCAACAGATTCTAAGTCAATGACAGCTCACTGCACAGCACAGAATCTGACACAAAAGGAAGAAAGGGGTTCACTTAGGGTCAGGGGCTGCAGCTACTCATCCAGTGCTCTTACTGTCCCTCCCAAGACTGAAAGAAGTTCTTTCACTTGCTGAAAAGTCAGGATCATTGGTGGTGGTAAACTCAAGTCTCTTTCCTTAGGCATCAGGTCCTCACATCTCAGAGGCTGGCCCAGAACAGCCCATGTGCCCTCAGAACACACACAGGCCTCATTCCTGCCCCTGAGATGTGGGAGCCCGTGAGTTATGCCATCTCCCTGGCCATATTAACTACCCATCCCTGAAAAACAATACTGCTCCTTTTCCAGTTTCTTCTCTCTCCTTTTCTAAGGGAAGAAACCAAATGCCAGGGTGGTAAGGAAACTCTTGTGCAATGAAGTAACGGGAGGCTCAAGAATTATTCCATGCCATGGAACCCATAACTGGCAGGCTTCCAGAGGCCACATGGATGCATATGACTCTCCAAGAAAATGGCAGTGTCAGTGTAAACCTACCACTGGGAGGTCCAGGTGCTCCCATATCTTTGATTCTTAATGAATATGCATGTCAAAAGTTTCTAACGACTGAAAGGACAAAGGATTGCAGGGCCATGGTCTGCTGTATGGGTGTTGTGTCAGGGACACACTCCAATGTTTAGAGGATTATTACTTCTCTTGGCAGCCTATGAGGCTGCGAGTGGGAGGCCTTTTTCTCAGCCACCTGCATGTTGGTAGTTGAAACTTCTCAAAGGAATGTCTACACTGTCCAGGTAGCTCTTGAATTGCCCAGCATCATGGTCAGCTCCGTAACTGTACATGAGGGCCTGACACTGCCCAGGCTGGACTGAGCTAGAGGACCACAGATGCCTGCCTGGATAGTCAGAGGTCAAAGGCTGTCCTGCCTGAGACTTGATCATCTATTCATGCCCACTCTGATGGAACAAAGGATGCCTCCAGGGCCAGGAGGGCCCCACCAGCCCTTAAGAAGGCAGCATCTGGGGGCTGGCAGGTCACTGCACTGTATAAATCCACACATGTCCGCTGAGTGCCCTCCTGTCTTGGCTGTGCTGGAACCTGGGGCTGCCCAGACAGAGTAGGGCCAGCATCACCCTTCCCAGGTAGGAGGGCAGAAGGAAACCATGCATGACTTCTGACACCCTCCCCAATCCTTGACAGAGGTTGACTTGGATAAGAAACAGTCCGAGACAAGAACAGACATTTCATTCTTCTCTCAGAGCCCAGGACTGGGGGAAGGGAGGCCAGAAAACCAGTTATTGACCTCAGCTCCCTGACTCCTGTTTGACCCTGGGCAAGTCCTATCCATTCTGGAGGCTTCACAGAGAAAGAGAGGGGAGGGCAATGAGGGCCAATTGTGCTTAAACCTAATTCTAACCTTTACCCTAAGAACCCTAACCTTTAACCGTTACCCCCTAACAACCCTAGCCCCAGACCCCTAGACCCTTGCCCCGACCCCTAAACTCTAACCCCCGACCCTTTAGCCACAGCCCCCTACCAGGACGCTCCAACAATGACCCCTAACCCTAAACCGTGACCCCTGAACCCTCACACTGACTCAAACCTAGGCCTAAAGCCTGGCCTAGTGGGTCCCGAGAGATGACTGTATGAACTCTCAAATAAACCAAGGAATTAAATCTTCCTGACCATGAATTTAGCAATGGTTTCTTAGATTTGACAGTAAAGCATAAGAAATGAAAGAAAAAAATAGATAAATTGGATTTCCTCAAAATTACAAACCTTTGTGCATCAAAAGAGGCTATCCAGAAAGTAAAAAGACAGACCACAGAATGGAAGGCAATATTGGCACATTCTATATCTGATAAGACTCTTTACCTAGAATATACCCAGGACTTTTCCAACTCATCAACAAAAAGACAATAACATTTTTGAAACAGACAAATGGCTGCATGGACTGCTCTCCAGGCAAGACATACAAACAGTCAACAAGGACATGGAAATATGTCAAACGTCAGTAGTCGTGATGAAAATGCAAATGAAAGCCACAGTGTGATGCCCCTTCACACACACTAGAACAAAAATAAACTTTAAAATCAATTTTAAAATATATAAATAAAAATAACAAAGGTTGGCAACAACGCAGAGAAATTGGAACCCTTAAAAATTACTTGTGGAGATGCACAATGGTGCAGTCTATGTGTACAAAACTTTAGCATTTACTGAAAAATATAAAACATAATTACCATGTGGTTCAACAACTCCACTCCTAGATATATACCAAAAAAATGGAAAACAGGCATTCAAACCAAAACTTGTACACCAATTATTCATAGCAGCACTGTTCACAATAGCCCAGGGTAGAAAAGATTTAAATGTCCATCAGCAGGTAAACGGATAAGCAAAATAAGGTAGATTGATAAGCTACATTATTCTGTCATATAAAGGAATAAAGTAAAATTATACAGCCGCTGTGGAAAACTGTATGGTGGCGCCTAAAAAACATGGATGTGATCCCTTGATTCCACTCCAGGGTGTACACCCAGAATATTAGAAAGCAAGGGCTGGAACAGACATTTGTACCCCATATTCATAGCAACATTATTCACAATAGCCAAAAGGTGGAAGCAACACAACACATCCTTCAACAGAAGAATGGATAAGTACAGTGTAGTATATACACAATGGAATATGAGTCAACCTTTAAAACTAAGGTAATTCTCACACATGCTACAATGTGGATGAACCTTGAAGTCATTATGCTAAGTGAAACCAGCCAGACACAAAAAGGACAAACGTTCTATGATTCCACTAGTATGAGGTATCCAGATAAGTCAAACTCAAAGACAAAGTAGAATAAGGTTGCCAGGGGTTGAGATGAGTTCGTGTTTAATGGTTACGGTTTCACATGGGGAAAATAAAGCTCTGGAGATGGATGGTGAGGATATTTTTACAACAATGTGAATGTAGTTAATGCCACAGAACTGTGTACTTACAAATGGTTTAAATGGGGCTTTCCCCATGGCACAGTGGTTAAGAATCTGCCTGCCAATGCAGGGGACACGAGATCAAGTGCTGGTCCTGGAAGATCCCACATGCCGCAGAGCAACTAAGCCCGTGAGCCACAGCTACTGAGCCCTCGTGCCACAACTACAGAAGCCTGTGCGCCTAGAGCCCGTGCTCCGTAACAAGAGAAGCCACCGCAATGAGAAGCCTGCACACAGCAACAAAGAGTAGCCCCGCTCGCCGCAACTAGAGAAAGCCTGCGTGCAGCAACAAAGACCCAACACAGCCAAAAAATAGAAAATAAAATAAAATAATTTTTTAAAAAGCTTTTAAAAAATGATTTAAATGGTAAATGTTATGTGTTTTTAATCACAATGGAAAAAAATGAATGAAATAATGATCAATGTTACAATGTGGATAAACACTGAAAACATCCTAAGTGAAAGAAGCCATACAGAAAAACCACCCAGATCATGCTCATCTTGTACACTTTAAGCCCAGCAAGGTTTTTTAAGTGAGGAAAAGCCCCAGTGATGGTTCCAAGAAAAGAAAACTGGATTCGAATCGAAAAATACATTTCCACAAAGCTGGGGCAGCTGGTGAAAGTTAAAGCAGGTCTGTAGATAGGATTATAATGTGGAAACCATAATTATTCCTCATTTTGGGGTTATGTGCTCTTTCCCTGGGAGAGTGGCCCTCCTACTCTCACAGGGTAAAACAAACTGGAGTATTTTGTGAATGTGGAAAACTTTATACTTCTATTTAAAGTTTTTTATACACTTGAAATTTACTAGAAAGTAAAGTACTTATCAAAACAGCCATGTCATACCATGCCAGAAATACAGACAGAGCTATAGGGACTTGCCTGGTGGCGCGGTGGTTAAGAATCCAACTGCCAATGCAGAGGACATGGGTTCGAGCCCTGGTCCAGAAAGATAACACATGCTGTGGAGCAACTAAGCCCGTGCACCACAACTACTGAGCCTGTGCTCTAGAGCCCGTGAGCCACAACTACTGAAGCCTGAAGCCTAGAGCCCATGCTCTGCAAGAAGAGAAGCCACTGAAATGAGAAGCCCATGCACTTCAACGAAGAGTAGCCCCAACTTGCTGCAACTACAGAAAGCCCACGTGCAATAACAAAGACCCAACACAGGCCAAGAAAATTAATTAATTTAAAAAAATAGAGCTACAGAGCATACAGCACTTCCACTCCTGGGTGTATACCTCGGGAGAACCATAAATCCATAGGACACAGGCACTTCAACTATTAGTGCAGCCCTTTTGCAAGAGCCTCGACTTAGAAACAATATAAATGTCCTTGGAAGGAAAAAATGGATAAAGAAGATATGGTACTTATGTACAATGGAATATTACTCAGCCATGAGATCTATGAAATAAGGCCAGTTGCAGCAACTCAGGTGAACTTAGGTACAATCATTCTAAGTGACATAAGTCAGACACAAAAAGACACTTAGCATAAGATATCACTTATAGGTGGAATCTAAAAATGGCTACACATGAACTAAATTACAAAAGAGAGTCACATTTAGAAAACAAACTTAAGGCTGCTAAAGGGGAAAGGTGGGGTGGGGTGAGGCATAAACCAGAGGGTTGAAATTAGCACAGATAGGGTTCCAAAGACCAAATAGGTAATCGACAAGACCTACTCTATAGCTCAAAAAACTAGACTGGGCACACTCTAGTCACCATAAAAGAATATATACGACTGGTAAGAATCTGAAAAAGAATTTATGGATGTCTCTCTGTAAGTGAATCAAGTGGATGTGCAGCAGCAAGAAAGACAGCATTGAAAATCAGCTATACCCCATTATAAAAATAAATTACAAAAAAAAAAAAAAAAAACCAAGGAGAAACTGTTACAAAATTCGTTCAGGGGCTGTGATGAAACCTGCATTGACCCCATCTAGATCCACAGCGAAACGGGACAAGAGCAGAGGGCTCCATCTCTGTCTTTACGTTTACAGTCTAATGAGAGCTCAAGTCATTTTACCTCTGTTCATACACTGCTGATTATTTTCAACAAATCACAAAGATATCGGTGTTTTATATTTACTATTTGGTGCTTGAGCTGGAGTAGCAGGCAGCGCCTTGAGTATATTAATCCTGGCTGAGCTATGCTAACCTGGAGCGCTACTTGGAGATGCCCAAATCTTTAACGTAGTCATAACAGTCCCTGCACTTGTAATAATTTTCTTTATAGTTGTACCCATTATACTGCAGGGTTCAGAAACTGACTTGGGCCACTAATAACTGGGACACCTGAGGTAGCATTTCCCCAAATAAATCATGTAAACTTTTGACTACTTCCCCCATCATTCTTACTCCTACTCATATTACCAATAGTAGAAGCTGGTTCTGGTACAAGTGGAACTGTATATTCAGCTCTAGCCTGCAATCTGGCCCACGCAGGAGCCTCTGTCGACCTAACCATTTCCTCCTTACCTTTAGCAGGTGTCTCTTCAATTCTTCATGCTATTTCTTGTATTACTATAGTCTTTAATCCAAAACCAGCGGTCAAATCCCAATACCAAACACCATTATTTGTTTACTCTTCCCTAACTATAGCCATATTACTATAATTACCACTCTCAGTCCAAGCAGCCAGAATTGCCACACTGTTAAGAGATAGAAATCTCAACACTACATTCTTTGACCCTGAAGGAGGAAACCGAATCCTATAGCAACACCTAGTTTGATTCTTTGGTCACCCTGAAGTGTGTATTCATGGCCTACCAGGGTTTGTTATAATTTCACATATCATTACATACGACTTAGGACAAAAACTGCCTTTCAGCTGTTTGGGAATATTATGAGTCATGTCCACTGGCCTTTTAGGATTTCTCTTGTGGGCCCATCTTATATTTACCATAAGGATAGCTGTCGACTCAGTAGCATACTTTGCATCAGCTACCATAATTACTTCTATCCCTACAGGAGTAAAAGTATCTAGCCGATTAGAAACTCTTTATTTAATTTTTTAATTTTTTAATTTTTGGCTGCGTTGGGTCTTCGTTGCTGCACACCGGCTTTCTCTCGTTGCGGTGAGCGGGAGCTACTCTTCGCCGCCATGCGCAGGCTTCTCATGGAGGTGGCTTCTCTTGTTGCAGAGCACAGGCTCTAGACGTGTGGCCTTCAGTAGTTGTGGCTCACGGGCTCTAGAGGGCAGGCTCAGTAGTTGTGGCGCACGGGCTTTTTGCTCCGCGGCATGTGGAATCTTCCTGGACCGGGGATCAAACCCGTTTCACCTATATTGGCAGGCCAATTCTTTACCACCGCATCACCAGGGAAGTCCCTGATTAGCAACTCTTCACGGAGGTAATATTATATGAGATCCCACTCTATTATGAGTTTTAGGCTTTATTTTCCTTTTTACAGTAGGTGGTTTGACAGGAATCATCTTAGCCAACTCATCCCCGGACATTGTCCTCCAGGATACATACTATGTAGTAGCACACTTCCATGACGTAGTGTCCATGGGAGCAGTCTTCACTATTATAGGAGGCTTCCTACACTGATTCCCACTATTCTCAGGTTACACAGTTAACTCAGCAGTAGCAAAACTCACTTCACAGGTATATTTGTAGTAGTAAATATGACTTCCTGCAGCACTTTCTTGGCCTCTCAGGGAGGTTACTACATTCCTCTGAGGCACACACAACATGAAATATTTTGTCTTTAGGCTCATTCGTCTCAGTAGCAGCAGTAATGCTAATAATCTTCATACTGTGAAAACCATTTGTGTCCAAACGAGAAGTCTCAGCAGTGGAAACTGCTGCTCCTAACCTAGAATGGTTGCACGGATGCCCTCCACCATATCCTATATTTGAAGTCCTACCTATGTAAATGTAAAATAAGGTAGGACTCAAGTCCTTTTCAAGCAGTTTGAAGCCAACAGCATAACAATTATGCCTTTCTCAATAAATGAGATAAAAGTAAAAAGTGATGTAAAATTTTCAAAGTTAAATCATAGGCTAAAATAGTGTATATCACGAAGGCATATCAATTTCATCTAGGCTCTCAAGATACAACATCACCGATTATGGAAGAACTTTTACATTTTCATCACACACATTAATAGTGATTTTTAAAAGAAGTTCTCTAGTCCTCTATAGTATTTCACTAATATTGACAATTAAACTAACTCATATATGTACAATAGATGCACAGGTAGAGAAAATTTGAACATTTTACCAGCCATTATTGTAATCTTAGCTGCTCTATCATCATTGTGAATCCTTTACATGATACATGAAATCAATAACTCTTCCCAAAGCATAAAAACTGTGGGTCAGTAATGATACTGATGCTACAAATACACAGATTATGAAGATTTAAATGTTGACTGCTCTGTAATCCCCACATCAGAGCTAAAACCAGGAGAACAGTGATTAATAGAAGTCAACAACCTAGCACTATAGAGATAGTCATTGAAGATTAGTTTCATCTGAAATTGTTGTACACTCCTGAGCTGTTCCTTCTCAGGCCTAAAAAGAGCTGCTCTCCCAGGACGCCTAAATTAAAGAATCCTAATACCGACAGGACCAGGCCTATGTTGTGGACAATGATCAGTAGAGGTCGTTTTCCTGAGGTCAAAGACAGGACAGAGGGATATGGCTGAGATATGGGGTGAATCTGGAGCCCATGGGGATGCACCCTCCAAGCTCCAGGATAGGAATGGGGCCTCTGGGGTCCCAGGCCACCCACCACGCCCTCCCGAGCAGGATCTTGGCAACATTCCCTGTCGGTGATGAGGCAGCCCCAGCACTTGTCACGCCCCAATGCTGTGTCCTATGTGGGTCCCCTGCTCTTGGGGCCACACCCACACTCTGCAGGTCCACGCTGCTGGGTCCTTCGTGCCTCAGGAGTAGAGACCCCACAGCAAGCAGTTTCCTCCCCAACCAGCAGGAGGAGAGGAGGAGAGCAGGGGCACCAGGGGAATCTCACTCAGACAACAACACCCCAGGTGTGCCAGTGGGAACAGTGATGATGCAGATGAGGCACAGACCAAGAGATGGATTCAGAGGACCCAACAGGCAGCTGGTCAGGTCCTGGCTCATCTGCACCCCAGACACCTTTGTCCCTCATACAGCCCCTTCCTCATACACCCTCTCCTTAAATGCAGATTCTTCAGATGCAAACAGGCAGAGCTTCAGGCTGAAAGTCAGCTCTTCCAAAGTGACCCCTCGGCAAAAACTGCAGGATTCCACTCCAGTGGGTGCCCTGGAGTCCACAACTCAGGGACTGAAGTGGATATCGGTGCCAGGGGCAGTGGGAGAGAATGGGGAGTGAGACGTTCGTGGTTGTGGAATTTTGGTTTTGCAAGATGAAAAGTTCTAGGAATGGTGGTGATGGCTCCACGAGAAAGTGAATAGATCTGATGCCTCAGAAACGTGCACTTAAAATGGTGAAGATGGTAAAGGGTATGTGACGTGTGTTTTATTTCACTTAAAATAAATTCTTAAAATAGTGTCTTGTTCACTGTGATTCCATTTCGACTCCCCTTCATCACAGATGTTGGAGGCCCAGACACAGTCCCCTACCTTAGGGGCCATCACGGTACCCTCACATGGCACATGGGAGACCATTCTTAGGGGGGGCTAGTCTGTGCTCACCTGACCTCTGTCCAGGGGGACCCAGGCAGTGGTGACCCCCATAGATTAGACATATGATATGATATATTATTAATATGATACCACCAAGCATTGTCACTCACCAGAACACAGAGCAGCAACCCACTCAAACATGCCTGACCTCACATGAATGTGAGAAGACTAAGAGAAGAAAAGGTACCACAGGTTAATCAGGTCAACACCCTTAATGCAGAGGTTGGAAGTCTCAAAGGGGAAAAGACACACTGCAGGCAAAGAGCACATATGGGCTCTCCCTGTACATGTGATTCTGACCCATGCAGATGTGGTGAGAGCCACACAGTCCCCACAGCCTTTACCTGGGGTCGCACGTCCACACTCACCACGGTGACCCCACCTCCCTAGACCCTGCACCTAAAGTCACACGTTCTCTCTCAACAGGTGACCCCACCTACCCAAACCTCTCCACCTGAGTCACATGTCCATAGTCCCAGGGTGAACCGCCCTCCCCAGACTCCCCCAACTGGGGTCACACGTGCACAGTCTCCAGGGTGACCTCACCTCCCCAGACCCTGCACCTGGGGTGACATGTCCCCTTGGTCAGGACACCATGGCTCTGCTGGTGGATCCCCTCATGTGGAAACAAGCTGTGTTCCTGGGGCCTCCTGGGATGGGAAAATGTGGCAGGTGGGTCTCCTCTCCCCACACTTGTACCAGAGAAGTCCTCCTCTTTTCAGTTTGATTCTGTTGATTTTACCTGTTTTTAAAGCTTTCATGCTAAAGTTGAACACACTACTTGGTTCTGGCAGGCTCAGTACTTTCTTGTCTCACATGCTTGTTGAGATAATTCACAGGACAGCAGGGCTGAAAGCAGAGGGGCAGCTCTGGACGCTTCTGAGTAGGGACGGTAGAATGGAAGGAGAGCTCAGCAGCAGCCTCAGCTGTTACCCATCGGGCTTTTGCCCGATCTGCATGCCCTGCGATCAATTCACCAGCTAAACCTGCCTCCCTACGCACCATGCACGTGCTAGTGAATTGGAATTATTGCCAGGTAGCCCTCCTGTGGATTCTCCACGAGCCCCAGGGAAGGTGAACCTTACAGGGATTAAGACTAAGGCCCCGACCACAGCACTGACCCTTGGGAGGACCAAGTAACCACACTCAGAAGAGAGGCTGTTACTTAGAGAAGCCCACCTCAGTTCCAGACCCCTGACATTTAAGCACTCACCTTCAGATGCAGGCACGGAGCTTCCCAGTCCTGAGGCCAGGCCGGGTTTCTACCCAGGTTCCCATAGTCCTAGCGTACACAGAACATGGTCAGGCCTAAATCTTCTTCTTATAGACAACACGTGGTCAGCTCTGAACATAATCAGTAGAAAGGACATGCAGAGGTCTAAATCTACCGTGTAGACAGAACTTGACCATGTTTAAACTAGCTTAGGGCTGATCTCATAGGAGGTACAGATCACACACATGGGTCTCTCATCTTTGGACACCCACATCAGGAAACTGAACAAAATCTTTGTCATTAAACATTTCAACAGGCAAAACCAAAATGTTACCAATATCTCTGGCCACCTGATGGTCAGGATCCATGGGTGAGCCATGAACTTCTGAGAGTGCAGCCCCGTCTGCTGCCAGGACAGACAAGAAGTGGCCTGATTCCAGCCTCTCAGGCTTCCAGAAGGAGGCGGCCGCACTGGAAGCCCAGGCAGGACAGTCCTGCATGGTCCGGGCCGGGAGATCCAGCCTGTCCATTCCACTGGCCGATTCCGGGAGGGGCGCTCAGGGCCGCTGGATACCTGCACTCAGGTCCTGCTTCCCTGCAGCGTGTGCATGTGCATGTGCATGTGCGTGTGTGTGTGCGTGTGCGTGTGGGTGTATGTAGAGGGGGCGGTGGCTGACGGCTCCCATGGCTCCCGTCCCGGGCACCGCGCTGTCTTCGAGGGGAGTCACGGGGAGAGGTAGGGGCACAGAAGCTGTTGGAGAGGAGAACCCACCGCGGAACTCCTTGCACACTGGCTCGCCCCACCTGATGACCCGTCTGCCCATCGTGGGCCGCATGTCACCCCCCAGCCCCCACCCCCGAGGGCAGGGCGCCTGCTCTTTCAAAAGGACAAGGTCTCACATGAAGGAGACCCAGTGGGGACTGTCACGCCCCCCTCCTGATGCTGACTTTGGGAGAATGAACCCCCTTGACTGGGCGATGGGACACTGTGAGGAAAGAGGTGGTGGCCCCATCCAAGTCGGGGCCTGGCTGAGAGATGGGAACACAGGAGCCAAGTGCAGGGCCTGGAGGCCAGGCCAACAGGAGGGGCATCCCCAGCCTTGACCGGGCTCTCCAACTGTGACATTGTAGCTTTAGGGGACCTGGGGCAGATGACTGAATGTAATGGGGGTCTAAACTGGACCCTGAATGGGGCTTAAAGAAGGTGTGAAGGATGTTACTGAGACCATGACAGTCATTGGAAGACAGACTCTGTGTCAGGACATCCTGCTCCATCCATTTAAATCCCTGAGATCTGTGACCTTTACGTGGCTATGCAGGATTGTTAGAGCAGCTGCGTGTGGATATATCTGCAAGTGGTTCCAGCAAACACACAGTTGTGCACACAGGCGGGCACAGCACACACACAAACATATGTAGGTGCACAGCACAAATATATTCACACATTAGCATATGAACACACATGCACGCATATGCCCATGCACACACTAACGTGAGCAAGTGCACACTAAGTAACCTGTGCAAGTGCACATACCTATGCACATGCACAGCATAGGTATGCAAACAGGCACATGCACACACATGTACATAGCACACACACAGGGAATAAAGTGAATCCATAAAGTGAGTCCGTAAAGCATTAAGTCCTGAACACAAGTGAAGCTGACATGTATTTTTCCCTTTTCTTAGCTTTGATGTTTTTCACAATAAAAAGTTTAAGGAAAAAGTTAATGGCAAATGACTTTTGATTCATAGGACTTTCTGACGTTATTCCACAAATATTATGACAGGAGAAATGAATGTAGATAGTACATGTGTCCACTAATGGATGAATGGAGAAGAAAAACATGGTCCATCAATACAAGGGAATGTTATTCAGCCTAAAAGGGAAGGCAGTTCTGACACAGGCTGCAGCAGGGATGAACCTTGAGGGCATTAATGCTCAGTGATGTAAGCTACACACAGACAAACAAACAGTGCTTGATCCATTCATACAAGGCCCCTAGAGCAGTCGGAAACATAGAGACAGAAAGTAGGATGGTGAGTGCCAGGGGCTGAGGGAGGGACAATGGCGACTGAGTGTTTAATGGGGACTGTTTCAATTTTGCAGGATGAAAAAATTCTGGAGGACGATGGCGCTCAGGTTTGCACAACAGTGCAAATTACTTCTGGACCCTGAAATGTGCACTTAAAAACGGTTAAGATAGTAAAGTTTATGTTTTGTGTATTGGACCACAATTTTTAAAACTTTAAAAAAAAAAAAAAGGAAGTAGTCCGTGAATAACACAAGATGCACAACTTCACTAACAACCGAGGGATTAAAACCGTAAGAAAACTACTGTGCACACACCTACCAGAATGGCAGACATGAAGACACAGTATCAAATATCAGCAGGATGTGGAGCAATGGAAAGCCTGGTGCGCAGCGTGGGGTGCAACCACTTCTGAAACAGTCGGGCCTCAGAGAGCGAAGTCCATGCACACAGACCCACAGTGTTCCTCCCAGCTGAACACAACCCCTCCAGCCCTGCACCAGGACACACGGACATGGACTCTGCAGCCACAGGAGCCAAACCTGAAAGAACCTGAAGACCATCACAAGCAGATGCAGAAATGAACCATGCACGCTCCTATGAAGGAATATTCCACAGCAATGGAGTACATTTTGTTTAAAGGCAGTAAAACTATAAAAAAATATTTTTTTAAAAAAAACTATATTCACAAGATGAAAGAATCTATAATTCTGGCACCTAAGGATTGTCGAATGCTCCTAAAAATAGATTGTTGTGGAAACGTTTATTATAAGGAAATTAACATATTCTCTAGGAAGGACGGGGTGAATGGGCCTGCTACATTTTCTACATTGAAGACATATATAGGTTTTGATTCTACTTCTGTTAAATCAAGTGGGGCTTCATTGGATTTCTGCTACCGCGGAGATAATCAAATTCTGGGTAGGGGTCAGGAGAAAACTAGTCATAGGCGTTCTCGTGTAATAATTACTGTTGAAAGTGTAAATGATCCATTTATCAGTAAGACTGAGAATAGAATAACTGCTACATTACTTCATATGAGGTTGTGTGTGCTACTGTCCCTAGGGCTCCAGTGAGTGAGTATTTTGAATGTGAAGCTCATCCAGATCTGAGAATGGAATAAATGGCTAGGTGTGATATGGCTAATATAAATAATATGCCAACATTTATATTAATTAGTGGGTAAGATATGGGAAGAGGAATTCATGTTTTGAGAGCCAGGGTCAAGGCTAGCATTGGGGCAATAATATATAAATTGATGATGTTGATGGACATAGTGGTTCTTTAATAAGTAATTTGTATGCCTCAGCAATGGTTTGTAATCATCCATGGGGGCTGAGGATTGTTGGCCCTTTCTGGATTTTTATATAGCCTAGGATTTTCCATTTAATTAATATGAGGAATGCTATGGTGAATTAAATTGGGTCATTTGTGATAGAATGTTGATTATAAACATATTCTTACGAAGAGGACTTGAACCAGTGCAGATAAAGGTTTCAGTTTTACATAATTACCGGGCTCTGCCACCTTAACAAACATGGTTCTACAGTAGGGTATGTATAAATTAATTGAATGTAGATTATATCATCATTTAGTTTCCAGACATTTTGTAAAGTAAGCCGTAATGCTCTTGTCCTTTCCTACTGGCAGAAATCTGCAATAGACAGAAAGCAACCAGGATGACTCCAGTCTGAACTCAGATCACGTGAGACTTTAATCATTGAACAATTAAAAGCAGTTATACCATTGAAATGTCATGATCCAGCATCAAGGTCATAAACCATATTGCCGCTATGAACTCCAGAATACAATTACACTGTTACCCCTAGTAAAACTTGTTCTGTTGATCAGTGTTTTAGAAGAACAGGTGATAAAGCATTTTGACTAGTTGGTCTAAATTTTGATCACTCAGAGGTGGTTGCTTCTCCAAAAAATAAATGGCACGCGGGCCCAAGGCGCACCAGCTTCAGTAGTTGTGGCACACAGGCTCAGTAGTTGTAGCCCACTGGCTTAGTTGCTCTGTGGCAAGTGGGATCTTCCCAGACCAGGGATCGAACCCGTGTCCCCTGCATTGGCAGGCGAATTCTTAACCACTTCATCACCAGGGAAGTCCCAGAATCGCAGTCTCCCTTTTAGTATACCTTAAGCCCAAAGAATCCATGGAGAATTGTTACAGAAAATAAGACAATAAAATATTGTAAGGACTGTAACAGAAGCATATAGTACACAGTTCATATAGACACAGCCCAAGCAGTTACAAAGTATATTAAAAGGGTGGCTGCAATTTTATTTTATTATTTTTATTATTTTTTAACATCTTTATTGGAGTATAATTCCTTTACAATGATGTGTTATTTTCTGCTTTATAACAAAGTGAGTCAGTTATACATAAGCATATGTTCCCATATTTCTTCCCTCTTGCATCTCCCTGCCTCCCACCTTCCCTATCCCACCCCTCTAGGTGGTCACAAAGCACCGATCTGGTCTCCCTGTGCTATGCGGCTGAGGGAGGCTGCAATGTTAAAAGAATAAGATAAATTATACCCACAAACTCCCAATCTTTCCTGAAACGTTGCAATCTGGAACCCTATTGTAGGAAGCAGAAGATTCCAGGAGACATTCTACAAATGAAGGACTCTAAACCCTGTGGTTGGATAAGGAATTCTGGAAGGAAGGTATCCTCACCCGAGGAGAGCAGGTTCCTATACTTGTCTAACATCACATACCTGGACAGTTCCCACTGATCTTGGTCCAGGCATTGCCTGTCCTCTTGAGAGAAAACTATGGCCATATCCTGGAATGTCAGCAGTCCCTGAAATTAAAAGTACACATACCGTGTGGCCACGGGAAGAGTTCATAATGTGACCCAAGAAGAAAAGAGCAAGTTAAGAGAACTGGTTTTAATTTAGAAGAGTGTCTTCAATTACCCACTAATATATATATATATATATATATATATATATATATATATATATTTTTTTTTTTTTACAAAGTAAGTTTCTCTGTCTTATTTCTAACTACAAGAAAAGAGTGTGGCATGTGATCCACAAAACCAGTATAGAGACTATACTTATCTGGAAAAGAAATGATAAAATGATGGTTTCAACACAGGCATATGCATTTTTGAGTGTTTTATTTATATCGAATTGGATAAAATGTGTGTATTTCTCAGACAGAAAAGACGTGTCGAGGTAGAAATGTACCTTTCAACTATTCATGGGTACACAAGTACACTGGGGAGATTGTAAAAGTTCAGATTGTGATTCAGTAGGTCCGGTGGGCCTGAGTTCTATTTTTTTAACAAGCTCACTTTTAACTAGTGATGCCACAGTCTCTGATTCATTAACGACAATTGTGAATAGCAGAGACATAATTAGAAAGGTAAAAATTCATATTTAATTTTGAACTTAAAGTGTTTTATGGATTTTACACCTTTAATAGGATAGTAAGCACAGCAGCAACAATCATTTGTGAATATTTACTATAGACCGTGTATCTTTCTAACTTTGTAGTGTAGGACTCCAGGAAAAATGCCTGGGCTGCGGTCACAGTGGGCGGGGCCCTCAGGCCGGGCCGCCCCGCCAGGACCCCCGACGGGGCCCTGCGCTCCTGGCGGCTCCCTCCCCCGGCGCCTCCGTCCCTCCCAGAAGGCCTCGGGGCAGAGCGGTCCCACCCGCTGCGCCCAGAACGGAGCCCGCGTTTCCGCAGAGCTGGAGCTCCCGGCTCGGGGTCTCTTCCCTCCGCCTTCACGGAACTGCCCCGGAGCCCGCGGCGAGGGCGGCCTCACTGACGCTGCAGGCTCTGGAGGGGCCCCGGAGGCTGAAGCCGCGGCAGTCGTGCGGACGGCGGGCCGGGTAAGTGGGCGCCGACCCTCCGCCTGGTACGGTGCCCTGGCGGCAGGGCAAGACCAGCTTCTGAGGGGCAGGGGTTCGCTGCCACCCGCCGCTGCTGTGCAGAAAGGGCGGCCCCCAGCGTCTGGTCCCGGGAACTTCGGTCCCTCCTCTCGCCCCTACCCTCGGCCTGGCTCGCGGGGCCTGGGGGGCGTGGGGAGGGGGTCGGCCTGAGTGTCCTGAGGGGAAACGGGGCAAGGGAGGCGCAGGGCCCGGCTGCAGCGTCAGCGCGCCTCCCCCCGACTGCGGGGAAGGCGGCTAAAAACTCCTCCCGAGGCTCGCAGGCCTCTTATTCAGCGGAGTCCCTCTGCCCTCCTTTCTCCCTGAGCTAAAGTACCGGGGGGAGGGGATAGGGCAGGGCACTGGCGCAGGTAATGGGGACCATCAGCAGGTGATTGTTAACTAAGGAAAACCGGCTCTCCCAACGTGAGGAATGCAGCGCTTTTCTTTGTTTGCGGAGATGCCAGAGTCTGGGCTCCCTGAATTCCTTCCTTTCATATGCACCTCAGCGCTCTGGGGCCTGCATTCTGTATTTGCATATCCTGACATCCTCAGGGCTCGCGGCTCACACTGGAGGGCTGCAAGGGCTGATGACTGTGATATCCTTTGTTTACTGAGATGGCAAGAAATATTCCATTTCTCACAGGCTTGAGGGGCACAGAGTGAAAAGGGTAGGAGAATCTCACTCGGCATGTACTTTGGTTTACACATAGATAATATTTACACTTAACTGTGCTACTAGAGGTTCTCAAGTGCGATCAACTTGTACCACTGCCCTCTATGGATTCATTTCATGAATATCATAAGATCAATGCCTGTAGAACTGACTTAATCCATTTAAATAGGATCATGGTTTTTAAAGGAAACATAATTGAAATATGACAACAAATCCCTTACCACTAAAGGCTGGGTCTGGAGCAACCTAAATAAACGTTCCATTGTTAAAATATTGAAAGATGTATTCAATAGAAATATCAACAAAAATGACAAATAATGAGGGCAGCAGAATGTTGAAATGTTCTATCTTTATCGTTAAAGTGGCAGAACATCATGTATTAGTAGGCACTGGGGGCAGAAGATGCCTGATTTTATACCTTTGTCATATTTGTACAGTTGTTTCAACAAGTAACTTAAAGACCAAATGGAAAAAAAGGAGGTTTGTGCCTGAGATCATGTTGATGTGAAACCAGGGATGGCCACCTTGTCCCAGGTGAGTTAAGTTTACCTGGCAGGTAGACCACAGAGCTCCTGAGAAGCAAGGGTTGGAATTTTTCTGCTGGGTGCCCCTTAGGTTCTGTGACTTGACTGATGGTGAGTCATGTTTCGGGAAAGACCTGATCACAGGAAAAGGGTGGGGAAGAGTGATTTGGGGAGCAGCTAACAGCATGCATCACGGCTCATGGCTTGAATGAATTTTAAAGAAACAGGAAAACAAATGCTTCTTATGGAATCAGAGAATGTCCAGCCGGACAATCCCAGAAAATGAGAACACCCATCCCATTTTCCAGATGAGAAAACAGAGGCCCAGCAAGGTGAAATCCCTCACCCAAGTTGCACCTGTCTGTCCTCCCCACTACATGGTTCATGAAAGCACGACTTTTCCTGTCGTGATCACTGCTGAACCCCAAAAAGGACCAGGCATCTAGCCGCTGCTCCAAAAATTTTGGTTGACTGTAGGAACAATGCTATTTCTGTCTTTCTCACTCTTATTCAGGATTGTGCCAAGAACTCCCCAGGCTGCAATATAATTCGATAAATGTAAATATTAATTGAGTTTTGTTGTGATGAGGACTTACGCTTTGGAGGTAACAGACTTGGTTCAGATCTTGGTTCTGCCACTCAATAGCTGTTTGGCTTTGGGAAAATTACTAAACCTCTCTGAGCTTATTTCCTCCTTTGTAAAGTGGGGATAAATGTATCTGAGCCAGCAGAGCACCTGCATGAGAGATGTGCACTAAATATTGGTCTTTCTCACTCTCCCATGCCATCTCTGTGCTTCCCAGAGAAGTTGTACAGAAGGATATAGTAGTTTTTAAAATTAATTAATTAATTAATTAATTTTTGGCTGTGTTGGGTCTTCGTTGCTGTGCACGGGCTTTCTCCAGTTGCAGCGAGCGGGGGCTACTGTTTGTTGTGGTGCGCGGGCTTCTCATTTCAGTGGCTTCTCTTGCTGCGCTTGTTGTGGAACACCAGCTCTAGGCACACGGGCTTCAGTAGTTGTGGCCTGCAGGTTCACTAGTTGTGGCGAATGGGCATAGCTGCTCTGCATCATGTGAGATCTTCCCTGACCAGGGCTCGAACCCATGTCCCCTGCGTTGGCAGGCATATTCTTAACCACTGCGCCACCAGGGAAGTCCAATATAGTACTTTATAAAGAGGGGTTTTAATTGATTTCAGATAGTGTACATGTTTCTTGTAGAAAAGATTTTTCCACTACAGAAACATTAACATGCAATACCACTACAAATGCAGTATTCTATGGGTTAGATATTATCAGTAAATTTTATAAGTAATTGGGCAAAGGCCAAAGCACTAGGTACTGGGGAGTAAGAAGTCTCAAGTCTGGGGTGCCCCCCCACCCCAACTTCAAGAGCAGGGTGTGTTTTTCAAATCCATATTTCATCTGGTCTTTGTTTCTCATCTATTCTCTGTGTCTGCCTTTCACAAAAGGCTCAGATCCTCCACTTTCACACCCTCCTGGCTGGCTGTGCCCCAGCTCCCGTTCTGGAACCTCTGCACGCATGGGTGTGTCTGCTCTCCCTGGGCCTCACCAGCTTTGCCAGGGAGCTGCTGTATCGTGCACTGCTAGCTGTACCCCAGAGTGCCTAGACCCTTCTGGTACATGAAGTACACCCTCATCACCATGAGTACACGCCCATCCCCTTACCTTATATCCTGCCTCTAAGCCAGGCTTGGGGGTGACTAGTGTGCATTCAGCTATGTGAGGTGCTGGGATCAAAGTGAAGTTCCCAACATTTGAAGTTGCAGGCTTGAGGGGCACACAGTGATGTAAAGTCGGGTCACCTGACTTAAAGGGGGGGCTGATTGCTTTAAAGCCAGGGCAGCTGGCTTAAACCTTGCGTCCCTCCGCTGCAGGACGAGACCAACTTTGGCGGTGCTCGGGTTTGCTCCAAGCCAGCACTGCTGTGCAGGAAGAGCTTCCAGTAGCGCCTTAGTGCGGGGGGACTTGGTCCGTTGTCTTGCCGCTGCCCTCAGAGCGGGACCACCTGCTCTTCTGGAGGAGAATCAGGGAGAGGGAAGTGCAGAGTCCCGGCTGGAGTTGCGGCACCCCTTGTCTGATGGCAGGGAAGGGGGGACGGGGCTGTGTGGTGTCCTGGGGCTGGACTCACCAGGTCGACTCAGCCTCTCAGCCTCCTAACCTCACCCCACACACCCCACAAGAGTCTCCAATAATATGTAATTGTGCCTTAGGTTCTCGGTCTTCAAACTCATACCCAGGCTCCCAGGTCCCTTGATTTAGCCAATTCCTCTGTGCTCTTTCTTCTATTAGATACAGTCCCAGAGGGAGGGGCTGGGGGATGGGACTGGAGGGACCCCGGCAGCACTGGCCTAGGCTGACTAAAGAGATCCAGGGCCTGCGCTATGACACATGTGCGAGGACCCTTAAGGCGCAATCGAGGGGGCCAGTTAGGGGCAGTCCTTGTTGCCTCAAGTGAGTATGGATCACCGTCGGGTGGGGAGCATGCTGACCCCTGAGAAGTACTGTTAGAAGGATGTGTTCCTCCCTCGGCTTCAAGGACGTGGGTGGGCTTCAGGGCTCCATTTCCCCTCCAGACCTCCAGGGCTGACTGCACCCCAGCGGCCTTGCAGACCTGGCTTCCTGTCCCAGAACTTGCCAGGCTCCAGGAAGAATCCAGACTGCAGAGATGGTGCTTGAGCGCTCCAGCTTAAGAAGTGCTGTCCCTGGGGACCCGACAGTGGAGGGAGGAAGGGTGAAGGGAGTAGGGGGGTGGGGTTGGGAGGGGTAGCTGCCCTGGGAGACGTTGAGAGAGAAATATCGCCCCCCACACCCCCTGCCCCCTGCAACTGACTGACCCACTGATGCCATAGGATCTCAGGCCCTTTTAGTCAGGGATGCCTCGGTTTCTTTACTCCTGCGTTCAGAACTATGCAAAACCAACTCTTCATCCTCTTGCTGCCTGGCCAGGACTTGTAAAGCACTGTTCTTTTGGAGCACTCGTTCCCTAAACTGCAGTTTGGAGCTGTCCCAGCTATTTAAAGGTGTTCTCCTTAAACTGAGACTAAATCCTACTCTTTTGGAAAAACGCCCTGCACTTCCGAGGAGATCATGTTTTCTGCCCATTCCTTCCTTCTACTTCCCTCTTAAGAAGCCCTGTGCTCAAAGGGCTTGGTGACTTATTTTTTGCTTGATGTCAAAAAGAAACCTTCCCCATGCACCGCAAAAATCTTTCCTGGAGCATAGGTGTTTCAAACCCATGACCGTGTTTTGCAGTCAGTATACACTGGGTAGACTGCCTAGCAGTCCCTCCAAGAGCCAGAGGTGAGCGTAATCAACTTATCTGATTGGATGCCCTTCAAGTTTAGGAAGGTCCCATTCTTATGCCCCAGCAGATAAGACAGGGCCCTGGATGGCTGTGGCTGTGATTAGATAACTTCTAATGATTTTATTTCCCTTACTGAGCTGCTGCTTCTAGGTTAAATTCATTTTATTACCTGTCTTTTTTTTTTTTTTTTTTTTTTTTTGTGGTACTTGGGCCGCTCACTGTTGTGGTTTCTCCCGTCGTGGAGCACAGGCTCCGGCTGCACAGGCTCAGCGGCCATGGCTCATGGGCCTAGCCACTCCTCGGCATGTGGGATCCTCCCGTACTGGGGCATGAACCTGTGTCCCCCGCATTGCAGGCGGACTCTCAACCACTGCGCCACCAGAGAACCCCTACCTGTACATTTTTAAAGAAAGACTGAAAAAGTCACTGTAATAGGTCAGGAGTCTGAGCTCAGGGTTAGTCAAAGGTACTCACAGGGAGGAAGGTGGATAAACATAGGTGCGTAAAATAGGGGGGTTGGCAAGTACAGCCAGGACAACAGGGCTCACCGTGCGCACTAATAAAGGCCAGAAACTCCTCATTTATCTCTGGTGGGAAGTTCTGATGGTTTCTCAGGATCAAACTCAAATCATATTCAAACTAGGGGGCTTCCCAGAAGGCGCTGAAGCACCGGCAGAGCCCACCTGTGCTCCCACCTTGGCACTCCAGGATCAGAGTTGGGTTTGGAGATGGGGTTGCTGTAACCCCAAGGAGGTGAGCAGAGAGGAGGAGTTGATTACCGGTCTCCTCTGACTCTCTGGCCCAAATTGCCTGGCTTCACGGGGGGGCAGAGTTTTGCTTTGAGCAACTTATGGGGCACTTCCAGACTGGTGGGGTTGCCCAGTGGCCCGACAGTCTGACAGGCTGGCTGCGGGGTGACCGCCCTTTGTTTCTTCAGAATCTGTTCATCAGGAGGTGCATGGTTGCGGAAGCCCATTCACCGCCCCCGCCCCCCGAGGGTAATGGCACCTTCCCTGGCTGTACCCTATGATCACCAAGTACTTGAAATGAATGCAAGGTTTTTGACTTCAAGGAAGAGCTCACATAACCCCTTCTGCCTCATAATGTGTGGGATTTACTATAATGGAAGGACATTATAAAGAACAGGTAGAAAACTCACCTGTTGGTTTCCATGTAGGAGTTTATTTTGCATGAACCTCTCCTACATGAGTAGATAGCAGAGGTTTATTTTTGTTCCCGTGTGTGTAGTTGTGGCAGAGGACATAGGTATGGTGGTTTGAAGCCCTCAAAGAAATATTCTCAGAATTCTCAAGACTTCTCTTGATTGGAACCGAAAGAGACCTGGAAAAGGAGGAAAAGCAAAGGAGGAGGGAGAACGAATTGCTGTTTCTCAGTAAATTCACCTTCCTGGTTGATTTTTCTGTCTTCTCATTTCTTTTAACTTCTATGTATGTCTAATGGAATGATGTAGAAAGGTTGATTTTTATGCTTTAAAAGATTTTACATCACAAAGAAACTAGAAGTGGCTAACAGAACTTATTCACATCAATGTTACATAGAGACTTTGATATTAAATTTGTATACTAAAATGGGTTAATCCAAATTTTCTCTTTCTTTTTGAGTGAATATTTGTAACATATTTTTGTAGATAATAATTTATCCTAGATATACAAAATTGTGAGAATGGGTACCATTTTTCGCCACTTAAATGATTTCTTTTAAATGAATAGATCGTACACTTTAAAGGCCAATGTTGTCTTACATGTTGTTTTTTAATTCCTTGATTTCCAAAACTTGTGTTTATTTAATTGATTTCTATCTAATAATCTGTCTCTCCTTTATTGTTTCTTACTTTATATTTTATTGATCTATAGTTAATTTACATTATTATATTAGTTTCAGAGGTACAACATAGTGATTCATAAATGTTTAGGTTCTTCTCCATTTATACTTATTATAAAAGAGTGGCTCTATTCCCCATGCTATACAGAACGTCACTGTAGATTATTGATTTGATACATAGTGGATTCTTCCTCAGAATCTTCTACCACTATTTTGCTCCTCCACCCTGTCTCTCCCTGCTGGTAACCACTAGTCTGTTCTTTAATCTGTGAGTCTGTTTCATTGTTGTTGTTGTTGTATTCAATGTTTTAGATGCCACGTGTAAGTGATAACCTACCAGGCTTGTTTTCTCTGCGGCTTATTTTACTAAGCATAATACCCTCCAAGTCCATCCATGTTCTTGCAAATAGCAACATTTCCTTTTTTGCTGAAGTCATCATAAATATCATTTTTTTATCCCCTAACCTATTGATGAACACTTAGTTTGACTCTATATCTTGGCTATGGCAAATAACACTGTTATGAACATTGGTGTGCAGTTATTTTTTTTTTTAAATAGTGTTTTTGTTTTCTTCTGATATACCCAAGAGGGAAATTGCTGGATATTATGGTAGTTCTATTTTTAGTTTTTTGTGGAACCTCCATTCTTCTTTCCACAGTAGCTGCACTACTTCACATTCACATCAAGAGTTTACAAGAGTTTCCCTTTCTCCACATCCTCACTAACCTTTGTTATTTGTGACCTTTTTGATGACAGCCATTCTGACAAGACTGAGGTGATATATCTCATAGTTTTGATTTGCATTTTATTGCCGATTAGCTATGTTTAGCATCTTTTTGCATTCTGGCTGTCTATCTGTATTTTTTCCTTGGAAAAATGTCTATTTAGGTCTTCTCATTTTTTAAAAAAATATTTTGGGTGCAGTTCTGATATTGAGTTGTATGTGCTGTTTCTGTAGGTTAGATATGAACCCTTGGTTGGTCATCTTTTTGGTGTTAACCTCTTATCATGTGCAAATATTGTCTCTCCTTCAGCAGGTTGTCTTTTCATTTTGTCTTTGGTTTCCTTTGCTGTGCAAAATCTTTTAAGTTTAGTGAAGTCCCATTTGTTTATTTTTGCTTTTGTTTCATTTGCCTTAGTAGACTGAACGCAAAACTGTTGCTATCATTTATGTTGAAGAATGTTCTGTATTTTCCTCTTGGGGTTTTATGGTCCTACATTTAGGTCTTCAGTTTTGAGTTAATTTTATATACGGTGTGCTAAAATACTCTTAATTTTATTCTTTTCCATGTAGCTGACCAGTTTTCCTAGTACCACTTATTGAAGAGACAGTTCTTTCTCCATATTGCCTGCTTTGTCACAAATCAATTAAATATACGTGTGTGGGCTTATTTCTGGGATCTCTATTCTATTCCAGTGATCTTTGTGTCTGTTTTTGCTCCGGTCCGATGCTCTTTGATTACTGTCGCTTTGCAGTATAATCTGAAGTAAAGGTGCCTGATGCCTCCAGCTCTGTTCTTTCTCAAGATTGTTTGGCTATTTGGGGTCTTTGTGTTTCTATACAAATTTTAAAATTACTTTTTCAAGTTCTATGAAAATGCTTTGGTATTCTGATAGGGATTGCATTAAATCTGTAGATTGTCTTTGGCAGTATGGTTATTTTAACAGTATTAATTCTTCCAGTCCATGCACCTGCTATATTTTCTCATCTTTTTCTGTTGCCTTCAACTTCTTTCACCAATGGCTGATACATTTCTGAGTACATGTCTTTTACCTGCTTAGGTGTGTTTGTTCTTAGCTATCTTATTATTTTTAGTGTGATTGTTTTCTTAATTTTTTTCTTTCTGACAGCTTTGAGTTTTGTTTTTTTCTTCTTTTTCTAATTCCTTCAGGTGTAATGTTAGGTTGTTTATTTTATATTTTTCTTGTTTCCTAGGAATAAGCTTGTATCACTATAACTTCCCCCTGTGAACTGCGTTGGCTGTGTCCCATAGATTTTGGATCACTGTGTGTTCATTTTCATTTCTCTTGGGTATTTTTAGAATCCCTCTTTAATTTCTTCACTGTTCCTTTCTTCCCCTTTTATTCATCTGTGATGTGAGGACTATCTTTAATATGATGTTTGAATTTCTTTCAGTTGTGTGAGTGTGTGTGTGTGTGTGTCTGTGTGTGTGATTATTTAAGTTGCTGAGCTCTTAGTTTCACATGGACACTAACAACCCGCATTGTTACTCTGCTCCCCCACAGTTACTGAATTTGACCTTATATTTTACATCTACTTGTTTGTGTGTCCCTTAACTTCTTTTTTTTTTTTTTTGCGGTATGCGGGCCTCTCACTGCTGTGGCCTCCCCCGTTGCGGAGCACAGGCTCCGGACGCGCAGGCTCAGCGGCCATGGCCCACGGGCCCAGCCGCCCCGCGGCATATGGGATCCTCCCAGACCGGGGCACGAACCCGTATCCCCTGCATCGGCAGGCGGACTCCCAACCACTTGCGCCACCAGGGAGGCCCCCTTAACTTCTTATTGTGAATATAGATGATTTTATTACTGTTTTCTTTCATCCTTCCTATTAGCTGTGTACATGGTTGATTTACTGCCTTTGTTGAATATTTGCCTTATCCAATGAGGTTTTTCCGTTAGTAAGTTTCCTTTTCTAATTTTTATGTTTCAGTCATGGGCTTTTCTTTTTCACTGAGAAAAGCCCCTTTAAGATTTCTCATAAAGCTGGTTTGGCGATGCTGTGCTCTTTTAGTTTTGCTTCTCTGTAAAACTTTAGACCTCACCATCAAATCTGAAGGAGAGCCTTGCTGGGTAGAGTATTTTTGGTTATAAGCTTTTCCCTTTCATGACTTTAAATATACCATGCCACTCCCTTCTGGCATGCAGAGGTTATCCTGAAAAGTCAGCTGATAACTTAATGCAAGTTCGCACGTTTGTAACTTGTTGCTTTTCCTTTGCTCCTTTTAATAGTGTCTTTTTATCTTTATTTTTTTGCCATTTTAATTACAATGAGTCTTGGTGTGGTCCTCTTTGGGTTGATCCTGTTTTGGCATTACTGTGTTTACTGGACTTGGATGTCTGTTTTCTTTCCCAGGTTATGGAAGTTTTCAGCTCTTAGGTCTTCAGGTATGCTCTACACTGCTTTCTCTTTCCTTTTTGCTTCTGGGACCAGTATAATGCAAATATTAGTACACCCGATGTTTCACATGTCTGTTCAACTTTCTTCATTTCATTTTAATCTATTGTTTTACAGTTCATCTTCAGTGATTGCCAGTACTCTGTCCTTCAGTTTTCTGATTCATTCCTCTGTGTCATTTAGTCTACAGTAGTTTCCTTTTAGTGTATTTTTCATTTCAGTTATTGTATTCCTCATCTCTGTTTTGTTGTTCTTTAGTGCTCTAACTCTTTTTAAAAAAATTCTACCTTCTTGCTCTGGTCGTCCATTCTTCTCCTGAGTTCTTTGGTCATCTTTGTAGTCATTACCTTGAACTACTTTTTGAGGAGATTGGCTACCTCCACTTCACGTAGATCCTCTTCTGAGTTCTTTGATCATCTTTGTAGTCATTACCTTGAACTACTTTTTGAGGAGGTTGGCTACCTCCACTTCACGTAGATCTTCTCCTGAGTTCTTTGGTCATCTCTGTAGTCATTACCTTGAACTACTTTTTGAGGAGATTGGCTACCTCCACTTCACGTAGATCTTCTTCTGAGTTCTTTGATCATCTTTATAGTCATTACCTTGAACTCTCTGTTGAGGAGATTGGCTACCTCCACTTCACGTAGATCCTCTTCTGAGTTCGTTGATCATCTCTGTAGTCATTACCTTGAACTACTTTTTGAGGAGATTGGCTACCTCCACTTCACGTAGATCCTCTTCTGAGTTCTTTGATCATCTCTGTAGTCATTACCTTGAACTACTTGTTGAGGAGATTGGCTACCTCCACTTCACGTAGATCCTCTTCTGAGTTCTTTGATCATCTTTGTAGTCATTACCTTGAACTACTTGTTGAGGAGATTGGCTACCTCCACTTCACGTAGATCTTCTCCTGAGTTCTTTGGTCATCTTTGTAGTCATTACCTTGAACTACTTGTTGAGGAGATTGGCTACCTCCACTTCACGTAGATCTTCTCCTGAGTTCTTTGGTCATCTTTGTAGTCATTACCTTGAATTACTTTTTGAGGAGGTTGGCTACCTCCACTTCACTTAGATCTTCTCCTGAGTTCTTTGGTCATCTTTGTAGTCATTACCTTGAACTACTTTTTGAGGAGATTGGCTACCTCCACTTCACGTAGATCCTCTTCTGAGTTCTTTGATCATCTCTGTAGTCATTACCTTGAACTACTTGTTGAGGAGATTGGCTACCTCCACTTCACGTAGATCCTCTTCTGAGTTCTTTGATCATCTTTGTAGTCATTACCTTGAACTACTTGTTGAGGAGATTGGCTACCTCCACTTCACGTAGATCTTCTCCTGAGTTCTTTGGTCATCTTTGTAGTCATTACCTTGAACTACTTGTTGAGGAGATTGGCTACCTCCACTTCACGTAGATCTTCTCCTGAGTTCTTTGGTCATCTTTGTAGTCATTACCTTGAACTACTTTTTGAGGAGATTGGCTACCTCCACTTCACGTAGATCCTCTTCTGAGTTCTTTGATCATCTCTGTAGTCATTACCTTGAACTACTTGTTGAGGAGATTGGCTACCTCCACTTCACGTAGATCCTCTTCTGAGTTCTTTGGTCATCTTTGTAGTCATTACCTTGAACTACTTTTTGAGGAGGTTGGCTACCTCCACTTCACGTAGATCCTCTTCTGAGTTCTTTGGTCATCTTTCTAGTCATTACCTTGAACTACTTTTTGAGGAGGTTGGCTACCTCCACTTCACGTAGATCCTCTTCTGAGTTCTTTGATCATCTTTCTAGTCATTACCTTGAACTACTTTTTGAGGAGATTGGCTACCTCCACTTCACGTAGATCTTCTCCTGAGTTCTTTGATCATCTTTCTAGTCATTACCTTGAACTACTTGTTGAGGAGATTGGCTACCTCCACTTCACGTAGATCCTCTTCTGAGTTCTTTGGTCATCTTTGTAGTCATTACCTTGAACTACTTTTTGAGGAGGTTGGCTACCTCCACTTCACGTAGATCCTCTTCTGAGCTCTTTGGTCATCTCTGTAGTCATTACCTTGAACTACTTTTTGAGGAGGTTGGCTACCTCCCCTTCACGTAGATCCTCTTCTGAGTTCTTTGGTCATCTCTGTAGTCATTACCTTGAACTACTTGTTGAGGAGATTGGCTACCTCCACTTCACGTAGATCCTCTTCTGAGTTCGTTGATCATCTCTGTAGTCATTACCTTGAACTACTTGTTGAGGAGATTGGCTACCTCCACTTCACGTAGACCCTCTCCTGAGCTCTTACCTTGTTCCTTCATTTGGATCGTGTTTCAGTGTCACCTCATTTTTCTTAACTTGCTGTTTTTACTGCTGTGTATGTAGTAGGTTCGTTACATTTCCTGACCTTCTAGAAGTGGCCTTTTGTAGGAGAGGTCCTATGTGTCCCAGAAGCCCACTGTCCCCTGGTCACTAGAACTATATGTTCTAGGTGTACCCCCCTATGTGAGCTACTTGGGCTCTTCTATTGTGGTGGGCTGACTGCTGTGGGTGGTCTGGTAGGCTTGGCTGCCCCCAGACGGCTTGTTTGACAGACTCTGCCTTGTATGGAGGCTGTCTGTGCTGCTTGGTGAGGCTAAATCATAAGGCAGTTGGCTGCACGACTCTGTGGGACACCAAATCTAGTGCTGGTTCACTTAAGGGTAGAATTGCAGTCCAGGTGATATCAGGGCTAGTGCCCAGTCACTGGGGTGATGCTGGCTACTGGGAGGAAGACACAGGTCCTGAGTTCTGGCTGCAGGGCCCAGGAGTCTCAGAGTTGGTGTTGGATCACTGTTCCTGACACAGCTATCTGCAGGGTCTGGGGTATCCCTAATCTTGTGCTGTCATTCTGATGGGCAGGGTCAAGATGCAAGTGAGTCCATGGCTGCTTCTGGCCTGCAAGTGAGTGTTCTGGTCACACAGGCTGCTGGGCTGTGGTATTCCTGGAGCTGGTGTGTACCTGTTGGTGTATGAGGCTGATCCCACTGCTAGAGCAGATTTGCTGTTGGGTAGGTCCAAGCTCCATCCAGTCCCTGTGCAGTAATCACCTGCCGCCGGTGAGACTGATTCCAAGGCCAGAGCAGGCTCACTTGTCAGAGGGGCCAAGGACTCTGGGGCTGGTGCCTCTCCACTTAGGTGTGGAGGCTGGTCCTGGGGCTTTTGGTAGCTGGGCCCATGCCCAGCGGCAGCTGTGCATTGAGAGGGTCTGAAAGCAGCCTGTTTGCTGGTGGATGGGGCTATGCCCCTGCTCAGTCAGTTGCTTGGCCTGCAGCATCCTAGTACTTGTGTCTATAGTCTGGTGGAAATGGGTAGGGCTAGACCCTGAGGCTAAAAAGATAGAGGGAGGACTCTGAAATTATGCTTGCTGGTACCAGTGGCCACGAGGTAGAAGGAGCTCCCCCAAGTGGCTGCTGCCAGTGTCTATGTCCCTGAGGCTGTGCTGTAGTTGCCTCTGGACTCTCTGGGAGACTCTCCAAGACCAGGAGGCAGGTGTGACCCAGGATCCGTTCAAATGACTGCTTCCGTTCTGATTCTCGGGTCATGTGGGATTTTGTGAGCATTTTTTTTTTTTTTTTTGCAGTATGCGGGCCTCTCACTGCTGTGGCCTCTCCCGTTGCGGAGCACAGGCTCCGGACGTGCAGGCTCAGCGGCCATGGCTCACGGGCCCAGCCGCCCCGCGGCATGTGGGATCCTCCCGGAACGGGGCACGATCCTGTGTCCCCTGCATCAGCAGGTGGACTCTCAACCACTGAGCCACCAGGGAAGCCCTGTGAGCATCTTTTAAGTGTGGAATCTCTATTTCCCACAACCCTCTGGCTCTCCGGAAAATAAGCACCACTGGTCTTCAAAGCCCAACTTTCTACAAACCCTTCTTTCCAGCACAGGGTCCCTGGGCTTGGGAGCCTGATGTTGGGTTCATACCCCTTGCCACCTGGGTGCACCTCAGAAATTGTAATTATTCTCCCATCTGTGGGCCACCCACCTGGGGGGATGGGTCTTGACTCTGTTGAGATTTTGCCCTTCCTTCCTGTCTTGCCGGGGTGCCTTCCTTATATCTTTAGCTCTAAAACATCTTTTATGGTAGGTCCCGGCCTTTTTCATCAATTGCTGTTCTGTAAACAGTTGTGACTTTGGTGTGCCCATGAGAGGCATCAAGCTCTGGGTCTTTGAATGCTACCATCTTAGGCAATCTCTCCACTTCATTCTTAAATCATATGATTTAATTTTTCTTAGTATCTTATTTGACTAGCAACAGTTTAAAATTTATTATCACTCATGTTTACTTCTCCTGTTTTAAAAAAAAATTGAATAGTGCATTCATTCATTTTGAAATGAAGGTAGTGACCTGTGAATTTCCATACCTCAAAAATCAAGGATAGGACAAAAGCCTTTTCTACCTGTGTTACCCTCAAACCCTGCACCCCACACCAGCCTGGGGATTAACCTCTTGCACCCATGCTCACCTTCTTTTTTTGGACCGTTAACCATCGCTGCATCTGTATGTGTGTTGACAAAGTGAACTCTAGTCTTTCCAGTTTTTGTGTTTTGTTTTTTGGATTAGGGAACAGTCCTACTATGAATGTACATTTACTGGTCTGCTGAAGTTCATATTAAACCTGTCAAGCACATGACCAGAATTGGAATTGCTTGTATATACACTTTGATAAATTTTAGAGACAATGGTAGAACAGAAGTAAATTGTATTTCAAATCCCACAATATTCTCACACCATGAAAGCCCTTCCCTTTTTAATATATTTGTGTGTAGTTTATCTTTTTGCCCATACTGTATTTCCCAGAGATGGGTAAGTGTTACGTTTCTTGCTAGCACATTTACGGTATTGTTCAAAGTCAGGCGTTTAGTGATTTAACATGATCATATTTCCATGAACTTGCAAGTACAAGATCTTCTCTCACACTGTCTTTTACTCCCTGCTTTTTTATATTGCCCTCCTAATTCTCAGTCCTGGTCTTTCTTTATGTTCTTCATCAACCTGGATAGGTTATACTATTTTTTCCCTTATTCAAGACCAATAGAATAGAATAGAACACCCAGAAATAAACCCTGATATATGGCCAAATGGGTTTTGACAAGTTGCCAAGTCTTTTCAAAGTAGAAAGGATAGTATTTTCAACAAATGATGCTGAGAAGTCTTGTTGTCAACATGCAAAAGAAGGAAGATGGACCCTTACCTAACATCATATGCAAAAATTAATGAAAACATATCAAAAAACTAAATATAAGACCTAATAAAATAAAAAGTCTTAGAAGAAGACACAGGAGAAGAGCTTCATGACATTGTATTTGGCAGTGATTTCCTCAATATGAAACGAAGGAACAACAAAGGTACAGCTAACAAAAAAATAAACAATTTGCAGTACATATTTAAAAAAATGTGTATCAAAGGAATGTAAACAGAATAAAATGGCAACCCACAAGATGGGAGAAAATATTTGAAAGCCATCTATCTGACAAGAGATTTCTATTCAGAATATACAGAGAACTCCTACAACTCAACAAGAAGCAAACACCCTGATTCAAAAATGGATAAAAGACTTGAATAGATGGTTCTTCAAAGAGATGTACAAATGACTAAGCACTTGAATAGATGCTCCATATCATTAAATGCATGTTTATATATTTGTGTGCATGCATACACACACAAGCACACACACACATACACAAGCAGAAAACAAGTATTGGTGAGGATGTGAGGGAGTTGGAAGCTTTGTGCTCTGTCAGTGGGAATGTAGAATGATACAGCTGCTTTGCAAAAGAGTATGGCAATTTTTCAGATATTGAAAAATAGAATTACTACATGATCCAGGAAATTTTTACTATGAGGTATACCCAAAGGAATTGAAATCGGGGTCTTAAAGTAATATTTGTACTCCAGTGTATAGAGCAGTAATAATCACAGTAGCTAAAATATGAAAGCAACCTAAATGTTCATCCACTAGTTCCTGGATAAGCAAAGTGTGGTATACCCATATAATACAATATTGTTCAGTGTTAAGAAGGAAAACATCTAGGAATATGCTACAACATGGATGAATCCTGAGGAAATGTAGCTACCAAATATGCCATTTTTGTGACTTTTAGTGAGTCATAACAATGCAACTACTTATTTCAATTATATGGGGTACTTAGTGTAGTCAAGACCATAGAAATTGGGAGGGCAATGATGCTTTTCAGGTGGTTATGGAACAAAAAGGAAAGTTATGTTTAAAGGATATAGAGTTACAGTTTTAAAATGTAGAAAAGAATTAGAAAGATAAATGGCGATGTTGATCGCCCAATAATATGAATGTATTTAAGATCACTGAACGGTGCACTTTATAATAATTAACATGTTATACTTTATGTTATTTGATGTTACTAACATACAAAATTGGGAAAGAATGTAATATCAGGAAAGGGAGTGGCCCTGGGATACAGCAGAGAGTAATCAGAAGGGTGAGACACTGCATATGTTGAAGAAGAAGAGCTGAGAGTCTTCATTGGACAGAAGAGACTTTATACAAAAGAAACAAAATTCCTCTGAGGGTGTATTAAATAGATATCTGTGGGTGTACTGCTATCTCCCCTGGGTTATCTTTAAGAGTCTTTACTAAAGTCCATAAGGCTTGCTGAGGCTTTTTTAAAAACTGGATTCCCTAGGAGATAATTAGAGGGTGGTACTTAAGTCTATGTCTAAGTTGACAGATTTTGCAGGGAAGACGAACCTGAGGACAGTGGAGGTCCTGAGAGTGTAAGTACATGGAAATTGGAAAAAATAATAATAAAGGGAATTAGGAAAACTTTTGACTTCGAAGGTCATGTATTACTGAGTCATACCTGAGGTTTCTAAGGAGTTATATACACAGTTGCTATTTGGATTGCTTGTTGATGAAGATCAGTGGAAAAACTAGAGTCGCTTCCAAGTGTAGGTAAGATATAATGAGAGGATGGAGGTGGGAAGTAGGGAGGCCCAGAGAAAAGTGGGAAGGTCATACTGGGCCAAGATGGTGGTAATATCCAGCAGAACGGATGGTAGGGCAGACTGTGGTTTCATCTTTTTTATTTCGGCTCCCCACCTCATCCTTAATAATTCTTTGGGAATATTTCATTGCTCTGTGATGCAGGTACAGAATTCGAGTGAGGAGACTACACCCTCAGCGTCCAGCTGTCTGAGTCCTCAGTGTGCTTCAAATAATGGAGAACTATTGCTGCTTTATGAGAAGAGTTAGTACCTCGTAGCTAAGCTTTAGCTGGAGCTTATGCAGGATTGATTCCAATTTATATATACTGTTGGCATGGAGGTTCCTCCTCCTCTTTTCTTGACCATTATGAAATGAATCTATATTTCTCAATATTTGTGTATATCAGATAAATACATTAAGTAAAGGAATCTTATATATTGCTCCCTGCATAGTTTGCTCTTTCTTGTTTCTCTTTTACCTTTACTAAATTAGCACAGTGAGAGACCGTGCAATGTTCTAATCAGGAGAGATTAGAACATCATATTTCTAGAGAGGTTGGTTGGACAGAGCAGGGGTCCCAGTGAGAATCAAAGCTTCTGTTTCTACTTGGAAGTGTACCTGTATAGAGTAGAGGGCTCCAGGAAATATCCTAGAATATTGCAATGTCCCTGCGGGAGATCATTAAGAGAGGCAGGATCTGGTCCCAGATCAGTGTACTATGACATGTTTGTCAGTCATCTGGTGTGAGATTCTCAGAGCCAATCCCATATGGTAAGGCTGAGTGCAGAGTATGAAGAACCTGTGAAAGCCTTTGATTGAATGTTAAAGATGAAGTTCTGATTTTGGGGAGAATTTTCTTACCTGACTGAATGTCACCCTTCTGTGGGGATGAGATTCTGTGCTTTTCTTCTCTTGATGACCACTGACTGAAAGTCATTAGAGGATCATGTCTAGACAGCATTCTTTATTTAATTTCTTAAAGAAGAAAACATGGAAAACATTTTTATCCACTTTCAAATTGAGGATCAAGGGGAATGACATCAGTGAAAATGTCAGAGTAGGGAGCTCTAGCTTGTGTCCATCACCAGAAACACTGACATACGTGGTAAAACCTGTCAGAATGATCTTATCAACACATGTAAGTTTTCTTTTCTTTTCACCCTGTAGATTTATCTTTCACTGAAACTTAACTTACTACAAGATGTGGAGAATAAACAGGGAAGTAGAAACTGCATTTCCTGATGAGAGAATCACTAAGTCACATTAGTTGTTCTGAGCTATGTCTTACTCACCGTGACTGTAATTAAAACAAACAAACAAACAAAACACTTTTTTTGGGTAAGTCAGTTCTGACATTTCCTCGTTAAAGACAAGGTAACAGATACAGATTTAGATCTACCAGAATTGAGCAAAATGTTGATTGTACCTGTGCTGCATATATGAGCATGACCTGCTACAAATCTTCATTATACTTATTGCCACAACTGACAAATTCAGTTTGGCCACTCCTGATATGTTGCATGTAAGGAATGCATAGGACACTAACTCCAGCTGGTCACAGGTAAACTCTGCCACGTGGATTACTGCATGTTTTCCTGCTGGAAGACCACACATTCTCGAGTATCATGACTGCAGAGTATGTGGGCTCTTCTTTTTTCTGGATAAAGGTTAGATAATCACCTAATTTTACGAGCAATATATAAATTGTATTTGCATATTCTTCAGGTTTTTATTTATCCATTCTCTTTCAAGTCCTAAGTGCAAATATTAAAGTGATTTCCAAGAGGGTGGTAAATAAGACAGCTACGTTTATGCTCCAAAATTAGCAATAAAGCATAATACAATTGTAAATGCATTAATGTGTGATTAATATGTAGATACTATGTAAATGCAATTTTAGTAATGCTTTGTGGAGAGCTTCAGAATCTAGGGATTTAAAAAAAAAAGAAGGAGTTTTTGAAACTCTCAGGGAATTATATAGAAGTCTTTGTGTCTATAATTATCAATCTGGAATAATGCATTTTCTCAGAAATAAACTAGGCATAAAATTATAGGAAAAAACTTCATGAAATGAAAGAGCATGTGAGATGGGCATACAAGAAAAAGAATATTCTCAGAGAATAATGAACAGTGTGAAGTTCAGCAGAAGTGTAATACAGATTCAAAGAGTAAAACTTTGGAGAGCCTAATTATGAGTTCCTCATATTGCATCTTTGGAGAGACGGTAGTCATTTGAAATATGATGTTACAAGATGACGTTAACATACTTAAATACTTTCGTTTAGAAATGACCACTTAGAACCAGAATAAATGAAAGAGAGCACAAAATTATGTTTTTGTTGATTTTTGAAGATCTCAGGTGAGTGCTGATAATTTAAATATATATGACGTCAGGCTTCCCTGGTGGTGCAGTGGTTGAGAGTCTGCCTGCCTATGCAGGGGACACGGGTTCGTGCCCCGGTCCGGGAAGATCCCACATGCCACGAAGCGGCTAGGCCCGTGAGCCATGGCCGCTGAGCCTGCACGTCCGGAGCCTATGCTCCACAATGGGAGAGCCCACAACACTGATAGGCCCGCGTACTGCAAAAAAAAAACAAAAAAAAAAAACAAAAAAAAACATGGTGTCTTTCACTGCGAAATAAAGGAGCTGTGGAGGATTCCTGGAATGAATGTCAATATTGACAATAGTATGAGTGTGTTTCATGTTTGGTAATTACATTCATTGTTGCTTTTGCTGTGGTCATCCATTTACAATGTTTGGTGTCAGTTGATTTTTCTCTTGTAAAAATAAAATGCAGTCTGTGTGTGTGGAAAAAAAACATACATGATGTCGTGATAAAGTTGTATGTAATTTGAGATCTGGCAAAAAGCATTTCTTTTCTGTAATGCTAGGATGCTAATTGGACATTTTTGCAAGAAAGAGATTTCAGGAAGTAAATCTCGTGTCTCTAAGGTGGGAAGCCAGTTCATGGTGGAACATTCTATTAAACTTGTGTGAGTGCAGAAATATTTCTTTGGAAGAAAGAGGCCATGAATCCCTTTTTAACAGTTAGTGGTTTATAGTATACTGAATGAGCAAAATGGGTATTTCTGAGCTTTAGAAAAAAATAATACAGTTTTTCTGCATTTATATTATGCAGCTGATGTAGAATATCAAAAATTCTTTATTTTGAAAAACAATGTAATCAATTTGACATAATTCATATATATTGAACCTGTGGTACCCACACACAATAAAACATACATTCAAAAAATCTTTTTCACTTAAGAAATATTTTCTAGTGTAGTTGATTTACAACGTTGTGGTATTTTAAAATACATGTTTATTAGAGTATAATTGCTTTATAACACTGTATTAGTTTCTGCTTTACAACAAAGTGAATCACCTATATGTATACATATATCCCCATATCCCCCCGTCTTGAAGCTCCCTCCCAGACTCCCTATCCCACCCCTGTGGGGGACATAAAGCACCGAGCTGATCTCCCTGTGCTATGCGGCAGCTTACCACTAGCTCTTTTACATTTGGTAGTGTATATATGTCAGTGCTACTCTCTCACTACGTCCCTGTCTCCCCTTCAGCCCTGTGTCCTGAAGTCCATTCTCTACATCTGTGTCTTTATTCCTGCCCTGTCACTAGGTTTGTCAGTACCATTTTTCTGAATTCCATATATATGTGTTCACATACAGTATTTGTTTTTTTCTTTCTGACGTACTTCACTCTGTATGACAGACTCTAGGTCCAACCACCTCACTACAAATAACTCAATTTTATTCCTTTTTATGGCTGAGTAATACTCCATTATATATATAGGCCATATCTTCTTTCTGTATTCCTCTGTCGATGGACATTTAGGTTGGTTCTATGTCCTGGCTCTTGTAAATAGTGCTACAGTAAATATTGTGATACATGTATCTTTTTGAATTATGGTTTTCTCCGGGTATATGCTCAGTAGTGGGATTGCTGGGTCATATAGTAGTTCTATTTTTAGCTTTTAAGGAACCTCCATATTGTTCTCCATAGTGGCTGTATCAGTTTACATTCCCACCAACAGTGCAGGAGGGTTCCCTTTTCTCCACACCCTCTGCAGCCTTTATACATTATTGTATTAATTTCTGCTGTGCAGCAAAGTGATTCAGTCATATATATATATATTCTTTTCCATTATGGTTTATCACAGGATACTGAATATAGTTTCCCCTGCTGTACAGTAGGTCTTTGTGGCTTGTCCATCCTATGTAGAATAGTTTGCTTCTGCTATTCCAAAACTCCCAATCTTTCCATCACTCTCTCCTTGGCAACCACAACTCTGTTTTCTATATCTGTGTGTTTGTTTCTGTTTTGCTGACATGTTCATTTGTGTCCTGTTTTCGATTCCACATGTAAGTGATATTATATGGTATTTGTCTTTCTCCTTATGACTTACCTCAGTTAGTATCATTATCTCTATGTCCATCCATGTTGCTGCAAATGGCATTATTTCATTCTTTTTTATGTCTGAGTAATATCTATTGTATACGTATACCACACTTTCTTTATACATTCATTTTTTAATGAACATTTAGGTTGTTTCCATGTCTTGGCTATTATAAATAGTGCGTCTATGAACATAGGGTTTTATATATTTTTTTGAATTATAATTTTGTCTAGATATATGTCCAGAAGTGGGATTGCTAGATCATATGGCAACTCTCTTTATAGTTTTTTTGAGGAACCTCCATACTGTTTTCCATAGTGGCTGCACCAACTTACATGGCCACCAACAGTGCTGAAGGGTTCCCTTTTCTCCATACCCCATCCAGCATTTGTTAATTGTAGATTTTTTTTAATGATGGCCATTCTGATCAGTGTGAAGTGATACCTCATTGTAATTTGGATTTGCATTTCTCTAATAATTAGTGATGATGAGCATCTTTTCATGTGCCTATTGGCTATCTGTATGTCTTCTTTAGAGAAATGTTTATTTAGGTCTTCTACCCATTTTTCCATTGAGTTATTTGTTATATTGTTATTGAGTTGTAGGAGCTGTTTGTATAGTTTGTAAATTAAGCCGTTGTCAGTCTCATCATTTGCTAATATTTTCTCCCAGCCCATAGGTTGTATTTTCATTTTGATTATGGTTTCCTTTGCTGTGCAAAAGCTTATAAGTTTCATTAGTTCCTGTTTCTTTTTTGCTTTTACTGTAAGTCCGCTATGTATGAACAAGTTCTGTTCCAAGAGTGCGTTTGTAAGTCCAATTTGTTTGTAAGTCCAACAAAGTTAGCCGAGGTACCCAGGTTACACAGTCGGCTATATGGTATTGTACCATAATAGGTTTATAATACTTTTCACACAAACAGTATATAAGAAACAAACACAAAAACAAAGAAGACATTTTTAGTCTTACAGTACAGTAACTTGAAAAGTACAGTAATACAGTACAACAGCTGGGATACTGGGGCTGGCAACGAGGGAACAGGCGAGAAGAGTTACTGATCGGAGGAGGGAGAGGAGGTGGGAGATGGTAGAGGTGAAGGATTATCAGCCGTGGGAGACAGGGGGCAAGCTCCAATTTCACTCATGCCTGACATTGATGACACAGGTTCTGGTTCCTTGCTGGATTTAATTCGATCTACCCTCTTGAAAAAATGATCCATTGATGTCTGGGTTGTAGCTCGTTTCTTCTCATCATAGATGATGACATGGTAGCACTGGTTTGCGTTCTGAACGGCTGCTGCCACCTTTGGGTACCATTGTAGGTTCGAGCCCTGTGCCTCCAAAACTAACAGTGCCTCCTCAAATTTAGAAGATGCCCTTGGCATTTTCTGTGTCATGACTCTCTTCAGTTCTTCAGTTACTTCTTCCTCCTGTCCCTCTTCATCCTTTCTCTGCGCCTCCAATTCCATCAGTAAGCTCCTCATGTTGCACAGCAAGGAGTTCAGTGAAATCGTGCTCTTGCAGATCTAGCTCCAGCTTCTCGCTGAGGGTCACTACGTTGCTGAAGACCTCTTCAGACTTCTGATCTGCCTTCTCAAGTCCACAAACATCATGAACAAACTGTGGGCAAAGGTTCTTCCAAACCCCATTCATGGTGACCAACATACACTCACACCATGCAAAGTCAATGTTTTTTATGGCCTTGTAGATGTTATAGTCCTTCCAAAATTGTCCCTAGGTTCTTCCTGATTTCTCACTTACCTTTACTGCCTGACAAAAAGTGTGACATAAATAATATTTCTTGAAAGTCGCTATAACTTCCTGGTCCATAGGATGGATGAGCAATGCAGTATTCGGTGACAGATGCACTACTTTGACGTTGGGAAAAGTCATCCATGAAAGGGGCGTGGCCCAGAGCATTGTCAAGCAGCAAAAGAATGTTTTTCTGGGACGTCCTTCTCCGAGCAATATTTCTCTACATCTGGGATAAAGTGTTGGCAAAACCAGTCCTGGAACGTGGCCTGTGTAATCCAGGATTTGGGGTTACACTTCCACACAATAGGAAGAGAGTCATTGGCTATGTTTTTAAGGGTTCTTGGGTTCTCTGAATGATGAACTAAGAGAGGCTTCAGCTTCATATCACTGGAAGAATTGCCACCAAACAACAGTTAGCCTATCTGTTGCTGCTTTACAGCCCGGCATCAACTTTTCCTTCTTACTGATGTAACTTCAGTCTGGCATTCTCTTCCAGTACAGTTGTGTCTAATCCACATTAAACACCTGGTTGGGTAAATGCACACCATTATCAATAATTTCTCAAAGTGTTTCAGGAAGTTCCTGGACAGCTACCCTATCTGCACCTGCTACCTCTCCACTTACTTTTACCTTGTTGAGGTTGGCTCTACTCTTGAACCGATGAAACCAGCCATGGCTGGCATTAAAAAATATGCCCTCTGATTCTTTCCCATGTTTCTTCTTCAAGTCTTCATAAAGGCTTTTAGCTTTCTCTTGAATCACCATAAGCTGAGCAGGATTTAGCGCTGATGTTGATCCTGCACCTGCACACTGAGAAGTTTCTCCATCTCCTCCATCACTTTTCCGTGCTTCTTTGATATTTTGTCATGAGCATTGAGTATTATATTGGCTGTGGGTTTGTCATAAATAGCTTTTATTATGTTGAGATATGTTTCCTTTATACCCATTTTGGTAAGCGTTTTTATCATGAATGGATGTTGAAGTTTCTCAAATGCTTTTTCGGCATCTATTGAGATGATCATTTGTGTTTTTCCTTTGTTGATGGAGTGTATCATGTTGATTGATTGGCATATGTTGAAACAACTTTGTGACACGGGGGTGAATCAAATTCGATCATGGTGTATGATCCTCTTATGTGCTGTCAGATTCGGTTTTCTAATATTCAGTTGAGAATTTTTGCATCCATATTTATCAGAGATATTGGCCTGCAATTTTCTTTTTTGCTAGTGTCTTTCTCTGTGTTGTTTTTTTTAAGTCTTTATTGAATTTGTTACAGTATTGCTTCTGTTTTATGTTTTGGTTTCTTATTTGTGAGGCATGTGGGATCTTAGCTCCACCACTAGGCATTGAACCCACACCCCCTGCACTGGAAGGCAAAATCTTAACTGCAGGACCAGCAGAAAAGTCCCCATCTGTGTTTTTTTATTTTTCAGTAAATTTCTTTCTTTATTTATTTTTGGATGCATTGGGTGTTTGTTGCTGTGAACGGGCTCTCTCTAGTTGTGGCAAGTATGGGTTACTCTTCGTTGTGGTGTGCGGGCTGTTCACTGCACTGGCTTCTTTTTTGCAGAGCATGGGCTCTAGGTGCGCGGGCTTCAGTAGTTGTGTCTATCAGGCTCAGTAGTTATGGCTAGTGGGCTGTAGATCACAGGCTCAGTAGTTGTGGCACACAGGCTTAGTTGCTCCACGGCATGTGAGATCTTCCCGGACCAGGGCTTGAAACTATGTCCCCTGCATTGGCAGATGGATTCTTAACCACTGTGCCACCAGGGAAGTCCCCCCCACCATCTGGTTTTGATATCAGGGTGATGGTGGCTTCATAGAATGTCATTGGATGTATTCCTTAATCTTCAATCTTTTCGAAGAGCTTGAGAAGAATCAGTTTAAGTTTTGCTTTGTATATTTGGTAGAATTTGCCGGTGAAACCATCTGATCCTGGATTTTTGTTGGTAGGGAGTTTTTGTACATTACAGTTTCTATTTTGCTTGTAGTGATCAGTCTGTTCAAGTTATCTATTTCTTCTTGATTCAGTTTTGTTTGGCTGTAAAAAACAACATATATTTTTAAGTTATGTTAGCAGCTAAATACCATGTATTAGACCACAAAAGAGCAAAGAAAAAATATTAAAGTATTTTTTCAAATAGAAAAAGTATTGAAATATTTTTAAGAAATTGGGATAATAGTACTAGTTACAATAATGACAAATTGTTCTGAAATTAAACACTATCTAAGATGCATATCATATGCTTATCATTTTACTGTTTTTAAATACATGGAATGTTTTCACCTTTCTAAAGTAATTATTTTATTTTACCTGTATATTGGGAAAAAATTTTAGTTGCACATAATATAAAAAATTACAGTTTAATAGGAGACATTAATCCATTTACCTTTGCTGTAGTATTGAAAATACTTAGGTTTAGAGTTACCATGTTATTGAGTACCCTTATTTATTTATTTATTTATTTATTTATTTATTTATTTATTTATTTATTTTTTGCGATACGCGGGCTTCTCACTGTTGTGGCCTCTCCCGTTGCGGAGCACAGGCTCCAGACGTGCAGGCTCAGCAGCCATGGCTCACGGGCCTAGCCACTCCGCGGCATGTGGGATCTTCCCAGGCCGGGGCACGAACCCGCGTCCCCTGCATCGGCAGGCGGACTCTCAACCACTGCGCCACCAGGGAAGCCCTATTTATTTATTTTTATAAAGACTTAATTTGGGGGAGGTATAAATTATTCATTTATTTATTTATTTTTAGCATCTTTATTGGACTATAATTGCTTTACAGTGGTGTGTTAGTTTCTGCTGTATAACAAAGTGAATCAGCTATACATATAAATATATCCCAATTTCTCCTCCCTCTTGCATCTCCCTCCCACCCTCCGTTTCCCACCCCTCTAAGTGGTCACAAAGCACTGAGCTGATCTCCCCATGCTATGCAGCTGTTTCCTACTAGCTATCTATTTTACATTTGGTAGTATATATAAGTTAATGCCACTCTCTCACTTCGTGCCGACTTACCCTTCCCCCTCCCCATGTCCTCAAGTCCATTCTCTACATCTGCGTCTGTATTCCTGTCCTGCCCGTAGTTTCTTCCCAACCATTTTTTTCTTTTTTTAGATTCCATATATATGTGTTAGCATACAGTATTTGTTTTTGTCTTTCTCACTTACTTCACTCTGTATGACAGACTCTAGGTCCATCCGCCTCACTATAAATAACTCAATTTCATTTATTTTTATGGCTGATAATATTCCATTTTATATTGAAGATGCGCAAAATCTTTTTTATCCATTCATCAGTTGATGGACACTTAGGTTGCTTCCATGTCCTGGCTATTGCAAATAGAGTTGCAATGAACATTGTGGAACATGGTTCTTTTTGAATTATGGTTTTCTCCAGGTATATGCCCAGTAGTGGGATTGCTGTGTCATATGGTAGCTCTATTTTTAGTTTTTTAAGGAACCTCCATACTGTTCTCCATAGTGTCTGTGTATCAATTTACATTTCCACCAACGGTGCAAGAGGGTTCCCTTTTCTCCACACCTCTGCAGCATTTATTGTTTGTAGATTTTTTGATTGATGGCCATTCTTACCTGTGTGGGATGATACCTCATTGTAATTTTGATTTGCAATTCTCTAATGATCAGTGATGTTGAGCATTCTTTCATGTGTTTCCTGGCAATCTGTATATCTTCTTTGGAGAAATGTCTAATAGGTCTTCTGCCCATTTATGGACTGGCTTGTTTGTTTCTTTGATATTGAGCTGCAGGGGGTGCTTGTAAAGTTTGGAGATTAATCCTTTATCAGTTGCTTCATTGGCAAAGATTTTCTCCCATTCTAGGGGTTGTCTTTTCATCTTGTTTACGTTTTCCTTTGCTGTGCAAAAGCTTTTAAGTCTCATTAGGTCCCATGTTTTTATTTTTATTTTTATTTCCATTTCTCTAGGAGGTGGGTCAAAAAGGATCTTGCTGTGATTGATGTCATAGAGTGTTCTGCCTATGTGTTCCTCTAAGAATTTTATAGTGTCTGGCTTTACATTAAGTCTTTTATCCATTTTGAGTTTATTTTTGTGTATGGTGTTAGGGAGTCTTTTAATTTAATTCTTTTACCTGTAGCTGTCCAGTTTTCCCAGCACCACTTATTGAAGAGGCCGTGATTTCTCCATTCTATATTCTTGCCTCCTTTATCAAAAATAAGGTGACCATATGTGTCTGGGTTTATCTCTGGGCTTTCTCTCCTGTTCCATTGATATATATTTCTGTCTTTGTGCCAGTACCATACTGTGTTGATTACTGTAGCTTTGTAGTATAGTCTGAAGTCAGGGATTCTGATTACTCCAGCTCTGTTTTTCTTCTCAAGATTGCTTTGTCTGTTCGGGGTCTTTTGTGTTTCCATACAAATTGGGAAATATTTTGTTGCAGTTTTCTGAAAAATGCCATTGGTATTTTGATAGGGATTGCATTGAATCTGTAGATTGCTTTGTGTAGTATAGTCATTTCACAGTGTTGATTCTTCCAATCCAAGAACATGGTATATCTCTCCACCTGTTTGTGTCATCTTTGATTTATTTCATCAGTGTCTTATAGTTTTCTGAGTAAAAGTCTTTTGTCTCCTTAGGTAGGTTTGTTCCTAGGTATTTTATTCCTTTTGGTGCATGGGTAAATGGGAGTGTTTCCTTAATTTCTCTTTCAGACTTTTCATCTTTAGTGTATGGGAATGAAAGGGATATCTGTACATTAATTTTGTATCCTGCAGCCTTACAAACTTCATTGATTAACTCTAGTAGGTTTCTGGTAGCACCTTTAGGATTCTCTCTATATAATATCATGTCATCTAGTGGCAAACAGCGACAGCTTAACTTCTTCTTTTCCGAGTTGGATTCCTTTTATTTCTTTTTCTTATCTGATTGTTGTAGGTAAAAATTCCAAAAGTGTGTTGAATAATAGTGGTGAGAGTGGGCAATGTTGTCTTGTTCCTGATCTTAGTGGAAATGGTTTCACTTTTTCACCATTGAGAACAATGATGACTGTGGGTTTGTCATATATGGCCTTTACTATGTTGAGGAAAGTTCCCTCTATGCCTACTTTCTAGAGGTTTATCATAAATGGCTGTTTAATATTGTCGAAAGCATTTTCTGCATGTATTGAGATGATCATATGGTTTTTATCCTTCAGGTTTTTTCATATGGTGTATCACATTGATTTGCATGTATTGAAGAATCCTTGCATCACTGGGATAAACCCAGCTTGATTATGGTGTATGATCCTTTTAATGTGCTGTTGGATTCTTTTTGCTAGTATTTTGCTGAGAATTTTTGCATGTATGTTCATCAGTAATATTGGCCTGTAGTTTTCATTATTTGTGACATCTTTGTCTGGTTTTGGTATCAGGGAGATGGTGGTCTCATAGAATAAGTTTGGGAGAGTTCCTCCCTCTGCTATATTTTGGAAGAGTTTGAGAAGGTTAGGTGTTAACTCTTCTCTAAATATTTGATAGAATTTGCCTTTGAAGCCATCTGGTCCTGGGCTTTTGTTTGTTGGAAGATTTTAATGACAGTCTCAATTTCAGTGCTTCGGATTGGTTTGTTTATAGTTTCTATTTCTTCCTGGTTCAGTCTTGGAAGTTTGTGCTTTTCTAAGAATTTGTCCATTTCTTCCAGGTTGTCCATTTTACTGGCATATAGTGGCTTGCAGTAACCTCTCATAATCCTTTGTATTTCTGCAGTGTCAGTTGTTACTTCTCCTTTTTCATTTGTAATTTTATTGATTTGAGTCTTCTCCCTTTTATTCTTGATGACTCTGGCTAATGGTTTTATCACTTTTGTTTATCTTCTCAAAGAATCAGCTTTTAGTTTTTTTGATCTTTGCTGTTGTTTCCTTCATTTCTTTTTCATTTATTTCTGATCTGACCGTTACGATTTCTTTCCTCTGTTGACTTTGGGTTTTTTTTCTTTCTTTCTTTCTCTAATTGCTTTAGGTGTAAGTTTAGCTTGTTTATTTGAGATGTTTCTTGTTTCTTGAGGCAGGATTGTATTGCTATAAACTTCCCTCTTAGAACTGCTTTTGCTGCATCCCATAGGTTTGGGGTCATCATGTTTTAATTGCCATTTGTTTCTAGGTATTTTTTAATTTCCTCTTTGATTTCTTCAGTGATCTCTTGGTTATAAAGTAGTGTATTGTTTAGCGTCCATGTGGTTGTATTCTTTTACAGATTTTTTCCTGTAATTGATATCTATTCTGATAGCGTTGTTGGAAAAGATACATGATATAATTTCAATTTTCTTAAATTTACCAATGCTTGATTTGTGACCCAAGATATGATCTATCCTGAAGAATGTTCCTCAAACACTTGAGAAAGAGTGTATTCTGTTCTTTTTGGATGGAATGTCCTATAAATATCAATTAAGTCCATTTTGTTTAATGTATCATTTAAAGCTTGTGTTTCCTTATTTATTTTCATTTTGGACGATCTGTTCATTGGTGAAAGAGGGGTGTTAAAGTCCCGTACTACAATTGTGTTACCTTCAATTTCCCCTTTTATGGCTGTTAGCCTTTTCCTTATGTATGGAGGTGCTCCTGTATTGGGTACATAAATATGTACAATTGTTATGTCTTCTTCTTAGGTTGATCCCTTGATGATTATGCAGTGCCCTTCTTTGTCTCCTGTAATAGTCTTTATTTTAAAGTCTCTTTTTTCTGATATGAAAATTGCTACTCTAGCTTTCTTCTGATTTCCATTTGCATGGAATATTTTATTCCATCCCCTCACTTTCAGTCTGTATGTGTCCCTAGGTCTGAAGTGGGTCTCTTGTAGACCGCATATATACTGGTCGTGTTTTCAGATCCATTCAGCCAGTCTATGTCTTTTGGTTGGAGCATTTAATCCATTTACATTTAAGGTAATTATTGATATGTATGTTCTTATTACCATTTTCTTAATTGTTTTGGGTTTGTTATTGTACGTCTTTTCCTTCTCTTGTGTTTCCTGCCTAGAGAAGTTCCTTTAGCATTAGTTGTAAAGCTGGTTTGGTGGTGCTGCATTCTCTTAGATTTTGCTTGTCTGTAAAGGTTTTAATTTCTCTGTCGAATCTGAATGAGATCCTTGCGGGTAGAGTAATCTTGGTTGTAGCTTTTCCCCTTTCTTCACTTTAAATATGTCCTGCCTGTCCCTTCTGGCTTGCAGAGTTTCTGCTGAAAGATCAGCTGTTAACCTTATGGGGATTCCCTTGTATGTTATTTGTTGTTTTTCCCTTGCTGCTTTTAATATTATTTCTTTGCATTTAATTTTTGATAGTTTGATTAATATATGTTTTGGCATGTTTCTCCTTGGGTGTATCTTGTATGGGACTCTCTGCACTTCCTGGACTTGATTAACGATTTCCTTTCACATATTAGCCAAGTTTTCAACTATAATCTCTTCAAATATTTTCTCTGTCTCTTTCTTTTTCTCTTCTACTTCTGTGACCCCTATATTCGAATGTTGGTGTGTTTAACATTGTCCCAGAAGTGTCTCAGATTGTCCTCAATTCTTTCATTCTTTTTTCTTTATTCTGCTCTGTGGTAGTTATTTCCAATATTTTATCTTCCAGGTCATTTATCCATTCTTCTGCCTCAGTTATTCTGCTATTGTTTCCTTCTAGAAAATTTTTAATTCCATTTACTGTGTTGTTCATCATTGTTTGTTTGCTCTTTAGTTCTTCTAGGTCCTTGTTAAACTTGTCTTGTATATTCTCCATTCCAGTTCCAAGATTTGGGATAATATTTAGTATCATTACTCTGAATTCTTTTTCAGGTAGACTGCCTATTTCCTCTACATTTGTTTGGTCTGGTGGGTTTTTACCTTGTTCCTTCATCTGCTCTGTGTTTCTCTGTCTTCTCATTTGGCTTTGTGGACAGTGTTTGGGGTCTCCTTTACGCAGGCTGAAGATTTGTAGTTCCTGTTGTTTTTGGTGTCTGCCCCCAGTGGCTAAGGTTGGTTCAGTGGGTTGTGTATGCTTTCTGGTGGAGAGGACTGGTGCCTGTGTTCTGGTGGGTTTGTCTGGATCTTGTCTTTCTGTTGGGCAGGTCTGCATCCGGTGTTGTGTTTTGGGGTGTCTGTGACCTATTATGATTTTAGGCAGCCTCTCTGATAATTGGTGGGCCTGCATTCCTGTCTTGCTAGTTGTTTGGCATTGGATTTCCAGCACGGGATCTTACTGGTCTTTGAGTGGAGCTGGGTCTTAGCATTGAGATGGATATCTCTGGGAGGCTTTCGCTGTTTTGATATTATAAGGTGCCCAAGGTCTCTGGTAGACCAATATTCTGAACTCTGCTCTCCCAACTCAGAGGCACAGGCCTGACACCCGGCTGGAGCACCAAGACCCTCTTAGCCACACAGCTGGGGGTGAGAGCAAGAGCTAGCTTTGGTACATCTCAAAGAACACCAATGAGATTCACTCACCATTTTCTCTCCATCAGTGAAGAAAACAAAATTCAGTGTTCGGTGAGTCAGCCACCTTGGTAGCCAGCCTCCAAGAAGGCCCTAATCATACCCTAATTATCTCCTAGTCATCATGCACCTGTGTGCCTCCTCACAGTTGGAAAGGGCTGATGTTTTAACTAATAAGACATTGCAGAAATGACAAAGTGCAGCTTCCAAAGGTATAAAAGATATTGGAGCTTCTGCTTTGGTTTCTGCTAGATCACTCATCCTAGGGTAAGCCAGCTGCCATGTCATGAGGACACTCAAGCAGCCCTAAGGAGAGATTCATGTGGCAAGGAGCTGAGGCCTCTTACTTACAGCCACATGAGTGAGTCATCTCACAAGTCACAATACTTAATTTTATTTATTTATGGTTGTGTTGGGTCTTCGATGCTGCACAGGGTTTCTCTAGTTGTGTCGAGCAGGGGCTACTCATCGTTGTGGTGCATGGGTTTCTCCTTGCTGTGGTTTCTCTTCTTGTGGAGTATGGGCTCTAGGTGCATGGACTTCAGTAGTTGTGTCATGCAGGCTCAGTAGTTGTTGCCTGCAGGCTCTAGAACGCAGGCCAGGTAGTCGTGGCACACGGGCTTAGTTGCTCTACAGCCTGTGGGATCTTCCCAGACCAGGGATTGAACCCCTGTCCCCTGCATTGGCAGGCAAATTCTTACCCACTGAGCTACCAGGGAAGTCCAGTGTGCTCTTTTTTAAACCTAGTCTGTTTTCATTATTTTCTATCTTAACTGTTCTATATTAAATAAAAAAAAATACTCCTTTCTACCCCTCCTCTTTGAGGATGATATATGAAGAAGTATGTCTTATTTATTAATCTGAAATTTTCACCTTACTTTTAAGAAGTAATCACAATGTCAGGTATTTAATACCTTTCACTTCCACCTTGAAAAGCATGGATATTAAAGTGCTAATATAATTACCTTCCCTAGTCTATCATTTTTACTTTTTGTTATGTATAAAAAACAACTAAAAATATGCATGGTTTGTAAGGAAATGACAAATTTCAGAAAATTCAGAATCTGCATACACTCTATACATAGCTTCTAGATACAGACAGAAAATTGCCAGATACTCAGAGCCCCCCTTGTCCAATTCTAGTGACTCCCCTTAAGGTTTAATATTGTTCTGGTATCTAACAAAAAGATCACTTTACCTGTATTTTGTATTTTATATAAATGTAATGGCACAGTAAAATCACTTTTGGATTGGGCTTTTTTATTTTATGTTGTTTATGAATACGCCTATATGGTTGCCTGTTGTTGTCATGCACTGACACTGTTGTATAGGATTCCATAGTGTAAATATTTAACTATTAATTAATTTTTTCCAAAATGTATTACAATATGAGTGATTTTCAGTTTGGGTCTATTGAGGATTGCACTGGTATATACATACTAGAACTTGAGCTTTGGTGGTATGTGTATAAATTATTCAATATACATGTAGTAGTAAAATTTTTGACTCATAGCTTTCATCTGTTTATCTTTTTAGATATTTCTAAATATTTTCAAAACATTTGTATGATTTTTCATCCTCAGCAGCAGTGAATGAGATTCAAGGATTACACACATTCTTGTCAAACTTGATAATACCTGTCATTTTCATTTGAACTTTCTGGTTGGTGAGTGATAATTCCAGGTATGACTTTTTTGCATTTAATTGACTACTAAGAAGCCAAGCATCTTTTGATATGTTTACTTAACGTTCTGTACTCTCTTTCTTGAAATATCTTTTGGTATATTTTTCCCATCTTTGCTATTACATTATCTTCTTATTGAAGACTTTTTTTTTTTTTAACATCTGAAGACTTCTTATTTAGGAGTTTTAAATATATACTTGATATAATTTCTTCTCTCTTTCTGTCTCCTCTTTAGATGAGTGTCAGTTTTTAATGTTAATAACATCTAATTTGTTATTTTCCTCTATTTAGTCTTATTTCTATTTATTTATGTAATCTTCTTATCTGTTGCAGAACACATTATATATTCTAGACCACAAATATGTTTTCGTTTCTTCAATAAATCTAATTGTTAAGCTTTAAATTTAAGTTCACTTTCTGAACTAAATATGTTGTATCATAGTGAGCATTAATTTGTCTATGACAGCTGAAAGGTTACATTTATTCAGGAAATGTTGTATTCAGCTTTCTTTTCATTTGCTCCTACTTCTCATTGATTCACAGAGGTAAACATCACTTCATCCATGGATCTGACTTTTCTTGATTTCTCATGGTCATTCTCATTAATTCTTCTTGCCTCATGAAATCTTTAGGCATTGCATTATTCCACAAAAGCAAAAAGCTTCCTTGGGCCTTTTTCCTCAGAAGATTGATTATTCCCACATTTTAAATGGGAGATTGCAATAAGTTAGGAGAAAATGCCACAGGGGTCTCTCTCTTTTTTTTTTTCTTTCACATCTTGTATCAGCCTCTGCTTGCACTCTGTGTTCAAAGATTTTTGTACAACACATTGATAGAAGTGCCAGGTGTTTCCCTCCTTGGGGCAAAAGACATATTAATTACCTGACAAATAAAATAAAGACAGTGTCTTTCTCTGTTCAAATGTTGGAAAGGATTGCTTGCATCCTAATTTAAAAGTTTCAGGTGAGTGAAGCTTAAGATTCCAAAGCTTTAATCCATATTTGCACCATGCACAGCATCCAACAGGACTGCTTTACAAAACCCCATGAGACTTTTGTGTGCAAGTGAAATAGATAAAAATATAAAACTATTGCTGTCTTTTTGGGTCATAAAAAAGATTTTTTGTCTCATTTAAAATTTTTTTTTTCTAAAATCCAAAAACGTGTCAGGCTAAAATATTGGAATTTCAAACATGGTAAAACCCCTTTTGAACGATGCGAAGTGAGACTTCTTTGTAGTGCTGATTTGCATTGCCCACTTACTTGGTTGGCCAAAAAGGGCCTACGCGTTTTTTCCTGAATATATTCAGGAAAAAAAAACGTACACCCTTTTTGGCCAACTGCATCATTGTCGAAGTTCTGCCGCTTTTCATATGCTTTAAAGGCGACTCTGATCTACCTCTTGAAAACGGTTTCCTGCAATTCTGCCTTGTTTTCAAATCCTCTTCATTGCCTTACCTCAATAAGGTACGAAAGTTATCATTTATTATCCTGCAGGTTTGTGAATTTTAGTGCCTCTGAGATCCATTTTTCAACTCGCCTTTTTGGGAGCTGGCCTCCAAACCGCAGGATTGCTTCAGGCCCTATTCTGGTTCCGGGGGGCAGGCAGAGCCTTTGGTTAATTCTTCTTCCTGATTGGAAATTAGAGTGACATGTGTCTGTCCAAACACCTAGAGCTGATCTCTCATTGGTTCCCCCTCTACCCGTTCAACCTCTGGACAAACTGCAAACTGTACAAAACAGGAGGTTAAAGGTGCTTGTTCTCCAAGTGGGGAGATTGTTGGTAAAGCAGCTGGAATGGCGAACCCGAGTATCACGAGATGAAAAATGAAGTGCGTTTTAGAAACGTTTCCTGATCATATGGTGTACCATCCTCTGGGTTTCCCATGCATGTTTTAGCTGTAGGAAGATTCCCTTGAACCTGGAGATTTCTGACCCATGGAATGGGTAGCACGCAGTATTACTTTAAAGGGTCTGCATTTGCTCACGCAACCTCACCAATCCGGTCGCCCCCAAGAGTGTCCAGCCTTATGTCTCTTCCAGCTGTGGGTCTAGATGTGGTCAATCCAGGTTGCATCACAGCCACTGAACGAATTTTGTAAGAATTTCTCTCTTTCACTATCTTTGCTTTTTTTTTTTGTAATTTGTATTTATAATGGGATTTAGCTGATTTTCAGTGCTGTGTTTGTGCCCCTTTACACCCACTATATTCACTTACCGAGAAATATCAATAAATACTTTTTAAGATTCTTACTACGCGGATATATTCTTCTGTGGTGAATAAGGTGTGTTGAGTCCAGTTCACTGAGCAATGAGTAGGTCGTCTCTATTACATATTTGGTTGATGGAACGGTATCTGTGCTAATTTCAAAGTATTGTTTTATGCATCACCCCACCTCACCTTTCCCCTTAAGCAGCCATAAGTGTGTTTTCTAAATGTGTGACTCTGTTCTGTTTTGTAATTTAGTTCATGTAGCGATTTTTACATTCCGTCTATAACTGATATCTTATGATAAGTTTCTTTATCTGTGTGACGTATTTCTCTTAGAATCATCGTACCTAAATCCATTCATTATGCTGCTACTAGCCTTAGGACATTGATTTCATGGCTGAGTGATATTCCATTGTACCTAAGTACCACAACTTGTTTATCCATTTTTCTCTTTCATGAGATACTTAAGGTGTACCCGAGTCGAGGATTTTGTGGACACAGCAGCCCTAAAATTTGGGGTGCCTGTGTCCCGTCGATTTTTGGTTTTCTCAAGATATAAGCCCATGAGTGGAAGTGCCCTGTGCTCTGTAGCTCTGTTTTTTAGATGTTTTAGGAAACACCATACAATTTTCGGGAGTGGCCGTTGGCAATTTATATCACACCCATCACCATAAAAAAGCTCCCTTTTCTCCTTGACTTGCCCTGCATTTCTGGTTTTTACACTTTTTCAGCATGGCCCTTTTGACCTATGCCTAGTGAGACTTCTTTGCAGTGTTGATTTGCATTGCCCCCTTGTTTGGTTGGCCAAAAAGGGCGAATGCGTTTTTTCCTGAATATATTCAGGTGCTCACCAGGGCATGTAGCAGGTGTGGGTGAGTGTCACGTAGCGCACACCCAGCGCATAGAAGGTACGCAAGATGGAGAGGCTACTGTCCAGTGAGTGGCCGCCCTCCACACCAGTAAGGCAAGCCAACTTCCGGGTATTTTTGAGAGCTGGGGGCACGTAGGTCAGATGATCATTTTCAGAGGCAGGGGTAGCTTACTGAAGTCCCTAACACCCACTACCACCAGTCTGTTTACCTTTTTTTTTGGCCGTGCCACGCAGCATGAGGGCTCTTAGTTTCCCCACCGGGGATCAAACCCGACCCCCCTGCAGTGGAAGCGTGGAGTCTTAACCTCTAGACTACCAGGGAAGTCCCCCGTCTACCTTTAACTGAGGTCACAAGCCCCAGCTCAGAATAGGAGGCACACATGAGGCAGATGAGGTCAATTTGTTCCAGGGTGAGGCGCACAGCATCCCGTTCGTGGGTCTGGCATGGGACATAGGCTGACCAGAACTGAGGGAAGGCCAGGGCTTAGTTTGGGCTTTGGAACTCCTTGGGCTTCTCATAGCCTCCTCAGCTGGCACAGCACTTACTGTGCCCAGAAGTCACATGTAATGCGTTGCTTTTTCTGTGGTACTTGGAAGCCCATCAGGTGGGCTCACTGTGACCCCTGTAGCCCCCAGCATCCATGGCATGGCACTTTCTAGGTCACTATGGTAACTTCGTTCCAATGTGACTAACCTGTGGTCTCTGTGGCCCCCAAACTGCCCCACATTCCCCAGCAGCCATGGTGGCACCTTGTGTGTCCCTTTGGTACCTGGCCACCCACGAGACCATCTTTCAGCCTGTCCAAGCTGGTCTAGCCATGGCTGACCAATAGCCCATTGTGGTAAAACTGCCTCAGGACCAGGGGCATGTTGTTGTGGCTGGAGGGAGGTCAAGGCAAATGAGTGGGCTCCTTAGGTCTTGGGATCGGGCAGGACACATTGCCTGGCCTGGGCCAGCCTGGGGGTCCCCCACCTCACACTGTCACACAGACTATACTAGGAGCAGCTGAGGCCTGGGCTGAGGGTTTCCCACCAGGGAGGGGATGACAGAGAAGGGGAAGGGCATCCATAGATGATGGAGAGGACATCCAGTGGTGGTGTGAGGGAGCCTCCCCACTAGCGCTACATGCTCCGGACCTCCTCCCCTGCCCAGGGCCAGGCTAGGCCCCCACCGGCCCCCAGCAGCCCGCACACACTGCAGCCACCCTTCCACAAGCGGGAAGTCCCGCATCAGGGCCCGCGTGCACTCCCGCGGACTTGGGGTGCTGGAGGTGCCCAGCGTGGTCTGCACGAGGGTTACCGATCACAGCAGCAGACCCAGCAGGAGCAGCAGGCACAGCAGAGGCCGCTGGCTGCGTGCACGGGGACCTTCGAGGCCGCCGGGCCGCAAGCTGCGCAGGGCAAGGCAGGCGGGCAGAGGCGGGTCTGAGAGGGCCGGGCGATGGGGTTCTGCCCATCGACACAGGCCACCCAGCGGCGCGGCCTCGCGAGAGGGGCGGGGTGAGGGAGGGGATACAGAGTCACAGGACCCTGCGACCCGTGTGTGGAGAGCCGCAATCTGGGAAGCCCGGCAGCCACAGGGCGGCACTGCCCTCCCGTCTCCTGCTCAGAGGCAGCTCCCGCGGGCTAAGCTGGCCTCTGCTGAGAGCCCACTCGCCTCCCATCGCGGGTTCCCTCCGCCCCCGCCCCTCTTCCCACACCCACTGCTCCGAGGGGGCGCCCTAGGTTGCTCTCCCCCGCCTCTAACCTTCCTGTCCAAGCTGGGGTGCTTCTCTCAGAGGGCCACCTGCAGCCCGTGGCCTCCCGGGAGCACACCTCGTCCCCATCTGCCCGCAGCCGGCCCCGCCCACCCCGAGGGCTGCGTGCGAGGGTCTCTGTGGCCACAAGTGCTCTGGGCTCCCGGTTTCCCGGTACTGGGCCATGGGGGCTGGTGTGGGGGAAGAGATAGTTTCTGGAAATGGGGGGGGGTAACCATGTGAGCTCTGGATTCAGGAAGGGGCCCTCTGCCCCCAACCTTCTCTCTCCTCCTACTTGACTCCTCAACCTGCATGACCATTCTCTGGGGACTTGAACCAGCACCTGGGAACTATCAGGAACCTCCCCCACTTCTGTCAGCCAGCCTCAGGAGAGCGCCCTCAGGAGCTGCTACACCTCCCCAGGGCCTGAATAGAGGGACTTTTGGGATGTGAACTGAACAACCTTCTGGGGAGAGTCAACGACCCTTTTACTCAACAGAGCAGGAACTCAGTCAGTAGGCTATTTGTGTGGAAGGAAATGAAGTCGCTTCCATGGCAGAAGAGCCCCCGCCGCAGCAACCTTCGTCCCAGAGCTGCTGGCTGACCTTCTGGCCAGGATCCCTCCTACCTCAGCGTGGAAGGCCCGGCCCCGTGGAGAAGTGTAGGTTCTGAAGAAAGACCTGGCACCTGGGCTCTGCTGCTACACTTGCCTTATCTCGTGGCCCTTGTGGCTCTAGCTTTCCCAGAAACCTCAGGGGCTAAGTGCCTGTGCTTGCTCAGAGGCCGCACGCCATTCCCCATTTCCAGCCTCAGGCCCTCCCGCTAGCTGCCTCCTCTAGGGACCCCCTCCCCCCAACACACACACACACACACGCACGCACACTGGGGATGTGCCTTCTCACAGCAGCTCAACCACTGAGATGATTTAGGGACTGTGCCCAAACTCCTGCATCCCCAGCCTCTCAAGTTTTTGCTCTGATCCCTGGCACCCCCTGGAGCGGTTCCACCTTTGGAATCTTTCCCAGGTGGCAGGAGTGCCTAGCACAGGGGTAGTGACCTAAGTCTGAGCACTGGCGACCCTAGAAATCTGTTACAGAAAAGCATTTTATTGAGCAGTAAGGGACGCCACTGGGGACGGAAAGGCCTGGCAATAAAGGAGCATGTGAACCTCGGGACAGGGTGCGTGCTGCTTGACTCTCCATCCTGTTCTTGCTTCCGGGAGCAGGGCTTCCTGGGCCTCTCTATCCTGCCTCCTGAGACCCCAGGCAGGAGGCTCTTTGGGAAGCCACAGATTGCTGCTTTCAGTTTCAAAAAGCCCAGCTCCCCACAGGTTTGTGGTGGTGGCCACTGACAATGGCTCAGGGCAGGAGCCCATGTGGTAGACTGCTAAGGCTTCTCTGCACCCTGTCTCTGCTCCTGCATCCTCCTCGGCTCGCAGAGTGCAGACTTCACTTTCTCCAGCTCACAAAGGGGCCCGTGAGGATTGAGCAGAGGAATGCCAGGTTTTCTTCCAGGCCAGCTTCCGCCCTGGGATGTTCAGGGCAGACTCTCATTTCAAACCTCACTTTCTGAGGCTCCTGGCTTATGGCCATTTAGTGTGCAGGGAGGCTCCTGGCTGAGGAAGGCTCAGAACGACGCAGGTTCTAATCTGTGGTAATGGGCAGTGGGGGGGGGGGGGCGGGAGGGGTCACTGCAGGAAGAGGCATTCGCTGTCTTAGGCAGTTAAACCATTGCCCTGTCTTCAGAATGGTTCAGCCAGCAAGATTCTGTGGAGTCCGCCTCCTGGCACCATGCTACAATCGACGGATTTTGGGTCTGGAGCAACCGAGATCTTCGTCCGACTCTTCCGGAGCGTGCTTTCTCTCGGGAGCACATCTGGGGACTGGCTTCTCGGCTTCTGCCTTTGCTGGCATGGCCAAAGGAGCATCCCCGTAGGCCCGGTAGCCACCAACCAGGCAGTATGTCTCCCCATGCCGGCCCAACTGCGTTTCTCCACACCCTCGGTTGAGGACATGGTAGTGACCAGGTTTAGGAGGAGAAATGGGAGCCACAGCTGCTGCAAAGAAAATCAGAACTGATCAGTCACTTCTGCTGTACACAGTCTCCTGCCAGAATTTCCCTCTCATGTCTCTCCCAGTTTCTGGCTGAAGACCTTTAATCTACTTGACATCCAAAACACAGACTTGGCCCATCACCTCTATGAGTCCCTAGAGAAGGGACACTGGCTGCAAAAGCAATTCCTAGAGCCTACGGCTGCATCAGGTGAGGTAGTCTCTTCACCGTTGCCAGGGAAAACAGTAGAACCCGAAAGAAATTGCAATCATGATCCTCTCCATCTCTCCCTTCCACAACAGAGAAAACATTTCTTGCAGTGTGTCACTTCTGAGGCTTCAATGGAAACGTCTTTCAAGTTTTGGAAAAAGATAATCTAATATAAATTGGTTAAGGACCCCTCCCACTTTGGCAACCCCTCTTGGGCCCCATTTATAATGCCTGTTACAACCACACTGAACTCTAGCCCTCTGGTACTTTTATCTAGATTAGAACAAGGCCAAATACTGAGGCAGAGTGATCAGGAGACTCAGAACCGGGTTCTGGGTACCAAGTGTAGGCTCATATCCACCCAGCCTCCTGGGACACCATCTGCTCAGCCCTCCAGTCTCACTAGCACTTCATCATCCCCCTTGGTTCTTCCGGTCTTCCCATGAATAAGGCACCACCCTCTCCCCTAGTACTCAGCAGCTCAGTATGGGATGTGTCTGAGGGGACCGATATAGATGTGTACATGACAGCACAGAGGTGCCTGGGTTTGAAGGTGTGGTTCAAGAGTGGCCCTCTTCCTCAAACTGCTCCGTTTACTACCTGCCAAGAAAAATGCACTTGCCTTTTGCTAAGAGGCCAATCAGGAAAGGGTCTGAATGGAAGCATCCTGTAGCCCAAAGCAGAAGGCAACATTTATAAAGATCAGAAGCTTCCTGAACACTAGTTCAGGGATGACCTTTCACTTGTCCTCAGCAGTGAGCACTGTGGGACCCTGAAGGTGTCCCAGGTCACTGGTATTACTTACAGCTGGGAAAGCGCTGAGGTTTACGTAGTGGGCAAGCCCCATAGGAACATGTGGCAGCCCGGTGAGGTTGTGTGTACACCATGCCTCTTCTACAGATGCCCGGTCTCGGTGTACCTGCTGCACTGCCCAGCCAGGGAACAGAGCACAGGTTTGAGTAAATATAGACGATCCGGTCAGACATTCTCTCTCAGACAACCAAAGAGATTGGTATCTGGTGGAGAACTGGTAGGGAAGTTTCTCTGAGGGCAGCACGTTTCCATAGTTATGCTGCCATGGAAACTGTGAGAAGGCCTGTGAGGTCATCACTACCCAGTGAGGTCATAAGGAACCTGTGACTTGCGGTCAGGCTTCAGGAGGAGGGGCAGTTTTGTGGAGGAGAGCAGGGTGGAGGCAGAGGTACTCTGCCTGGTCCCTCACACCTGGGCTTCCCCACCCATGCCCTAGTCTAGCAGACACCCCACGTGGGGCGTGCAGGTGGGCTGGTACAGCCCCAGGGGCCCCAGGAGGGCAAGAGAGACCCACATTCTGAAATTGGCTTGAGAGGCAAGATTAACGTTAAGAGACAGCTAGGTTGTATGGCACTGACCCTAAGAGGCAGAGAATTGTGTGGACTGGGGAATCAGGGAAGGCTCCTTGGCAGTGGGCCTGAAGGACAAGTGAGAGTTGGACCCATGGGGAAGAGAGGGAAGACATTCCAGTTTGGAAGAATACAAGCAAAGACACACTCTTCTCGACCTTGTCCTGCCCCAAATATAAATTCATAGAACCCTCACATTTTTACACCTGAGGGCTTAGAAAAACCAAGATGTTAAGGAGCCTACCCAGTGTTACACAGCTAGTGGAGAGGGGTTCTGCTCAATGGTTATGTTCATGTCGGGGCTGTGGATTTACAGCTGATAGGAATGTGAGGACAAGCTCATGCCATTTCAAACATTTCCAAGTGATACTGAGAGAGATGTTAAAGGTGCAAAATGAGGGTGCTGAATGACCTCACAAAGTGGGAATGGTGGGCCCATTTTAATATGAAATTCAAAACAAATTCATGCCAAAAGGACATAATACAAAATGACAACATAATCATTACACTCCCCTCTCCCCTAGAAGTAAAAATCATTATAATCCTCTCTCTCTCCACCATGAAAGGATGAGATAAAGGCTCAGCAGCAGCCCCCGTGAAAATCATGGTCAACACTGTGAAGAGGGGTTAGTAAGACAACTTGGTCCGACTCAGAGAAGGAAAGAGACAACTCTGCCCTTAGCCTGATCCGGCCCACAGGAAGGAACCACATTTGGGGCAGCTTTTGATAGTGTGGCAATGAGAGAGAACCTTCTTTAGGAGGGGACTCCCTGTTGCCGACCTTGAAAAAGCAAAGATGGGACCTTCGTCTACTGGGGCTGTTGCAGAGGGGATGTGCCCAGGAGGTAGAGACTGCTTGGGCTACCCTTTTAGAGGTTGGGCCACCCTGGTTGAGAACCACAGCACCTTCTATCCCTAAACTGCTTGAATCAGTGGGACAGACGAAGTCAGGCCTCATTGGAGCAGACTGCCTTTGGGAGTGGTAGAAGGTAAATGTGAAGGGGAATGCTTGCTCTGGCGGAGGTTTGTCACGGCAGGTGGGCCAGCATGAGACCATTCAGAATCTCCAAGGCTCCAGAGATTACTTGGCTGGGAGCATCCCTCTGATGTGGTGTGGGGATTCCTACCTTAACAGGACCTGGCTGGGCATCTGGGGGAGGCAGAATAAACGGCTTATTAACTTAAGAGAGCGAGAGAATCACCTGGGGGGTTGCACAAAACCACTTAAAAAGCCTTGTACCTGGATTCTTGAGCCAACCCTCAGAAAACTTATCTAGATCTGGAGTAGGGCTCAGGAAGCTGCACTTTTAATAAGCTTCCTGGGCAGTCCCACCACAGTGGTCCATGGATAGAGAGACCAAATTATTGTGTATTCTCGGTTGCTTTTGGGAGTCAAAGTGGGCAATATTAAAAACTGCAGCAGGCATATGTATAAACAGGGAATATTCAAGGCAAGCAGAGGTGTATAGTTATTCTATGCATGAATCAGATTTGAGAAAAGCTAGCCTGGTGGTTAAAGAACACAACCCTGAGGACAGACAAACCAGATTCTTTCCTACTGACTTGTGTGATTTTGACCAAGTTCTTTTATCCTTCTGACTGTTTCTTCATATGGAAAAGAGCTATGACTGTACATTTAGCACAATATTCTCTTTCGGCAAAGGTTGCTCTGGGTCCATTTGTGTTCTCTGCAACTTAACCCTTTCCAGTGCGCAAGCATTTTTAAGTTGTTTGGTGAAGTATTACATTTGACTTTCAACAGGTCATTACTTTGGGCAAAGCTTATATAATGCTGCAGAGACTAGAACCTATGCAGAGATAGTGAGAGGATGTTATAAGCTTTTTCTGCTGGTTTATAAAAAAGTTTAACCTTTTCTTCTCTTCCTCCACCTGCCACCAAGAGATGAGAAAGAAGGCAGAGCCTGGAAATGCACACCAAGCAATATTTCTGTGTCAGTTTGCCTTTTATTCCTCTGCCAGTACTTCCCAGAGAGATTTCACCAAAAGTGCCTAAGCTTGCCATGGCCATTGTTGTGAAGAAAATTTCTCTTTATTGCTAGTCACATCCCCTTTTCCTTCTCCTGAAGGCTTAATGGATGTTTGGGGGCAGGAAACAAAATTTAAACTAAAACATCAATTGAAAGAGCCTTCGTCCTAAGTGTGGTAGTTTGGAGTGTGAATCTTCTCAGGGTCTACTGAATTCTGCCCCAGTGGAAACTGTTATTAAGGGGCACCCATAGAAATATCGCTTATTGTTAGAAACCATGACATAATACAGAGCCAAGATCGACATTATTCTTCACGTGAAAGACTACAGAGAGCCAAGCTCAGTAGTTCACCCCCAAGTGTTGGCCAGCAACTTACCTTTTGAAGCCAGACAGCAGCCCGGGTCTTCAGAAGGTGACTAGGCAGCCCAGAGCACCCTACTGACAAGTGTGCTCACCCATCCAGCACAGAGGGAAAGGTCCCTGTTATGGCATCATATATAAGCCTGCTGCAATAAGGTTTGCTGGTGCAAAGGCTCTCTCACTGAGGACCCCAGTCCTGGAAGGCTTCTCCTCTGGCCAGCTGTCAGTTCAATCTTCTGAGCCAGGCTCATGTCCCAGGGATGGGTCACAAAGCTGATGACAGTGACTGGCACCTCGATCCCCACCCGGCCCACCCTCCCTGCTCTGTGGATGTAGTCTTGCAGGGTGAGAGGGAAATCATAATTGATGACTAGCTCCACCTGGGTGCTGTCCAGGCCCTGAGAGGCGGTGTCTGTGCAGAGAAGAATGTCTCGGGAGCCCTTCTGGAAGGACTGGAAGATGCCTGCTCTCATTGAGGCTGGCATTTGTCCCTGCAGTCTTAAGTGTTGGATTTTGTGGTCATCCAGAATATATACCCCAGCCAGTTCACAGTGCTGTAGCAATTACAGAACACCAGAACAGTTCCTGCGGCGCCAGTCCTATATGCTCTGTCATGCTGCCTAAGGATCTGTACCAACCCAGTCACCTTCTCTGTTCCCTTCGGCCTCATGAATGTCTGTCTGACATGAGGCATGATGCAGTGGAGCTTGTCACTGGTAACGGGGGTTAGAGAGTCTAAGCTGGCAACTTTACTCAGCAGCTGGCCTCCACCTTCGGGAAATGTGGCACCCACCAGCACTAACTGAGCTTTGGGATTGAAGGGGTCTTTTAAGTCAGCTGGGCCTTCTGCTATATGGCTCCCCTCCAAGATGTAATCCACCAGTTCCAGGAAGATTTCATCCAACAGCGTGTCTGCATCATCCAACACCAAGAAGGAGAGCTGCTCCAGGCTGATCAGTTTTCAGGGCCTTCCACAGAGCCCCCGGAGTGGCCACCAGAATATCTGCTGGAGGTTGTTTGGACAGTTGCAGCCTGATCCTCCTCATGCCATGGCCTCCCCCTAACTCCCGCACCTGGAGGTCCAAGGAGCTGCCCAAGGCCTGGGCCACGGCATGCACCAGTTCGGCTAATTCTCGAGAAGGCACAAGAACCAGGCCTCGAGGAGCAGGGATACAACAGGGGTCCAGGCTTGGCTGGCCCAACAGCCGTTGAAGGAGAGGTAGCATGTAGCTGAGAGTTTTGCCACTGCCGGTTTCTGCGGCGCAGAGAATTAGGCGGCCGCGAAGAAGTGGGGGGGAATGGTACTCGACTGCACGTTTGTGGGCCGAACAACTGCGGGAGCAGCCTCTTGTAGTGCGCTCAGAACGGGGAGCTCCAGACACACTTCAGTGCAGCTGCCCTTGGGCGAAAGGTTCCGCAGCGCTGGAGCCTCATGTTGCGCGCACTCGATGGAGAAATGGCCCGCGTGGGTGAACCGATTCCTCCAGCCCCACGAAGAGAGTGGCGCGGGTTCCAAGAGCCCAGCGTGAGGTGAGCCGGCTGGTTCAAGTCGGGTCGCCGCACTGACAGCAGCGTCAGCCCAGGACGCGCCAGCATCGGCCGCGGGGGGGGGCTACGCTGGCCGCTATGCCACTCTTCCTGCTGCCGCTGTAGAGCCCGCGGGAGAGCACCATGGGCAGCGGCTCGTTGGGACCGCAGACCGTCAGGTCCCAGCAAGGCACCAGAAGCAACCGAGCCGCGAGCGACAACAGCCACAGCCGCCGTGCGAGAGCCATACACCCCTTGTTGCGGGAGAGGCGCACGACAGTGACGTCACAGGCACGCCAAGGCCTCGCGGACGGTGGCCGGCGCGGCTCAGTAAGGCCCGCGGAATCGGCGAACTGTGTGGAAGGAGCGGGATCTGTAGAGCTCAGCAGCGGCGAGGTCTGTAAGTCCGAACCGGGGATGGTGACTCCAGACCCCCGCCAACCTTGGGGAAGGGTGCGCGACGGAGGCAGGACCGGGGTCCGGCGATACGCGGCGATGGGGCCCTGGCATTACATACCAGGAGGGCGGAGGGCTTCTGGCGATCCGATGTCCAATCCCTGCCGTGCTCTTTTGTCGCCCTCACAGCTCCTGTCATGGCTTGGCCAGTTCGGGTCCCCCCCCGTGACTTATGATGAGGGTGCGGCAATGTTTTCTCAGATGTGGTCCCCGTGTAAGGTCTCTGAATACAAGTATTTATTGAGAGTCTGAGTGAATGGTCAGGCCTGGGGGCCGAGACCAGGAGTCCGGAGTCGTAGGTCCAGGCTCACCCCTCCCTTAGAGCTCCCCAGAGAGCTGAGGGCCCCGAGGGCAAGCTGATGGCTTTCAGCGTATCTTCTCTAAAGTCAAGAGAACTCATCTCTTGGTACTTTTCCCCTTTCTTTTCAGCTGAGGTTCATTCTCCCCTCCCTTGTCACCCTTTACATCTTCTCATCCTGAACCCACTGCTTTCTTGGGTAGTTCACCTCCAACGGCTTTCCAGTCAGATACCTCAATTCCGTAAATAGCAGCGATGAGGGTCCTGCTACAGGTTTGTGGCCTGTCCCACAAAGCCACGGTCAGGCAGAATAGTTTACTTGAATTCAGTGTTCAGGTTGCCAGAAAGCCTTACGCTACTGGTACTTATTGAACGGAACCCGAAAATGGGTGTCCGATCATTTCTGTAATTTCCAGGGCCTGGGGTAGGAGATAAGGTAAACGTGGATTAATCACCTGGGAGGTTCTTAACATCTGGAGAAAGAGTTTTACTTTCATCAGATACCGTTATAGAGATAAATACTATTAAATTTCAAATACCATTTTGATACCCGATAAACTTTCTGGAGTTACCTGTTAAGCCAGCGAAGGAGAGAGTTTTGAGTCCTCATGGGTGAACAGAGTCATTGGATAGAGCAGTGGCTCCTGAGTGAGGGTGATTTTGCCCTCACCCTTCCTCCAGGACGTTTGACAATGGCTGGAGACAATTTTCTTTGTCACACCCAGGGTGTGGGGGTGGTGGTGCTGCAGGCATCTAGTGGGTAGTGGCCAGGATGCTACTGCCTATCGTACAAGGCATAGGACCGCCCTCCCCACCACCCCAAAAGAATTATCTGGCCCAAAATGTCAATAGTGTGCTTCGGAGAAACCTTGGATAGAGGCTGAGGACTGAAGAGAGGCTGAGGTTGTCACGTGTACTCTCACCTCAGGTAGTCAGTCATATTTGCCAGACTCTTGTGTGGCCCTGCCCCTTTCCTAGAATCTGTAGCAGGCACACTGATGCCATTGCTTGTCATGGCCTTGGGATGAGAAAACCTTGGGGGCTCCTCAAAGTCATAAACACAGGAAGGAGTGATTTAGGAGGGTGACGTGGGAGAAGAGAGCTTTAGGCAGAACAAAATTGTCCTCATGTGTTTGGGAAATGGGCCAGATGGAAAAGAGATGAGGTGTGCCATGGGGTGTACCATTGCAGAAGGCAGACTGGGACTGATGCGTGACAGGGAATCAGATTCTGAATTTGATATAGACTGCTGTAGCAACTAGAAATGCCTAGATCTGTCTAGAGAGTGCTGTGTTTTCTGTCACTGCAAAGTTCATGTATAGGCTGATGACCACTGATTGGTGATATGATAGAGGGGAGTTGATATAAAGGATGCTCTAAGATATTGTGATTCTACACTACTTTTACAATTCTTTCCCAGAACTCGGAGCTCCTCGTTCGTTACCTGAAGTGCTCGTTGGATGTCTGCTCTGACATGTTTCATCCATTTACATGTGCCACTCATTTTTCAGGTACAAAACAAAGAATCGCTTTGCACAAAGCCAGAAGGGCTACACTGAAAGAATGATCAGAAAAGAATAATACATAGGTATGTACTTGCATTGGCTTTCTCCAAATATTTGAGACAGGGTAGCTGGTTAGTGGCTGCTTTCTCTTGCTCGAGCCCTTACAACGTGATCTCCTCAGAATGTCATAGGGATAGGAGCCTGTCTGAGCCTGTCTCTGCCCGTGGCCCCTAGTTTCTTCTTGTCTTTGCTTTAGGTACTGTGTAAGGCCCTTCTCTTTTCCTCCCGCTCACAGCAGGCACTGAGTAACCTCTAGTTGTGACTGAGATGCATATTTCACAGTATAGTACTTTAGAAATGAGAAAGGTTTACTTATTGTGGAAACAAATGTAGGCTCCTGGGAGTGTTCGTGTCACTTGGTAATGTTTTTCCCAGGGCTGCCATGGTAACTGACTTTGCCTGGTTACTCCCTACGTTTTCCATTCGACGCAGCAGTCCCACCGCTAGGCCTCTCACCTGAGAAGTCCAGAATCGGGAAGACACAGGCTGTATCAGTTGCACTGCGGCCTTATTCACAATAGCCAAGATGGTGAAGCAACCAAAATGTCCATCAACAGGTGAATGGATAAAGAAGAAGAGGTCCATGTACACAATGGAATATTCACCATGGAGAACAATGAATTAGTGCTCTTTGAGGCACCACAGATGAGCCTAGAGATAATCATGGAACATGAGGTAAGTTGGAAATCAAAAGACCTATATCCTATGATATTACTTATAGGTGTTATCTAATAACTGAAATCAAAAGACCTATATCCTATGATATTACTTATAGGCGTTATCTAATAACTGACCCACAGGAAAATATTTCCACAGAGAAAGACACTCACAGATGTAGGAAAAAACTATACTTATCTAAAAGGAAAGGTGGGAGGAATGGATAAATTAAGATCAGTGTTACATATACCAATACATATTATATACATGTGTCACAAAGAGCGACCATATAGCAAGGGAGGTCTACGGAACACTGTGTAATATTTTGCATGGGAAGAGGATCTGTATATGAATAGACATATATAATGTACAAATGAGCCAGATTGTGTACAGCTAGGACTAACAATATTCTAATCATTACCCCGATTACAAAAATTAAGGCAACCAACAAGAAGTAATGAAACATAAACGTATGGGGGTTTCTCCTGGCACATTCCATTCTAATTTACAACTTAGGAACAGGACTTCCAGAAAGGCTCTGCTGCCCTACTACCCAGACTGGGGAATGGAGAAATGCTGCCTCCTAGTGGCCGTTTCACACAACAGCAGCTTTAAACCCACTGCTAATGGTCACTAACTATTCACCAAACGTGCAGTTCTGTAATGGCACTTGTCCACCAAAAAATTCCTGGGGTCGAAAACCAAATAAGAAATTCAAAAGAGGGCAACCTTCCAAGAAGACAATTTCAAGAGGTATATTTTATGCACACTTTGTTCTCCTTTTTTTTAAACAGAAACAAAAACGGCTTGGAAAAATGATGAATTTTAGGTATTTGTAAAGACACGCAAACCCAAATTACAAAAACCTATCAGCTCACAGCAGTCAGAATGGTCATTAGCAAAAATGCTGCAAGCAATAAATGCTGAAGCAATTGTGGAGAAGTGCGTACCCTCCGTTCTAAGGGGGACGTGGTAAGAGCCACTCATGAAAACACAATGGAGGTGCTTTGAAAAGGGAAACATTGCGCTACCAGGCAATCAATCATACCCACTGCTGGACCTGTCACCTGAGAAAATGAGAATCAAAACCTCACAGACTGGCAATTCTGCATGCCAGCAATACTTACCATAGCCAACACTTGGAAGCAACGAAAATGTCCATCAACAGAGGAGTGCACCAAGAAGCAGTGGTCCATGTACACAATGGAATATTACTCCAATAAAAAGTATAAATTAAATTTAAAAACAAACATAAGTAAGGAGACGTAAGCATTTGGGGATTTATCTGGGCACATTCCTCTCTAATTTATAACCGAGGAACACCAGTGGCAGGAAGGTCTGTTTCCCTAGTACCAGCGTGGGGAACGTAGAAAGGCTGCCACCCTCTGGCCGTTACCTGCAAAAGCAGCTTTAAAGCCTGTGCTAATGGTCACTTCATGTGAACAAGTACTGCAGGGCTGTAAATGAAACCTGCCCTCAAAATGTCTTGAGGGAGGTAATGGCCAAAAAATTTCAAAATGTGACTCATACTTTGAGAAAACACTTTGAAGAGCTAAGCTGTAATCACAGTTTGAAAAATAAGAAGGACATGCCTTAAATCTTAATGTCAAGGGATTATGAGACACACGGAAATTCAACCACAAAGAGGTATCAATTCACACCCCTCAGAATAACCTTTAGCACGAAACCCATAATCAATAAATGCTGGGGCTTCCCTGGTGGCGCAGTGGTTGAGAGTCCACCTGCGATGCAGGGGACGCGGGTTCGTACTCCGTTTTGGGAAGATCCCACATGCCGCGGGTGCCTGTGCTCCGCAACGGGAGAGGCCACAACAGTGAGAGGCCTGCGTACCGCAAAACAAAGAAACAAAAATAAATAAATAAATAAATAAATAAATAAATGCTGAAGGTGTTGTGGAGAAATGCTTACCCTCAACTTTCAGTGGGATGTACCCTGGAAAGAGCCACTAATGAGAACAGAATGGAGATGCCTTTAAAAGGTAAACATTGAGCTACAATATAAACCAGCAGGCCCATTCCTGGACCTATAACCAAAGAAGACAGAATTGGAAAGGCACAGGAAGGCAAATGTGCACTGCACAGTATTACAATAGCCAAGATATGGAAGTAACCAAAAAGTCCGGCAACAGGTGGGTGGACAAAGAAGAACTGGTACAAGTACAGACAAAATATTACCCAAGGAAAAAAAGGACACATTGCCCTGTGCAGCACCGTAGATGATTCTAGATGTAATCACACAACCTGAAGTAAGTCAGAAAGAGAAAGACACATATCGCATGATATCACTTATAGGTGTTACCTAAAAATTGATACCAGTGAAGATATTCCCACAGAGAAGGGCTATCAGAGATTCATTAAACAAATTTATGGTTCACCAATGGAAAGGTGTGAGGATTGGATACATTAGGATATTGGGGTTAACAGACGTATACAAACACAGGTGAAATATATAATCACCAAACACCTACGGAATACCAAGAAAAGACTATTCAACATTCTGTCATAACGTACATGGGATAAGGATCCCAGGAAGAATAGACATATGTTTATGTGTAAAAGAACCACATCTTGCACACCTAGAACAAGCCAAACGCTGTAATCAAACTTGCTGTGATAAAAAATAAAAATTAAATAAAAACAACGAACAAGAAGTAGTGAGACATAAAGTTAAGGGGCTTTCTCCTGGCACATTCCAGTCTGAATTCCAATCTAGAACACGACTTCCATTGAGGCTCTGTTGCCCTAGTAACCAGATTTGGTAAAGGAGAACTGCTGCCACCTTGTGGCCGTTTCACACATCAGCAGCTTTAATCCCAGCGCTAATGGTCAGTTGATATTCAAAATAATTTCAGGCCTGTAAACGACACCTGCCCTGAAAACAAATCCTGGGGTCATATATCGAACAAAAAATTCAAAAGACGTCCATATTTCAAACTGACAGTTTCAAGAGGCATAATTTATGCACATTTGGCTTCTATTTCTTTTCCTTTCTTTTTTTGTTAAAAAAATGGGAACGGAAAAAGGCTGAACATCAGGAATTAATAAAGCCATGCAAGTCCAGTGTACAAAAACGTTCACCTCACAGCCGTCAGAATGATTATCAGCAAAAAAAGTCTAAAAGAATAAATGCTGAAGGGGTTTTAGAGAACTGTGTACCCTTTAGCTGCTGGTGGGATGAAACCTGGTAACAGCCAGTAGTGAGACCAGATTGGAGGTGCGTTTAAGGGTAAAAATGGAGCTACCATGTGATCTTGTAGGCCCACTCATGGGGTTATCACCTGATTAGACCAGAATCAAAAAGACACAGGCTGGCAATCCTGCACTGCAGCAACATGTACCATCCCAAGACCTGGAAGAAACCAAAATGTCCATCAACAGAAAAATGCACCAAGAAGAAGTCGTCCATGTACACAATGGAATATTAGCCATGAAAAAGCATGGAACAGTGCCGTTGGCACCACCATAGAAGGATCTACAGATAATCACCCAACTTGAAGTAAGAAAGAAACCGAAAGACAGACATCCTATGACATCACTTATAGGTGTTACCTAAAAATTGATACCCATGAAATAATTTCCAAGAGAAGGACACACATAGATTCAGAAAACCAAATTATGTTTAACCAAATGGAAAGGTGTAAGGAATGTATGAATTAGGATATGGGGGTTAACAGACATGTACTAATACATATGAAATATATAATCACACAATACCTATGGAATACGAAGAGAGGTCTACTCAACACTCTATAACATACACGGGAAAGGATCCAAAGAGGAATAGACAGATACATTGATAGGATGAACCAGAGACTGTACACTTAGGAGAATCTACATTTTTTATCAAATTTGCTCTGCTATTAAAAATTAAATTTAAAAAACAAACAATAATTTAGGAGATATAAACTCTTAGGGCTTTTCGCTGGCACATTCCACTCTAATTTGCAGCTTACTAACATGATTTCCAGGAAAGCTCTGTTGCCCAAAAACCCAGAGTTGGAAATGTAGAAATGCTGCCGCCTTGTGGCTGTTTCCCACAAGAGCAACTTTAAACCCACAGCTAATGGTCACTTAACATTCCCAAGGACTCAGGGCTGTAAAGGACACCTGCCCTAAACAATTGTGCGGAGGTAGGGAATGGCCAAAAAAAATCAAAACTGGTAAATTTTCAAGGAGATAGTATGGAGGGGTAAGTTTTACTCACTCATTTTCAAAAAAGAGGAAAATGGATAAAAGCTCAACATCAGGAATTATTAGACTCATGCAAGTCTAACCTCCAAAAATTTTCAACTCACACATGTCAACTACCATCAGCAAAAAGTCTACAAGCAATAAATGCTGAAGGGGTTTTAGAGAACTCTGTACCCTCTAGTTTCTGGTGAGATGTAAAGTGGTAACAGCAAATAATGAGAACAGAAAGGAGCTGTGTTTAAACGTAAAAATTGAGCCACCATTCCATCCAGCAGGCCCACTGCTGAGCCTCTCACCTGAGAAGTCCAGAGTCGAGAAGGCACAGGCTTCAACAGCTGCACTACAGGAATTTTCACAATAACCAAGACATGGAAGTAACCAAAATGTCCATCACCAGATGAGTGGAAAAAGAAGGAGTGGTCCATGTACAAAATGGAATATTCGCCATGGAAAACAATGAAACACTGCTCTTTGAGGCACCGTAGTTGATCCTGGAGATAATCACAGAACATGAGGTAAGTCGGAAAGCAAAAGACATATCCTATGATATCACTTATAGGCGTTACCTAACAACTGACACAAATGAACATATTTCCACAGAGAAAGACACTCACAGACTTAGAAAACAAACTATGCTTATCTAAAAGGAATGGTGGGGTGAATGGAAAAATTAAGATTAGGGTTACCATACGTGTACAAATACCTATTAAATACATATATTAAAAAGACCGTAGCAAGGGAGGTCTATGGAACACTCTGCAATAATTTACATGGGAATTGGCTCTGTACAGGAATATATATATGTATATATATAATGCACAAATGAACCAGATTGTGTACACCTAGGACAAACAATATTCTAATCATTACCCTGATTAAAAAACTAAAACAACGAACAAGAATTAATGTAAGATAAACTTATGGGGGTTTCTCCTGGCACATTCCATTTTAATTTACAACCTAGGCACAGGACTTCCAGAAAGGCTCTGCTGCCCTAGTAACCAGATTTGGGAATGGAAAAATGCTGCCGCCTTGTGGCCGTTTCCCACAACAGCAGCTTTAAACCCAGTGCTAACGGTCACTAAATATTCACACTCATTACAAGGCCTGTGAATGACACCTGCCCTAAAAAACAATCCTGGGGTCGAAAATTGACCAAAAAATTCAATTTTGATGGCAACCTTTCAAGAAGACAATTTCAGGTGGTTAATTGTACTCTCCGTTTTTTTTCACTCTTTAACAGAAATTATAAAAGGTGTGGACATATGGTAGTATATATAAGTCCATGTCACTCTCTCACTTTGTCCCAGCTTACCCTTCCCCCTACCCGTGTCCTTAACCATATGTAAAACAGATAGCTAGTGGGAAGCATCCACGTAGCACAGGAAGATCAGCTCGGTGCTTTGTGACCACCTAGAGTGTTGGGATAGGGAGGGTGGGAGGGAGGGAGATGCAAGAGGGAGGAGATATGGGGATATATGTATATGTACAGCTGATTCACTTTGTTATAAAGCAGAAACTAACACACCATTGTAAAGCAATTATACTGCAATAAAGATGTTTAAAAAAAAGGTGTGGACAAATGCCGAACATTAGGAATAATGAAAGACATGCAAATCCAAATTACAAAAATCCTATCAGCTCACACCAGTCAGAATGGCCATCAGCAAAAATTCTGCAAACAATAAATGCTGAAGGGGTTGTCGAGAAATGCCTACCCTTGGTTCAACGTGGGACATGGTAAGAGCCAGTAAGGAAAACACAAAGGAGGTGCCTTGAAAAGGTAAATACTGAGCTATACCATTCAATCAAGCAAACCCACTGCTGGGCCTATCGCCTGAGAGGATGAGAACCAAAAAGACACAGGCTGGGCTTCACTGGAGGCACAGTGGTTGACAGTCCACCGGCGATGCAGGGGACACGGGTTCATGCCCCGTTTCAGGAAAATCCCACATGCCGCGGAGTGGCTGGTCCCGTGAGCTATGGCTGCTGGGCCTGTGTGTCCGGAGCCTGTGCTCTGCAATGAGAGGGGCCACGGCAGAGAGATGCCCACGTACCGCAAAAAAAAAAAAAAAAAATAAGACACAGGCTGGCAATCTTGCACTCCAACAATATTTACCATAGCCAACACTTGCAAGCTACGAAAATGTCCATCAACAGAGGAATGCAGAAAGAAGAAGTGGTCCGTGTACACAATGGAATATGACTCCAATAAAAAAATATAAATTCAATTTAGAAAACAAACATAAGTAAGGAGACATCAGCTTTTGGGGGTTTATCCAGGCACATTCCACTCTAATTTATAACCAAGGAACACCACTGCCAGGAAGATCTTTTTCCCTAGTTACCAGATTGGCAAAAGCAGAAATGCTGCTGCCCTCTGGCCATGACCTGCAACAGCATCTTTAAAACCTGTGCTAAGGGTCACTTCATATGCACCAGTACTGAAGGGCTGTAAATGAAACCTGCCCTCAAAATGTCTTGAGGGAGGTAATGGCCAAAATATTTCTAAATATCACACATACTTCACGAAAACAATTTGAAGAGGTAAGCTGTACTCACAGTTTGAAGAATAAAAGGACATGCCAGAAAGCTCAATTTCAAGGGGTTATGAGACGCATGCAAATCCAACCACAAACAGGTATCAGAACACACTAGTCAGAATAAACATCAGCAAAAATCTACAAACAATAAATGCTGAAGGTGTTGTGGAGAAGTGCATACCCTCAACTTTAAGTGGGACGTAACCTGGTAAGAGCCACTAATGAGAAAAGAATGGAGGTGCCTTTACAAGGTAAACATTTTGCTACCATATGATTCAGCAGGCCCACCCCTGGGCCTATAACCTAAGAAGACAGAATTGGAAAGACACAGGCAGGCATATGTGCATTGCCACAGCATTACAATAGCCATGACATGGAAGCAACCAAAAAGTCCATCAACAGATGAGTGGGAAAAGACTAACTGGTACATGTACAGACGGAATATTAGCCAAGGAAAAAAAGGACACAATGCCATTTGCAGCACCGTAGATGAGTCTAGAGGTAATCACACAACATGTAGTAAATCAGAAAGGGAAATACACATATCGTATGATATCACTTATAGGTGTTACCTATAAATTGATACCAGTGAAGATATCTCCACAGAGTAGGGCAATCACAGATTCATTAAACAAACTTACGTTTCACCAATGGAAATTTGTGTGGATTGGATACATTAGGATATTGGGGTTAACAGACGTATACAAACACAGGTGAAATATATAATCACCAAAGACCTACAGAATACCAAGAGAAGACTACTCAACATTCTGTCGTAACGTACATGGGAAACGATCCCAGGAAGAATACACATATGTTTATGTGTACAAGAACGACATCTTGCACACCTAGAACAAGCCAAATATTGAAATCAAACTTGCTGTGATAAAAAATAAAAATTATATTAAAAAAACGAACAAGAAGTAGTGAGACAAACTTAAGGAGCTTTCTCCTGGGATATTCCATTCTAAATTACAACCTAGAACACGACTTCCATTGAGGCTCTGTTGCCCTAGTAATCAGATTTTGTAAAGGAGAACTGCTGCCACCTTGTGGCCGTTTCACACAACAGCAGCTTTAATCCCAGCGCTAATGGTCAGTTGATCTTCAAAATAATTGCAGGCCTGTAAATGACACCTGCCCTGAAAACAAATCCTGGGGTCGTATATCGAACAAAAAATTCAAAAGACGTCCACATTTCAAAACGACAGTTTCAAGAGGCATATTTTACGCACATTTGTGTTGTTTCTTTTTCTTTCTTTTTTTGTTAAAAAAACAGGAATGGAAAAAGGCTGAACATCAGGAATTAATAAAGCCATGCAAATCCAGTGTACAAAAACTTTCACCTCACAGCCTTCAGGATGATCATCAGCAAAAAAAAGTCTACAAAGAATAAATGCTGAAGGGGTTTTAGAGAACTGTGTACCCTTTAGCTGCTGGTGGGATGAAACCTGGTAACAGCCAGTAGTGAGAACAGAATGAAGGTGCGTTTAAGGGTAAAAATGGAGCTACCATGTGATCTGGTAGGCCCACTAATGGGCCTATCACATGAGTAGACCAGAATCAAGACACAGGCTGGCAATCCTGCACTGCAGCAACATGTACCATAGCCAAGACCTGGAAGAAACCAAAATGTCCATCAACAGAAAAATGCACCAAGAAGAAGTCGTCCATGTACACAATGGAATATTAGCCATGAAAAAGCATGGAACAGTGCCGTTGGCACCACCATAGAAGGATCTACAGATAATCACCCAACTTGAAGTAAGAAAGAAACCGAAAGACAGACATCCTATGACATCACTTATAGGTGTTACCTAAAAATTGATACCCATGAAATAATTTCCAAGAGAAGAACACACATAGATTCAGAAAACCAAATTATGTTTAACCAAATGGAAAGGTGTACGGAATGTATGAATTAGGATATGGGGGTTAACAGACATGTACTAATACATATGAAATATATAACCACACAATACCTATGGAATACGAAGAGAGGTCTACTCAACACTCTATAACATACACGGGAAAGGATCCAAAGAGGAATAGACAGATACATTGATAGGATGAATCAGAAACTGTATACCTAGGAGAATCTACATTTTTATCAAATTTGCTCTGATAATTAATAAAAATTAAATTTAAAAAGCAAACAACAATTTAGGATATATATGCTCTTGGGGCTTTTCGCTGGCACATTCCACTCTAATTTGCATCTTACTAACACGATTTCCAGGAAAGCTCTGTTGCCCAAAAACCCAGAGTTGGAAATGTAGAAATGCTGCCGCCTTGTGGCCATTTCCCACAAGAGCGGCTTTAAACCCACCGCTAATGGTCACTTAACATTCCCAAGGACCCAGGGCTGTAAAGGACACCTGCCCTAAACAACTGTGCGGAGGTAGGGAATGGCCAAAAAAAATCAAAACTGCAAAATTTTCAAGAAAATAAGATGAAGAGGTTAATTTGGCTCACTCTCTTTTAAAAAAAGGAAAATGGATAAAAGCTCAACCTCAGTAATTATTAGACTCATGCAAATCCACTCTACAAAAAGGTTTCAACTCACACCAGTCAACTGGCCATCAGCAAAAAGACTACAAACAATAAATATTGAAGGGGTTTTAGAGAACACTGTACCCTCTAGCTTCTGGTGAGATGTAAAATGGTAACAGCCAATAATGAGAACAGAAGGGAGCTGCAATTAAAAATTGAGGTACCATTCAATCCAGCAGTCACACCACTGGGCCTCTCACCTGAGACCTGAATCGAGAAGACCCGGGCTGCAAAATGTGCACTGCAGCCTTATTCACAATAGCCAAGACAGTGAAGCAACCAAAATGTCCATCAACAGATGAACAGATAAAGAAGAAGTGATCTATTTATACAACAGAATATTAGCCACGGAAAACAATGAAACACTGCTATTTGAGGCACCATAGATGAGCTTGGAGATAATCACAGAACATGAGGTAAGTCAGAAAGCAAAAACCTATATCCTATGATATCACTTATAGGTGTTAACTAATAACTAACACAAATGAACATATTTCCACAGAGAAAGACACTCACAGACTTAGAAGTATGCTTATCTAAAAGGATAGGTGGGGTGAATGGAAAAATTAAGATAATGGTTACCATACGTGTACAAGTACCTATTAAATACATATGTCAAAAGACCGACCATATAGCAAGTGAGGTCTGTGGAACTGTGGAGACGTCCCAATCACCTGACTGCCCTCCGACCTGCCGTGAATTGGAGACTGAGACCAGGCACGCCTCTCTCCTTCTCCATTCACTCAGGGACAGACTGGGGGTCATGGGAACCTCAGAATCGAAACCAGATTCTAAGACACCCCTGGGGTGTCTCCTAGCCAATTTTACAGCCCTCGGTTTCTCCCAAGTTCTCCGTTGCCGACGGCTTATTTTCTATTCCACTGTGGCCAGGCCACAATATCCTCTAGACAATCAATCCAAATGGCCTCCTGAAGGGACTTTCAATTTTAACATCCTCCGTGATCTAGATAATTACTGCCGCAGGATGGGCAAATGATCCGAGGTCCCCTATGTTCAGGCCTTCTGGTATTTACGCTCCCGCCCCTCCCTCTACGTCGATTGTTCCACTTCCCAGATCTTTCTTGCCAAACAGACATCTCCTACATCCAAGCCCCTAATTTCCTTTGATGATGACTCCTCTCCACTAGGCGACCCACCCGAATCTCTCACCTCTCCCCCCTCCAGAGCTCCTCTCCAGCCTCCACCCAACCCTGAAACAGTCCCTCCTCATCCCGCAGCCGCTCCGGCCCATCCAACCGCTCCCCCGCCTCCCTCAACGGTTTCTCCTCCCTCGCCCCTTGCTTCGCCAATTAGTGCACATACACGCTCTCACGACTCCCAAGATCCAAATCTCCTCTGCCCTCTGAGGGAGGTAGAAGGAGCGGAAGGATTAGTTAGAGTTCATGTTCCCTTTTCCCTCCAAGTTCTCTCTCAAATAGAATCGCGATTAGGCTCCTTTTCGGCCAACTCTTCCCGCTACATCAAATAATTTCGCTACCTCTCTCAAGCTTACGATCTAACCTGGTATGATATCTCTGTGATCCTATCTTCTACTCTGACCCCTGATGAGAGGGAAAGAGAATTCAAACTGCTGCCCGAAACCATGCAGATCAGGTTCACCTTACCAACAACTCCATGCCTGTCGGAGTGACTGCTGTACCTGGTACCAATCCAGGCTGGACTTATCAGGATGGCCAAGATGGCCGTCATAAACACGACCTCATGATCCAGTGCCTCCTGGCTGGCATGCAGGCTGCTGCTCATAAGGTAGTCAATTTTGAAAAACTAAAGAGATAATTCAAGAACCTAACGAAAATCCAGCTATCTTTCTCAATCGCCTTACAGCGGCCTTAACTTTCTACACCCAGCTGGATCCCGACACCCCGGCAGGGGCAGCGGTCCTAGCCACCCATTTTATCACCCAATCAGCCCCGGACATCCGAAAGAAATTAAAAAGGGGCAGAAGATGGCCCTCAAACCCCTATTCGAGATCTGGTAAAGACAGCCTTTAAAGTCTACAATGGCCGTGAGGATTTGGCAGGATCCAGCTGACAGGCTCGGATGCACCAGAAGGTGGCCCTCCAAACCCAACCTCTTGTAGCCGCCCTAAGGCCGGCCATCTCCCATGTATCACAGCATCCATGGAGTCCGCAAAAGGCAACCCCGCCGGGGGCCTGCTTCAAATGCAGAAAAGAAGGCCACTGGGCTCGCCAATGTCCCAATCCCCGACCTCCTTCTAAGCCCTGTCCCAGCTGCGGGCTAACGGGCCACTGGAAGAGTGACTGCCTTACGACTGGCCCTCCCTCAGCGTCTCCACGTGGGGGACAGGCCGACCCAATGGCATTACCACTCGAACTGCTGGGATTGGCTGACGACTGACGGCACCCGGACTCGAAGACCCCCATCACCCTCACCGAGCCCAGGGTAACGCTACAGGTAGCGGATAAGTCCATTTCATTCCTGGTGGACACGGGGGCTACCTATACGGTCCTGCCTACTTATTCTGGGCCAGTTACTCCTTCCCAGATCTCGGTCATGGGTATTGATGGCAAACCATCCTTCCCACTCCAGACCGGTCCACTCCCATGTCATATCGAAGGACTCCCTTTTACTCATTCCTTCTTAGTGATACCATCCTGCCCAGTTCCCTTGCTAGGCCGAGATGTCCTTTTCCACTTAGGGGCCTCCCTCCAGCTGGACAGACTTGACCCTAAGGTCCCCTCCTCCCAACTCCTGCTTCCTCTTCTCGTCCTGTCTCTAGAACCCTCCCCCTCCTATCCGCCTCTTCCAATCACACGGAACCCAATCAATCCCCATGTCTGGGATGCTTCTAAGCCCATAATAGCAACACACCATTCCCCCGTCCTCATCCGCCTAAAGGACCCCTCCAAATTTCCATCAAGGCCCCAATTTCCCATCTCTGAGACTCACCTTAGGGGCCTACAACCTATTATCACCAGACTCCTAAGCCAGGGACTCCTTATCCCCACTGACTCTCCCTGAAACACCCCCATCCTGCCTGTCCGCAAGGCCTCTGGGGATTATCGCCTAGTCCAGGACCTCCTACTAATCAATGAAGCCATAATCCCTCTCCACCCAGTAGTACCAAACCCATACACCTTGCTCTCCCATATCCCCCCATCCACAACCCACTTTACGGTTCTGGATCTCAAAGATGCCTTTTTCACTATCCCCCTACATCCCGACTCCTATTTCCTCTTCACCTTTACCTGGACGGATCCGGATACTCATACTTCCAGTCAGCTCACCTGGACAGTTCTTCCCCAGGACTTCTGCGACAGTCCTCACCTCTTCGGTCAGGCGCTGGCACGGGACCTCACTTCCTGCTCCGGTACCCCCAGCACACTTCTTCAATATGTACATGACCTCCTCCTTTGTAGCCTATCTCTCAGCCTCTCAAGACAACATACTGCAGATCTCCTCAATCACCTTGGCTCTCGTGGTTATTGGGTCTCCCCAGCCAAGGCTCAGTTATCTGTATCTTCTGTAACCTATCTGGGGCTCCATCTTACCCCTACCACAAAAGATTTAACAGCCGATCGCACCCGGATTATCCGTGAACTCCAGCCTCCGGAAACAGCAGAACAAATTCTCTCCTTTTTGGGCCTTATAGGATTTTTCCGACACTGGATCCCTAACTTTGCTCTCCTCGCTAAACCCTTATATCTAGCCGCTAAGGAAACCCCTCAAGGACCCCTCACCTCTCCTTCTGCCGTTCAACAGGCCTTTCTCATCCTCCGTAACGCTCTGATATCTTTTCCTCCCCTTTCTCTGCCCAACCCAAACCGACCTTTTCACCTTTTTGTGGATGAACGGGCCGGAATAGCCACTGGACTCCTTGCCCAGCCTGTAGGGCCTTCCTACCGCCCCGTGGCTTACCTATCCAAACAGCTAGACCCAACCATTCGGGGATGGCAACCATGCCTTCGGGCCCTAGCAGCAGCAGCCGAACTGACCAAACACTACAGATACTCAACCACACAGGAATAGGTAACATCTCCGACTGCTTTCTATGTGCCTCGCTTGGCCGTCCACCCTTGGCTGCTGTCCCACTCGACCAGCCCTTCAATTCTACTTCCTACACATCCCCAAACCCACCTTTTTCCCCGTTAAAAGTCCCCAGATTCCTTGATTCAAAAAAATCTCACCATCTGTTACGGCAGCCGCCCAAACCTACCTGATACTGGGTTTCTTTGCAACACATCCCTCACGGTAAACACATCAATTGAAGCACCACCAGGCATGTTTTTGTGGTGCAATGGTTCCCTCACAAAAGAGATCAGTTCTTCCTCCCCCTTCCCATATATCCCCGTTACTCTCGTCCCACAACTCACACTGTATAGCCAAGCCGAATTTTCCTCGCTAATCACGCCGCCCTTTACCCGACAAAAAAGAGCTATCTTTCTTCCTCTGGTCGCAGGCATCTCTCTCGCCTCCTCCCTGGTCGCTGCAGGCCTCGGGGGGGCGGGGGGGGAGCTCTAACACATAGTGTTTCAACATCCCGCGACTTAGAACATAAACTCCAGCTAGCCATTGAAGGCTCCGCCGCCTCCATCTCCTCTCTCCAGTGCCAAATCACCTCCATAGCCCGAGTCGCTCTCCAATATCGACGAGCCCTGGATCTCCTGACGGCCGACAAAGGAGGTACCTGCCTCTTCCTACAGGAGAAATGCTGCTGTAAACGCTCTCCATCGCTTAAGAGAAGAACTCCAACGCAAACACCAACAGTCCGCCTCCCCAATTCCCGATTGGTGGCGATCCACCCTCTATACCTGGCTAACACCAATCTGAGGCCCCTTAATTCTCATCTGTATCTTGCTCATGTTTGCCCCGTTTTCTTAGGTTCCTTCGCCGGCGCATGGAGGAAGTCTCTCGGGTGGCCACAAACCAAATGTTCCTCGGTCCTTACACCTTGCTTCCTACAGAAACCCCCACTGCTCTCCCCTAAGCCTCGGACCTCTGGTCGCCCGACTCCCCTTTCGACGCCCCCATTCAGCATGAAGTAGCCAGAGATCAGAACGCCGCCCCATTACACCAAAGATGTCGGGATGTAAGGCCAACTGGCCCGAGGCAGGGGAACGCAATCAGATTCACAGGTTGCATCAGACCGAAACTCTCCGGACCACCCAGTTCCAGAAACTGACCTGGAGACATTCCGGACCACCCAGTTCCAGGAACTGACCTGGGGGCTTTCCACCCGGCCCAGCCTTCCCGCCTTTCGAGGGACGGGACTAGCGGTCCCAAGACTGATGGAACCGGCACCAGATAGTGCCACGACACCCGAAGAGACCACCAGATAAGGAATTCCCTGCGCCCTCCCAGATTCACCACACCCCTTTCCCTTCTTCCCCTATAAAATCTTGCCCAGCCCTCACCCGGGGGCGACTTCTCTGGCCCCTTTCTCTCGGACCAGTGAACCTCGCCCGGCAGCGCCCCCTAATAAAGCTCACTTGAAGCTTTGCTCTGTTTCGCGATGCCGTTTGTTAAGATCCGACCTTACACTTACACATCAAGGATGGCTCTGAGCTGAATTTCTGCAAAACAAGACTATCCCGTGCAAAGAACAACCCAGTAGAGCTTTGTATCCCATCAGCTACAGGAAGAGAATGGCTGCCGGCTACTGAAAGCCAGCAGCATTTACAACTTAACTCCCATGGTCTCTGCAGTGGTACGTCTGAGTTTTCTGTTTCTGCCCCTGTACCAAACAGCTCTCGTGTAATTCCTCATTCCTTCCTCCACCCACCCCCACCAACCCCTGTCCCCTTACCTGCGGTCCGCAGCCCTCCGCTCCGTGCTCGGATGCCGCTGGGGTGCCAGGGACCCACGGGACGGGTCGTTCCCAGCCGCCGGGCGCTGGCTCCCTAGACTCCCTCCGCTCCGCGCTCGGATGCCGCTGGGGTGCCTGGGACCCACGGGACGGGTCATTCCCAGCCGCCGGGCGCTGCCTCCCTAGACCCCCGCCAGCTCGCGTGGCGCCGACGGCGAGGAGCCCCGAGGACGCCCCGCGCCAGGTGCGCTCTGGCCAGGACGCCCACTTCCAGGACACTCTTCCGGGAGAGGCGCGCAGACCGCCGCCGCGCTCAGGTGACCCGCAGCCAATGCCGAGCAAGACCCGCCCCGCCGGCGCCGCGTCCGCGCGGCGCAGCACAATCTCAGCGCTCCAGGCACGGGCGCCGGAACGCCCACGTCCGGGACACGCTCCTCCGGGAGAGGCGCGCAGACCGCCGCCGCGCTCAGGGGACCCGCAGCCAATGCCGCGCAAGACCCGCCCCGCCGGCGCCGCGTCCGCGCGGCGCAGCACGATCTCGGCGCTCCAGGCACGGGCGCCGGGGGGCGGGCGTCTCCTCTCCTGAGAGGCAGCTAGCGATGCCCCGGGGCGCAGGCCCCTGCGGCGCGGAGACCGCTCCAGGCTGGACTCACCGACACCAACGCCGCCAGGAGGAGCGCTTGGCGGGACTCAGCAAACAACCCAATGTTTTAAATGGAAAAAGGACTTCAAAAGACCCTTCTCCAGATAAGACATACAAATGGTCAGCAAGCACATGAAGAGATGTTAATCGTCATTAGTCGTGATAAAATGCAAGTTAACACCACAACGTCGACCCCTCCACACACTAGAAGGCCTACAATCAAGAAACCTAAAAATAACAAATGTTGGCAAAAATTTAGAGAAACTGATACAGAATTTTCCATAGGGAAAATGAATAAGTTCCGGAGGTGGATGCTGAGACTATTTGTACAACAACGTGAATGTAGTTAATGCCATAGAACTGTATGCTCAAAATGATTTAAATGGTAAATGTTATGTTATGTGGGGGGTTTTAACATAATTTAGCCCCTGCTTTATACCAGACCCCGGAGTCAAAGCTTCTCATCCATTTTCTCACTTTTACTTAACCTCCTAGGATCTTCACACTCCCATTTAACAGACGAAGCTGAGCCTGAGAGGTTAAACTAAGTGACTTGCCCAAGGCTCACTCGGCCAAGTCTACACTGTTCACTGTTGCTGTATTTACTGAGCACCTACTAGAGCACCTACTGAGCAATACCTCCAGCACCTGCCAGAGACATTGTGGGAAGACCAAGATGAACGGGGGCTGAAAGCAGATTACAAAACATGGGTAGATCCTGGGGCCCTGCTCTCAAACACTGAAGTTTCTTGGAGTGGAGGGGATGGCCTGTGTCACACTTGTGGAGCCTTTTATTCCACCCCACCGCACCCCCACAGAGGAGGGAAGCAGCTGGCCTGATACTGAATATTAGCTCAGCTGGGGAGGAGTCCTGGGGCTTTGAAGAAGGCATCTCCTGCCCCACTCCCCACATTGCCCCCTAGAGTCCAGTATGTGGGCACAGGCATCCCTGTGGTGGGGCAGGAGGCACGTCTCATGGCACCCCTCTCCTCCCGCCCTGCAGTAATGACACTGTACCCATACACCCGCCAGAAGGACAATGAACTCTCCTTCTCTGAGGGCACCATTATCTGCATCACCCGCCACTACTCTGATGGCTGCTGTGAGGGCATCGGCTCAGAGGGGTCTGGATTCTTCCCCGGGAACTATGTGCAGCCCAGCTGCTGACAACCTGGGATCTCTGGGATGCTGACCCAAGCACCGCCTTGAGTGAACCTCTTGAGTCCCACACCAAAGCCTGCTCCAGTCAAGAATGGACCAGACAGGGCCTCCCTGGTGGCGCAGTGGTTGAGAGTCCGCCTGCCGATGCAGGGGACACGGGTTCGTGCCCCGATCCCGGAGGATCCCACATGCCGCGGAGCGGCTGGGCCCGCGAGCCATGGCCGCGGAGCCTGTGTGTCCGGAGCCTGTGCTCCGCAACGGGAGAGGCCACAGCAGTGAGAGGCCCGCGTACAGCAAAAAAAAAAAAAAAAAAAAAGAATGGACCAGACAGGCACGCCTCCTGGGCTGTGAGCTGTGTCTCTTCCTTCCCGCCATTTCAGTGGGAAGGGGTCCTGGTAAAGACAGAGGAGGTACCCAGAGGCCTGCTGGAGACAGGAAAGAACTGGAAGCCAAGGAGTTTGGTGACCTTACCCACAGGGGACCCTTACGCCATGCAAGACAGGGTCTCCAGCTGAAAGTGCCAACTTTGAATAAAATTCTGATGACTTCCTGATGATTGCCCTGCAGGGCTAGCGGGCCGAGGGACTGAAAGGCAACCCACTTGTAAGGCTCCCGCTCATTGAGCCTCCTCTGTCTACCCTAAGCAGCAGTATCTCCCATCTCCTCGGTGCTCACTGAGCCCTCCACACTAGACCCCTGTGCCCTTCTGCGAAGGTGGGCCGCACCCTGCTCTTTTGCCTGTTGCCTGCTTTGTTATGGATTCAGTCTTGGTTCCCCAGGCTGGGCACTTCTCCAAGAGTGGGGACCAGCTCCCTCACTTAGGTGGGGCTCTCTGAGAGCAGAGCTCACCTCGCCCTCATCCCCCAGACGGCAGCGTGAGACATCTCGCTCACCTCCGCCCCTTCACCTCCTTCACAGCTCTGAAACTCCAGAACAGGGAGGTGGGCCTTGGGTTTCCACTGGCTCTGCTTTACAGCATCATGGCTTTCTGTTCCATACGGGAGGAGGGGGACTCAAAAGGGCCCAGTCAGTGGGGCGACTTTGGTTAAGTCCCTGCTTTCTTGCTGCATAGACGAGGCTGTGGTGCAAGGAGACATCTTCGGGCTCTGTGAGGTCCCTGGCTGGCCAGACCCGAGCCTCGGAACAGTGTGCTACCTCTTTCCACCAACAGGAGGTGACTGTTCCCTCGAGCTTTTTATCCTGTGGGGATGCTTACAGGGTGGGGTGGGGGGAGGCAAGGAGTGTAGTGTAGGGTCACAGTAGGTAAAGCAAGATCTAGGCCTGGGACCGTCGGCAGGGAGCACCTCTCTCTGTGGGGAGTCCGGTACGGGGGAGGTCGGAGGGTACATTTCGGGGCCTAGGTCCTCTGGACAGAAGACTGGAGGAGGGAGGCCACGCAGCCCAAGGCAACAGTTAACCGCAACGTGGCGGGACATGTTCCTTCTCGACCCTGACAGGGAACCCCGTCCTCCCGAGAGGACAAGGTTTGTGCAAACACTGCTGCCTGCTCAGATATGCGTGCCACGCTGCTGCGGCCAGACTCCAGAATTCGCTTGCAGTGGAACTGGGGGAGGCAGCCGAGCTGGGTTAACTGCACAGATGGGGACAGCTCCCAACTCCCTCCGCCAGTCCCCAAATGGACCAACCTGGGATTCCGGGAAATCCCGGAGGGATATACCAAAATGAAAGGGAAAGGGAGTAATAAAACTAGCTTTCTCTTTCCCGACCCCCACCGCCCCAGCCCCTCCCCGCCCGGGTGGCCCCTGCAGGCCACGTCCTCAGCACCTGATGCAGGTGTAGGCGCACTTCGGTGGAGGTTTCCCAGGGCACCACCCTGGCGCGGAAGGAGCTGGGCTCGGCCTTCTGCGCCTCCTGCATAAGGCGGTGCATGGGGTAGTGGTGGAGCGGGAAGGCCACGTCGCCGCCTGCCAGCAGCCCCGTGGGGCAGAAGTCGTTGGCGCCGTCGCTCACGTAGAAAAGGTGCTCGAAGGGCACGCCGTCGTGGGCCCGCTCGCGCAGGTAGTCGCTGAGCACCTTGTGCTGGCACATGTTGGCGGGGCAGCGAGCACAGCTGTGCGCGTGGAAGGGCCGCAGCGCCAGCAGCCCCCAAGGGCTGGGCCTCGACGGGTTGCTGAAGATGCGGCAGAACAGGCCGTGGTGGCCGGCGGCGCGCAGCGCACTCTCCACGCCAAAGGTGTTGGCGTCTGAGATGAGAACAACCTCAAAGCAGGCTCCCTGCTTGGCCACAAACTGCAGCAGCTCGCCCGTGCCGGGCGACAGGGGGATGGCCTCGTACATGGCGCGCAGGTCCCGCGGCCGCACGCCCTGCTCGCCCAAGTACTGGAAGACATGCTGCATGTACTCGTTGTAGAAGCCCTCGCACTAGGTGGCACGCAGGCTCTCAGGCAGCCGCTGGCCCGCCGCGGCACGTGCACAACAGAGTCGTCGCTGTTTTCATCCACGATACTCTTGTCCAAGTCGAAGGTCAGGAGGAAGCGTGGCGCGCCGGGCACAGCCATCCCGCTGTCCTCTACCAGCTTTGTCCTGAGCGACCAAATCCTTTTGTGGTCACCAAAAAGAGTCCCTCAGAGGAAAGGGGGACAGGACCTCTGAGCTTCTCCTGCAGGGTGGGGAGCGGTGGCTGCGGAGGTCTGTCCCGGCTGAGTCTGGAGTGTCAAGAGTGGGGAGAGGGCCTAGCTGAGGTATTTGGGCACAGGATGGAGCAAGGGGGGCTCACGGGAATTGGAGGGGATGCTGCGTCTTATCCATTCCTGGATTTCTGGGCTCCGGCTCACACGAGTCCCTCCAGTCCAGAGGGTCAGTGAATGCTGTGCATCTGGGCCGTTCCCTCCACTTGCCCCCCATCCCCATGTTATGTATTTTTAACCACAATAAAAAAAATGAATGAAACACTAATAACACATGTTACAACATGGATAAACATTGAAAACATTCTAAGTCAAAGAAGTCATACTGAAAAGGCCACTCATATCACAACCGTCTTGTGTGCTTTAAATCCATAGCAGTTTTGAAAATGAGGGGATGGGACTTCCCTGGTGGTCCAGTGGTTAAGACTCTGAGCTCCCAATGTAAGGGGCACAGGTTCGATCCTTGGTCAGGGAACTAAAATCCCGCGTGCACGGTATTGCCAAAAAATAAAATAAAATAAACGTCATTGGCCTGGTTTGGATCATAGCATCATCCTTGAACCCATCAGAGCACCCATAGGATGGAACATGGGATTGGCTAAATGTGGATCATATGCCCATCTTCAAGGTGGGTGGAACGTAGCATCAGCCCTCTGGAACTGTTTGGACTGGAAACAGGTACGAAGTTCCCAAAGGAAAGCTGAGGTTCTGGACTTTGGCATGAGAACAGATGCTGGATTGGGGAAAGCGGCAGATTCCACACCACTGACGGCTCACTGCACAGCTGTGGGATCTGAAGGCCAAGGAAGGAAGGGGCTGATTTAGGGTCAGGGGCTGCAGCCACCCATCCAGTGCTCCTGCTGTCCGTCCACAACAGCAAGAACCTCTTCCTCTTGCAAAAGGCACAGCCCTCCTTGATGTCTCTGGTGGCGGGAGCCCAGGAGTCACACCTGCCCCCTGGCCACATGACTCACCCATCCCCCAAGAACAATACTGCTCATTTATCCAGTCTCCTCCCTCCTTTACAAAGAGCAGAGACTAAATGCTATGGTAGTTAGGAAATTCTTGCTGAATGAAGCAGTGGGAGGCTCAAGGATTATGCCATATCATGGAATCCATCATTGGCAGCTTTCAGAGACCACATGGGTGCACGTGGCTCTCCAAGACCATGCAGCCTCAGTGTGAAACTGTCCACTGGGTGGCCCAGTTGCTCCCGTATCTTTGACTCTTAATCAGTATGAATATCAAAAGTTTGTTACAGCTGGAAGCCCAAAGGATTGCAAGGCCATGATCTGCCGTATGGTTATTGTGTCAGGGACACACTCAAATGTTTAGACGGTTATTACCTCACTTGGCAGGCTATGAGCCTGTGAGGGGAGGCCCTTTTCTCAACCACAAGGATGTTAGTAACTGAAACATCCCAAAGGGCTGTCTGTGCTATCCAGGTAGCTGTTCAATTGCCCAGCAGCAAGGTCAGCTCAGTAATTGGCCACAGGGGCTTGACAGGGACCAGACTGGCCTGAGCTGGAGGACCACAGATGACTGCCTGGATGGTCAGAGGTCAAGGGCTGTCCTGAGACTTGATGTCTATTGATGCCCACTCAGATGGGACAAAGGATGCCTGCAGTCTCAGGAGGGCCCCACCAGCCCTCAGGAGGCAGCACCTGGGGGCTGGTAGGTCGCTGCACCAAGTTCTGTATAAATTCATAACATGACCATGGAGTGAGCTCAGTCAGGCCTGTGCTGGACCCGGGCTGCCCAGGCCAAGTGGGGCCAGCACTACTCTCTCCAGTTCAGATGGTAGGAGGAAGCCCTGTGGGCTTCTGAGGCCCTAACAGCCGTTGACTGAGTTTGAGGTGGATTTGAAACAGTCAGTGACCCGAGCAGACGTTTCGTTCTTCTGCTCTCAGGTTCCAGGACGGGGGTAGATAACCAGCGGCCCAGGTGAACCCCCACTCATGAGTGACGCCGGGCAAGTCCTGTCCATCCTACAGGACTCAGAGGTGTGGGGTTAGGGGGGCCGTGGGCCAGTTGTGCTTAACACCAACCCACTAACCCTAACGCCCAAATCTCTACTGTTCACTCCCTAACCCTAACCTCCTAATCTCTAATCCTAAACCCTAAGGCTCCTAAACCCTAGCCCCTAGATACTCGACCTTGATCTGTAAACTCCTAACCCTTACCCTGACCCTGACTCAGACCATCTAACCTGACCCTCTAACCCTGACCCTCTAGCCTGCATCCTTTAACTCTAATCCCTCAAAACCTGGGCTCAGCTGAGTGGCTCCATCCAGAGGTGAAGCAGGACCTGTCTTTGGGCCCCCACTGCCTCTGTCCTCTCCTCCCCCCAGGAACCAGAAAGCCCTGGGTTGTTGGACTCTCCTGACCAGAGGGGCAGCTGCTCCTCGTCTACCTGCGCCCACACGCCCCTCCTCTGGGGCCCTTGGCCTCTGGACTGTCTGACCTTCAGTCCACCTTCAAGAGCCCGGAGACAAATCCAGATGAGACGCCTACTTCATTGGCACAGGTGGGACCTGGTCCCCATCCTCACAGCCCGGCCAGAAACCTTTGTGCACACTGTGTCATGAGGCTGCCTGTCCCCAGCCAGCTGGAGGGGTCGGGAGTCAGATGGGGAACCGAAGTGTCCTTGAGGTTGGAGTGTGGGCAGGACAGGATAGGAGGGGCGAGAGGTGAGGTGTCATCATTCCCAAACCAGGCAGGGAGTGTGTGCTGTGTTGGCATTTCGGACAGGGAAGAGTATGTCAGATGGAGACTCTGAAGTAGCACACCTTGCAGGCCAACCTACTAGGGCAGTTCTTCCCTAAGCCAACGGGTGGCGCAAAACAACGCAACAAACTGTACATATATCCTTATAATGAATCTGGCAACTGGAAAGGAAACGTCACAGGTCATGGCAACTGAGACACGAGGAGCCCATCCCGCCCGCCCAGCCTTGCGCAGTCTGGAGGTGGAGCCGGGGTAGGCTGGACAGGCAGCTCCCGGCTAGGGCCTGGGCCGGAGAGCCCCAGGAGGCATGGCAACCCGCAGACAATTTCCAGAGCCCACTGCAGCCGGGAGACGTTCCCTACAGAACAGCTTGGGGCCCTATGTGTCCACCCTGCACACAGCACGACCCCGTCGACCCCTGGGCCTCATTCATGGCTGTCTGGCCACCCCTCCCCTCACTCCCTGAGTGCCTGAGCCCCCAGGGCCCCCTTGGCCGAGCCTTCTCTGCACACCTGGCTCTCCTGACTATCCCTGCCTCTCTGAGCACACCGTGTCCTTCCCTGGGGTCTGCGGGTCTGGCTAAGGGTTCCCCCTTGACCCCGGGTAGGCGCCCCAGCCAACGCTGACGCTTGCCTTTCCTGCAAGATGGCCCCCTCAGTCTCACCAACTCCAAACTGTGTTGCATTTACTTCTGGGAAAGAGGGAATGAAGAGGAAGCCCCATTCCGGCCTCACACAAGGTGCGTGTTAACCTTGTGGACCCAAGGGACCACCACAAAGAGGCTGGAAGCCTGGCAGAGGCACAGCCCCTACCGTCACCCCTGTTCCTCGGCCCAGCTTCTCTCTTCTACCATGAAACCCCTCAGCCGCCACCAGAGGAAAATTGTGGGCCTAATCCTGTCACTCTGGTTCCAAAACTGTTCTGTCTATAAAACGAAGTCAAAGCTAGCTGTCTGGCCACCCTTGCAGCCCCTCTGCGATGCGTCCTCCCCGTGAGCCAGGCACCCAGCCCCTTCCCCTGCGCCCTGCCCCCACCCTCCTCTAGAGCGAGCTCCGTCCATCCCGCTCCTTCAGTTCAGCTCAGCTGCCACCTCCGCTGACTCCGCTAACCTTAGTTCCTGAGAGTATCAGGGCCTTGTTTAGAACCAGTGTCAGGGCTTCAGGTAGGGACAGCTTCTCAGCCTGACGTAGGGAGAGCGACAGGGCCCGAGTGAGGCTTAGCATCAGGTCCTTAGCTGGGGACACTGTCAGGGCATGACTCAGGAGCAGCATCAGGGCCTCCGTAGGATCAGCATTACGATCTTAGTTAAAGACATGATCAGGGCCTGAGTTAGGTGGAGTGTCAAGGCCTCAGTTAGAGATAGCTTCAGGGCCTGTGGTAGGGACAGCATCAGAGCATTATTTAGGGCCAGAATAAGGGCTGACTTAGGGATAGTGTCAGGACCTTGGTTCGAGATGGGTCAGTATATTAGCTCAGGATAGTGTTAGGCCTTTAGTTATTGCTGGCAGTAGGGCCTGCATTAGGGACAGCGTCCGGGCCTTACTTACAAACAGTGTCAGGGCCTTAGTGATGACTAGTTAGGGCCTTAGTTAGGGACAGCATTAGGGCTTCAGGTACGGTAATAGGCAGGACATTAACTACGGACTAGGGATAAAGTAAGGAACGGAGCGAGGGACATTTTGAAGGTCTCAGTTATCGAGAGCACCTGGGCCTTCTTTACGATCAGTGTCAAGGCCATTGGTAGGGACAGTGGCAGAGCAAGGCCTAGGAGGAGCATAAGGGCCTCTGTAGGATCAGAGGCTGGGGCTGCAGCTGGGGCTGGGGCAAGGGCTAGAGCTAGGACCTTAGTTAGGAATAGTGTCAAGGCCTTAGTTAGGTTCACTGTCAGGGCCTTAGTTAGGGTTAGCATCAGAGCCTTCGTTAGATATAATATCAGGGCCTGAGGTAGAAGTCCTGTCAGGGTTTTAGTGAGGGACACTGTCAGGGCCTTGGTTAGGACGAGCGTCACAGCCTTTGTTCTGTATAATGGCAGAGCCAGAGTAACTAGGAGAGTCAGTCCCTTAGTTAGGGACACTGTCAGGGCCTTACTTGGGGACAGTATCACGGCCTGCGTTAGTAGTAGTGTCAAGGCCTTAGTTAAGGACAGTGTCAGGGCAAGCCTACGAGGAGCATAAGGGCCTCTGTAGGATCACGGGCTGTGGCTGGGGCTATGGCTGTGGCTGGGGTTGGGGTTGCGGCCAGGGCTAAGACTAGGGTTAGGGCTAGGGCCTTAGTTAGCAATAGTGTCAAGGCCTTAGTTAGGGTCACTGTCAGGGCCTTAGTTAGGGTTAGCATCAGAGCCTTTGTTAGGTATAATGTCACGGCCTGAGTTAGAAGTAGTGTCAGGGCCTTAGTGAGGGACAGTGTCAGAGCCTTGGTTAGGACGAGCTACACAGCCTTTGTTCTATATAATGGCAGGGCCAGAGTTAGAAGGAGAGTCAGGCCCTTCGTTAGGGCCACTGTCAGGGCTTTAGTTAGGGACAGTATCACGGCCTGAGTTAGTAGAAGTGTCAAGGCCTTAGCTAAGGACAGTGTCAGGGCCTTACTTACAACTAGCATCAGAGCCTTTGTTTGGTATCGTGTCAGGGCCTGATTTAGGAGTAGTGTCAAGGCCTTAGTTAGGGTCAGTGTCAGGGCTTAGTTAGGAGTACTGTCAAGGCCTTACTTAGGATTACTGTCAGAGACGTAGTTAGGATTAGCATCAGAGCCTTCTTTAGGTATCGTGTCAAGGCCTGAGCTAGGAGTAGTGTCAAGGCCTTAGTTAGGGACAGTGGAAGGGCCTGAGTTAGGAGTGGAATCAGTGCCTCTCTTAGGAACAGTGTCAGGGTCTGTGTTAGGTGTAGTGTCAGGGCGTAAGTTACGACAGTGTCAGCGCCTTAGTTAGGATGAGCATCAGAGCCATGGTTAGGTATCGTGTCACAGCCTGAGTTAGCCATAGTCTCAGGCCCTACTTAGGGACAGTGTCAGGGCCTTGGTGAGAACTACCATCAGAGCCTTTCTTAGGGACACTGTCAGGGTCTTGGTTAGGACTAGCGTCAGGGCCTGTGGCAGGCACAGTGTTAGGGACTTTGTTAGGGACAGTATCAGGCGCTGACGTTGGACAAGTATCTAGGCCTTAGTTAGGGACAGTGTCTCGGCCTTGGGGCTAAATTCAGGGCCTGAGTTCAACACAGCATCGGAGCTTTAGTTGCTGTAAGAGGCTTGATTTTAGCTAAATATGGTTAAATTATGATCTAGGTATAGTGTCAGGAAATGACCCAGTTATAGTGTCAACACCTTAGCTACTGAGAGTATCGGGGCCTTGTTTAGAACCAGTGTCAGGGCTTCAGGTAGGAACAGCGTCAGAGCCTGACGTAGGGAGAGCGACAGGGCCCGAGTGAGGCCTAGCATCAGGTCCTCAGCTGGGGACACTGTCAGGGCATGACTCAGGAGCAGCATCAGGGCCTCCGTAGGATCAGCATTACGATCTTAGTTAAAGACATGATCAGGGCCTGAGTTAGGTGGAGTGTCAAGGCCTCCATTACGGATAGCTTCAGGGCCTGTGTTAGGGACAGCCTCACGGCTTTATTTAGGGCCAGCATCAGAGCTCACTTAGGGATAGTGTCAGGACCTTGGTTCGAGATGGGTCAGTATATTAGCTCAGGATAGTGTTAGGCCTTTAGTTATTGCCGGCAACAAGGCCTGCATTAGGGACAGCTTCCGGGCCTTACTTACAAACAGTGTCAGGGCCTTAGTGATGACTAGTTAGGGCCTTAGTTAGGGACAGCATTAGGGCTTCAGGTAGGGTAAGAGGCAGGACATTAACTACGGACTAGGCATAAAGTCAGGAACGGACCGGGGGACACTTTGAAGGCCTTAGTTATCGAGAGCACCTGGGCCTTCTTTAGGACCAGTATCACAGCCTTCGGTAGGGACAGTGACTCGGCAAGGCGTAGGAGGAGCATAAGGGCCTCTGTAGGATCAGCATCAGGTGCTGGGGCTGGGGCTGGGGCTAGGGCCTTACTTAGGAATAGTGTCAAGTCCTTAGTTAGGGTAACTGTCAGGGCCTTAGTTAGGGTTAGCATCAGAGCCTTCGTTAGGTATGATGTCAGGGCCTGAGTTAGAAGTAGTGTCAAGGCCTTGGTTAGGACGAGCGTGAGAGCCTTTGTTATATATAATTGCAGGGCCAGAGTTAGGAAGAGAGTACTGCCCTTACTTAGGGACAATATCAGTGCCTTAGTTAGGGACAGTATCACGGCCTTGGGGCTAAATTCAGGGCCTGAGTTAAGCATAGCATCAGGGCTTTAGTGGCCATAAGAGGCTCGACTTTAGCTAAAGACAGGGATAAGTTATGATCTAGGTATAGTGTCAGGACATGACCCAGGTATAGTGTCAACACATTAGTTACTGAGAATATCGGGGCCTTGTTTAGAACCAGTGTCAGGGCTTCAGGTAGGGACAGCATCAGAGCCTGACGTAGGGAGAGCGACAGGGCCCGAGTGAGGCCTAGCATCAAGTCCTTAGCTGAGGACACTGTCAGGGCATGACTCAGGAGCAGCAACAGGGCCTCTGTAGGATCAGCATTACGGTCTTAGTTAAAGACATGATCAGGGCCTCAGTTAGGTGGAGTGTCAAGGCCTCAGTTAGAGATAGCTTCAGGGCCTGTGTTAGGGACAGCCTCAGGGCTTTATTTAGGGCCAGCATCAGGGCTCACTTAGGGATAGTGTCAGGACCTTGGTTCAAGATGGGTCAGTATATTAGTTCAGGATAGTGTTAGGCCTTTAGTTATTGCCGGCACCAGGGCCTGCATTGGGGACACCTTCCAGGCCTTACTTACAAACAGTGTCAGGGCCTTAGTGATGACTACTCAGGGCCTTAGTTAGGGACAGCATTAGGGCTTCAGGTAGGGTAAGAGGCAGGACATTAACTATGGACTAGGGATAAAGTCTGGAACGGAGCGAGGGACACTTTGAAGGCCTTAGTTATCGAGAGCACCTGGGCCTTCTTTAGGACCAGTATCACGGCCTTCGGTAGGGACAGTGTCAGGGCAAGGTCTAGGAGGAGCATAAGGGCCTCTGTAGGATCAGCATCAGGGACTGGGGATGGGAATGGGGATGGGAATGGGGATGTGGATGGGAATGGGGTAGGGGAGGGCTAGTGCTTGGGGTAGGGCTAGGGCCTTTGTTAGGAATAGTGTCAAGGCCTTAGTTAGGGTCACTGTCAGGGCCCTAGTTAGGGTTAGCATCAGAGCCTTTGTTAGGTATAATGTCAGAGCTTGAGTTAGAAGTAGTGTCAGGGCCTTAGTGAGGGACAGTGTCAGGTCCTTGGTAAGGACGAGTTTTAGAGCCTTTGTTATGTATAATGGCAGGGCCAGAGTTAGGAGGAGAGTCAGGCAATTAGTCAGGGACACTGTCAGGGACTTAGATAGGGACAGTATCATGGCCTGAGTTAGTAGTAGTGTCAAGGCCTTAGTTAAGGACAGTGTCAGGGCAAGGCCTACGAGGAGCATAAAGGCCTTTGTAGGAGCTGGGGCAGGAGCTGGGACTGGGGATGAGGATGGGGCTGGGGCTGGGGCTAGGGCTAGAGCTAGGGCCTTACTTAGGAATAGTGTCAAGGCCTTAGTTAGGGTCACTGTCAGGGCCTTAGTTAGAGTTAGCATCAGAGCCTTCATTAGTTATAATGTCAGAGCCTGAGTTAGAAGTAGTGTCAGGGCCTAAGTGAGGGACAGTGTCAAGTCCTTGGTTAGGACGAGCGTCAGAGCCTTTGTTATATATAATTGCTGGGCCAGAGTTAGGAAGAGAGTACCGCCCTTAATTAGGGACAATATCAGTGCCTTAGTTAGGGACAGTATCACGGCCTTGGGGCTAAATTCAGGGCCTGAGTTAAGCATAGCATCAGGGCTTTAGTTCCCGTAAGAGGCTCGACTTTAGCTAAAGACAGGGATAAGTTATGATCTAGGTATAGTGTCAGGACATGACCCAGGTAGAGTGTCAACACTTTAGTTACTGAGAATATCGGGGCCTTGTTTAGAACCAGTGTCAGGGCTTCAGGTAGGGACAGCGTCAGAGCCTGATGTAGGGAGAGCGACAGGACCCGAGTGAGGCCTACCATCAGGTCCTTAGCTGGGGACACTCTCAGGGCATGACTCAGGAGCAGCATCAGGGCCTCTGTAGGATCAGCATTACGGTCTTAGTTAAAGACATGATCAGGGCCTGAGTTAGGTGGAGTGTCAAGGCCTGTTAGGGATAGCTTCAGGGCCTGTGTTAGGGACAGCCTCAGGGCTTTATTTAGGGCCAGCATCAGGGATGACTTAGGGATAGTGGCAGAACCTTGGTTCGAGTTGGGTCATTATATTAGCTCAGGATAGTGTTAGGCATTTAGTTATTGCCGGCAGCAGGGCCTGCATTAGGGACAGCTTCCGGGCCTTACTTACAAACAGTGTCACGGTGTTAGTGATGACTAGTCAGGGCCTTAGTTAGGGACAGCACTAGGGCTTTAGGTAGGGTAAGAGGCAGGACATTATCTATGGACTAGGGATAAAGTCCAGACGGGAGCGAGGGACACTTTGAAGGCCTTAGTTATTTAGAGCACCTGGGTCTTATTTAGGACCAGTATCACGGCCTTTGGTAGCGACAGTGTCAGGGCAAGGCCTAGGAAGAGCCTAAGGGCCTCTGTAGGATCAGCATCGGGGATGGGGATGGGGATGGGGATGGGGATCGGGTAGGGGAGGGCGAGGGCTAGGGCTAGGGTTAGGGCTAGAGCCTTAGTTACAAATAGTGTCAAGGCCTTAGTTAGGGTCACTGTCAGGGTCTTAGTTAGGATTAGCATCAGAGCCTTCGTTAGGTATAATGTCAGAGCTTGAGTTAGAAGTAGTGTCAGGTCCTTGGTAAGGACGAGCATTAGAGCCTTTGTTATGTATAATGGCAGGACCAGAGTTAGGAGGAGAGTCCGGCAATTAGTCAGGGACACTGTCAGGGACTTACTTAGGGACAGTATCACGGCCTGAGTTAGTAGTAGTGTCAAGGCCTTAGTTAAGGACAGTGTCAGGGCAAGGCCTACGAGGAGCATAAAGGCCTTTGTAGGAGCTGGGGCAGGAGTTGGGACTGGGGCTGGGGCTGGGGCTCACGCTGGGGCTAGGGCCTTACTTTGGAATATTGTCAAGGCCTTAGTTTGGGTCACTGTCAGGGCCTTATTTAGGGTTAGCATCAGAGCCTTCGTTAGTCATAATGTCAGGGCCTTAGTGAGGGACTGTGTCAGGGCCTTGGTTAGGATGACTGTCAGAGCCTTTGTTATATATAATTGCAGGGCCAGAGTTAGGAAGAGAGTACCGCCCTTACTTAGGGACAATATCAGTGCCTTAGTTAGGGACAGTATCACGGCCTTCGGTAGGGACAGTGTCAGCGCAAGGCCTAGGAGGAGCATGAGTGCCTCTGTAGGATCAGCATCAGGGGCAGGGGCAGGGGCTGGGGCTGGGGCTGGGGCTGGGGCTAGGGCTACGGCTAGGGCTATGGCCTTAGTTAGGAATAGTGTCAAGGCCTTAGTTAGGGTCACTGACAGGGCCTTAGTTAGGGTTAGCATCAGAGCCTTCGTTAGGTATAATGTCAGGGCCTGAATTGGAAGTAGTGTCAAGCCTTAGTGATGGACAGTGCCAGTGCCTTGGTTAGGTCGAGCGTCATAGCCTTTGACCTGTATAATGGTAGGCCCAGAGTTAGGACGACAGTCAGGCCCTTAGTTAGGGACACTGTCAGGGCCTTAGTTAGGGACAGTATCACAGCCTGAGTTAGTAGTAGTGTCAAGGCCTTAGTTAAGAACAGTGTCAGGGCCTTACGTACAACTAGCATCAGAGCCTTTATTCGGTATCGTGTCAGGGCCTGATTTCGGAGTAGTGTCAAGGCCTTAGTTAGGGTCAGTTTCAGGGGCTTAGTTACGAGTACTGTCAAGGCCTTTCTTAGGATTAGTGTCAGAGACTTAGTTAGGATTAGCATCAGAGCCCTCATTAGGTATAGTGTCAGGGCCTTAGTTAGGGACAGTGTCAGGGCCTTAGTTAGGGACAGTGTCAGGGCCTCAGTTAGGAGTGGAATTAGTCCCACGCTTAGGAACAGTGTCAGGGTCTGTGTTAGGTGTAGTGTCAGGACATGTATTAGGTGTAGTGTCAGGGCATAAGTTAGGACAGTGTCAGGGCCTTAGTTAGGACTAGCATCAGAGCCTTGGTTACATATCGCGTCATGGCCTGAGTTAGCCGTAGTCTCAAGCCCTACTTAGGGACAGTGTCAGGGCCTTGGTTAGGACTGGCGTCAGAGCCTTCTGTTAGGTGCACTGTCAGGGCTTGAGACACGCATAGTGTTAGGGACTTTGATAGGGATAGTATCAGGCCCTGACGTTGGACCACCATCTAGGCCTTACTTAGGGACAGTGTCACGGCCTTGGGGCTAAATTGAGGGCCTGAGTTATGCATAGCATCAGGGCTTTAGTTGCCATAAGAGGCTCGACTTTAGCTAAAGACAGGAATAAGTTATGATCTAGGTATACTGTCAGGAAATGACCCAGGTATAGTGTCAACACCTTAGTGACTGAGAATGTCGGGGCCTTGTTTAGAACCAGTGTCAGGGCTTCAGGTAGGGACAGTGTCAGAGCCTGACATAGGGAGAGAGACAGGGCCCGAGTGAGGCCTATAATTAGGTCCTTAGCTGGGGACACTGTCAGGGCCTTAGTTAGGGACAGTATCACGGCCTGAGTTAGTAGTAGTCACAAGGCATTAGCTAAGCACACTGTCCGGGCAAGGCCTAGGAGGATCATAAAGGCCTCTGTAGGAGCTGGGGCAGGATCTGGGACTGGGACTGGGACTGGGGCTGGAGCTGGGGCTGGGGCTGGGGCTAGGGCTAGGGCCTTACTTAGGAATAGTGTCAAGGCCTTAGTTAGGGTCACTGTCAGGGCCCTAGTTAGGGTTAGCATCAGAGCCTTTGTTAGGTATAATGTCAGGGCCTGAGTTAGAAGTAGTGTCAGGGCCTTAGTGAGGGACAATGTCAGAGCCTTGGTTAGGACGAGCGTCAGAGCCTTTGTTATATATAATTGCTGGGCCAGAGTTAGGAAGAGAGTACCGCCCTTACTTAGGGACAATGTCAGTGCCTTAGTTAGGGACAATATCATGGCCTGAGTTAGTAGTAGTGTCAAGGCCTTAGTTAACGACAGTGTCAGGGCCTTACTTACAACTAGTATCAGAGCCGTTGTTCGGTATCATGTCAGGGCCTGACTTAGGAGTACTGTCAGGGCCTTAGTTAGGGACAGTGTCCAGGCCTGGATTAGGAGTGGAATCAGTGCCTCTCTTAGGAACACTGTCAGAGTCTCTGTTAGGTGTAGTGTCAGGGCATAAGTTAGGACAGTGTCAGGGCCTTGGTTAGGACAAACGTCATAGACTTTTTTATGTATAATGGCAGGGCCAGAGTTAGGAGGAGAGTCAGGCCCTTAGTTAGGGACACTGGCAGGGCCTTAGTTAGGGACAGTGTCACGGCCATGCGGCTAAATTCAGGGCCTGAGTTAAGAACAGCATCAGGGCTTTAGTTGCCATAAGAGGCTCGTCTTTAGCTAAAGGCAGGGATAAGTTATGATCTAGGTATACTGTCAGGACATGACCCAGGTATAGTGTCAACACCTTAGTGACTGAGAATGTCGGGGCCTTGTTTAGAACCAGTGTCAAGGCTTCAGGTAGGGACAGCGTCAGAGCCTGATGTAGGGAGAGCGACAGGGCCCGAGTGAGACCTAGCATCAGGCCCTTAGCTGGGGACACTGTCAGGGCATGACTCAGGAGCAGCATCAGGGCCTCTGTAGGATCAGCATTACGGTTTTAGTTAAAGACATGATCAGGGCTTGAGTTAGGTGGAGTGTCAGGCAATTAGTCAGGGACACTGTCAGGGACTTAGTTAGGGACAGTATCACAGCCTGAGTTAGTAGCAGTGTCAAGGCCTTAGTTAAGGACAGTGTCAGGGCCTTACTTACAATAGCATCAGAGCCTTTGTTCGGTAGTGTGTCAGGGCCTGATTTAGGAGTAGTGTCAGGGCCTGAGTTAGGAGTGGAATCAGTGCCTCTCTTAGGAACAGTGTCAGAGGCTGTGTTAGGTGTAGTGTCAGGGCATAAGTTGGGACAGTGTCAGGGCCTTGGTTAGGACTACCATCAGAGGCTTTCTTAGGGAGAGTGTCAGGGTTAGAAGTAGTGTCAGGGCCTTAGTGAGGGACAATGTCAGAGCCTTGGTTAGGACGAGCGTCAGAGAGTCTGTTATATATAATTGCTGCGCCAGAGTTAGGAGGAGAGTAACGCCCTTAGTGAGGGACATTGTCAGGGCCTTAGTTAGGGACAGTATCACGGACTGACTTACTAGTAGTGTCAAGGCCTTAGCTAAGGACGGTGACAGTGCAAGGCCAAGGAGGAGCATAAGGGCCTCTGTAGGATCAGCATCAGCGGCAGGGGCAGTGGCTGGGCCCGGGGCCAGGGCCAGGGCAGGGCTAGAGCTAGGATTAGGGCTAGGGCCTTAGTTAGGAATACTGTCAAAGCCTTAGTTAGGGTCACAGGCAGGGCGTTAGTTACGGTTAGCATCAGAGCCTTCGTTAGGTATAATATCAGGGCCTGAGTTAGAAGTAGTGTCAAGCCTTAGTGAGGGACAGTGTCAGGGCCTGAGTTAGGACGAGTGACAGAGCCTTTGTTATGTATAATGGCAGGGTCAGTGGTAGGAGGAGAGTCAGGCCCTTAGTTAGGGACACTGTCAGGGCCTTAGTTAGGAATAGTATCACTGCCTGAGTTAGTAGTAGTGTCAAGGCCTTAGTTAAGGACAGTGTCAGGGCAAGGCCTAGGAGGATCATGAGGGCCTCTGTAGGATCAGAGGCTGGGACTGGGGCAAGGGCTAGGACTAGAGCTACGGATAGGGCTTGGGCTAGGGCTAGGGCTAGAGCCTTAGTTAGGAATAGCTTCAAGGCCTTAATTAGGGTCACTGTCAGGACCTTAGTTAGGGTTAGCCTCAGAGCCTTCGTTAGGTATAAAGTCAGGGCCTGAGGTAGAAGTCGTGTCAGGACCTTAGTGAGGGACAGTGTCAGGGCCTGAGTTAGGAGTGGAATCAGTGCCTCTCTTAGGAACAGTGTCAGTGTCTGTGTTAGGTGCAGTGTCAGGGCGTAAGTTAGGATAGTGTCAGGGCCTTACTGAGGACGAGCATCAGAGCCTTGGTTTGGTATCGTATCACGGACTGAGTTAGCCGTAGTCTCAGGCCCTACTTAGGGACAGTGTCAGGGCCTTGGTGAGAACTACCATCAGAGCCTTTGTTAGGGACAGTGTCAGAGTCTTGGCTAGGACTGGCGTCAGGGCCTTCTTTTAGGTACACTGTCAGGGCCTGAGTAAGGCATAGTGTTAAGGACTTTGTTACTGACAGTATCAGGCCCTGACGTTGGACCACAATCTAGGTCTTAGTTAGGGACAGTGTCACGGCCTTGGGGCTAAATTCAGGGCCTGAGTAAAGCACAGCATCAGGGCTTTAGTTGCCATAAGAGGCTCAACTTTAGCTAAAGACAGGGATAAGCTATGACCTAGGTGTACTGTCAGGAAGTGACCCAGGTATAGTGTCAACATCTTAGTTAATGAGAGTATCGGGGCCTTGTTTAGAACCAGTGTCACGGCTTCAGGTAGGGACAGTGTCAGAACCTGACGTAGGGAGAGCGACAGGGCCTGAGTGAGGCCTAGCATCAGGCCCTTAGCTGGGGACACTGTTAGGGCATGACTTAGGAGCAGCATCAGGGCCTCTGTAGGATCAGCATTACGGTCTTAGTTAAAGACCAAAATAGACATTTCTTCAAAGAAGATATATGGATTGCCAACAAACACATGAAACTATGCTCAACATCATTAATCTTTAGAGAAATGCAAATAAAAACTAGAATGAGATATCATCTCACACCAGTCAGAATGGCCATCATCAAAAAATCTAGTAACAGTAAATGCTGCAGAGGATGTGGAGAAAAGGGAACACTCTTGCACTGCTGGTAGGAATGTGAATTGGTACAGCCACTATGGAGAACAGAATGGAAGTTCCCTAAAAAACTACAAATAGAACTACCACATGACCCAGCAATCCAACTACTGGGCATATACCCTGAGAAAACCATAATTCAAAAAGAGTCATGTACCAAAATGTTCACTGCAGCTCTATTTACAATAGCCAGGAGATAGAAAAAACCTACGTGTCCATCATATGATGAATGGATAAAGAAGACGTGGCACATATATACAATGGAATATTGCTCAGCCACAAAAAGATACGAAATTGAGCTATTTGTAATGAGGTGGATGGAGCTAGAGTCTGTCATACAGAGTGATGTAAGTCAGAAAGAGAAAGACAAATACCGTATGCTGACACATATATATGGAATTTAAGGAAAAAAATGTCATGAAGAACCTAGGGTTAAGACAGGAATAAAGACACAGACCTACTAGAGAATGGACTTGAGGATATGGGGAGGGGGAAGGGTAAGCTGTGACAAAGTGAGAGAGTGGCTTGGACATATATACACTACCAAACGTAAAAGAGATAGCTAGTGGGAAGCAGCCGCGTAGCACAGGGAGATCAGCTTGGTGCTTTGTGACCACCTAGAGGGGTGGGATAGGGAGGGTGGGAGGGAGGGAGACGCAGGAAGGAAGAGATATGGGGACGTATGTATATGTATAACTGATTCACTTTGTTATAAAGCAGAAACTAACACACCATTGTAAAGCAATTAGACTCCAATAAAGATGTTAAAAAAATGATTCTTTGGCAAAATCCTGCATCTTGTTGTTCATTCCTCATTGCTTTCAATTCCTAGAAAGCATCTTTGCAAGGCAACATGGACATTCATACCTGTATGACGCTGTTTCTACAGAAGGCCCTGACACTGCCCCTAAATAACGGCCTGACACTAGTCCCAAGTATGGACCTGATCCTGTCCATAACTAAGGCCCTGAAGATGTCCCTCATGAAGTCTCTGACACTGCCCTTAATAAGCCCCTGACACTGTCCCTAGCTAATGGCCTAAGCTATAACTTACAAAGTCCCTAACACTATCCCCAGGACGCTGACAGCCTCCCTGAGGCTTTGATGCTGTCCCTTAGTGCCTAAGCGGTGACAAAATAACACCCTGATTCTATTACTAAGGCCCTGAATAGATCCCCAAGAAAGTCTCTGAAGTGTCCCTAACTAACGGCCTGAACTGTCTCTTACGAAGGCCCTCAAGTGACCTCTGAGGGCCTGACAACACTGTCCCTAACTAAGGCCCCGTTGCTGGCCCCAACGAACGTCCTGATGCTGAACCTAACTGAGGCCCTGATGCTCTTCCTAACTGAGGCCTTGATGCCCATTCTACCTGAGGCCCTACAACTGTCTGTAACTAATGACCTGACTCTTTTCCTAACTAACACCCTCATTTTGTCCCTCATTAATGCCCTGACACTGGTCGACACCACAGCCCTGATGCTGGCCCAGTCTAAGGCCTTGACGATGTCCCTAATAGTCTTAGATGTACCTCACCGTTGTCCTGACCCTGTCCCTCACCGAGGCCCTGACCCTCTTCCTAAGGCCCAGATGCTGTCTCTACCTCAGAATCTGAAATTCTCATGTCCCGACTCTCCCTAACATCCTGACGCTGCCCCTAAGTGAGGCCCTGACACTCTTCTTAGCTAAGGACTTGCCGCCGTCCCCACCTAAAACCCTGACACTGTCTGTAACTAATGACCTCTTTCCCTAACTAACACCACCGTTTTGGCCCTACCTAACGCCCTCACACTGGTTCTAATTATGGCCACGATGCTGGCTCTAAGGCCCTGAAGAGATCCCTAAGTAACAGCCCGAACTGTGTCGAGCTAAGGCTCTCACGTTCTCTCTAATGGAAGCACTGACACTGTCCCTAACTTAGGCCCTGATGCTGTCCCCTATAGTCTCAGCTGTCACTAAATAATGCCCTGATCCTGTCCACAACTAAGGCCCTGAATATGTCCCTAAGTGCATCTCTGACGATGTCCTCAACAGCCTGAACTCTCTTCAGGTTATCTCTGAGGCTCTGACACTGGCCCTTCCTAAGGCCTCACCCCGGGGTTGTCCCAGGCTGCTGGGCAGTTCTCTCTTGTCCGCATCTCTGGCCAGCGGCCTGCCATTGGCCACTCTAAGATTCTGCGATGCAGTGGTCCCATGTGGGATGTGCCTGTGTAGGCTCACCTGTGGGAGGAGAGTCATGGCCACTCCGCCCTCCAGGGGACTGCGGCTCAGGGTAGGAATCTCTCAGCCAGTGTCTGGAGAACGGGTTCTGTGTCCTTGTTTGTTGTAAATCCCTTGGAGTTACCTCTAACATGTTTTAAATGGATATCCCCCTCAGGATAATTTGATAATAATTTGATTATATCAATAATCAAATTACTGATAAATAATATAAATTATTTACCACATAAAAATTCAGGAATGACATTATTAGAATGAGCAGGAAAACACTGGATGACCCCCACCCCCAATGATCTATTACTTGCAGGATTTAAAATTCTAACGAGAAAACACTCACTCTCCTCACCCTCTTGGGCATCAGCACAAGGCGGGAATCAGCTGCGTCCTTTATTTACCCCTCTGATTTTCCAGAACCTTTCCTTCAAGGAGAAATCTCTGGGCTCTGCGGGAGCTGTGAGTGGCGACCATCAGGTAAATCTGAGACTGAAAAGCAAGAGGAAAAGAGATAGAGGAGGAGATGAGAATCGGTGATGGGGAGAAGCAGGGGCATCCCCGTTCAATCGCAGGCCGAGAGTCTGGGTTAATCTCCAACGAAGCTAAGGACCACCAGGATCTGGCCCCACTGGCCTTGTCACCTGGTGTGGGGACTGGGGACAGCCAAACCACCATGGCCACTCTCAGAGAAATAAAGAAGGTGGGAGGGCACCCCGAGAGCCAGATTGAAAATGGTCATGCTGTGAGATAGTAAGATGCCCTTTTCAGAAAAGTGAAGACTGTTCTCTTGGCTCTCAAAGACTTGCAAATACTCTGTGTCCTTCTGGAGGCATGCTGAAGGCTTCAGCCTTTGAGGGCAGTAATGGGAGTGCATCGGGGCTCAAAACCATCCAGCACTCACTCACTCCTTGAGGGTGCCGAGGATGACCAGTGACCACCCCTCGGGTGCCGTGGGGCCTGAAATTCCCTGATCACCGAGGACGGGAGGGGCCGCACAGACACTCCACTGGACCACCGGGGGCTTGGCCGGGGGGCTACATACAGTCCTTTATCAGATACATGGTTTGCAAACATCTTGTGCCATTTTGGATGGTGGATTATCTTATTCCTTGCTCCTTTTAGACACAACTCTTTTTCATTTTGAGGAAGTCTAATTCATCTATTTTGTCTTTTGCTGCTTGTGCTTTTGGTAGATCTAAGATATGACCAAATCCAAGGTCATGAAGATTTACTCTCATGTTTTCTTCTACGAGTTTTATAATTTTAGCTCTTGCACCTAGGCCTTTGGTCCATTTTGTGTTGATTTTGTATGTGGGGTGGGGGGAGGTAAGGGTCCAACTTTACTCTTCTGCATGTGGGTATCCAGTTGTTCCACTACCTGTGCTAACTGTTTGGGAGAAAATACCTGCAAATGATGCGACCAACAAGGTCTTAATTCTAAAATATACAAATGGCTCATACAGCTCAAAAAAGGAAAAAAAAAATCAAAAAATGACCAGAAGGTCTAAACAGACATTTCTCCAAAGACATACAGATAGCCAATAGGCACGTGAAAAGATGCTCCACATCGCTAATTATTAGAGAACGCAAATCAAAACTACAGTGAGTTATCACCTCACAGTGGTCAGAATGGCCATCATTAAAATGTCTAGAAGGAAATGCTGGAAGGGGTGTGGAGAAAAGGGAACCCTACTACACTACTGGTGGGAATGTAAATTGATGCAGCCACTATGGAAAACAGTATGGAGGTTCCTCAAAAACTGAAACTAGAGTTACCATATGACCCAGCAATCCCACTCCTGGGCACATATCCAGACAGAACTATAATTTGAAAAGATACATGCACCCCAGCATTCACAGCAGCACTATTCACAATAGCCAAGACATGGAAGCAACCTGAATGTCCCTCAGCAGATGAATGGATATAGAAGATGTGGTACATATATACAACGGAATATTACTCAGCCATAAAACAGAATGAAATAATGCCATTTGCAGCTACATGGACGGACCTAGAGATTATCATACAAAGTGAAGTAAGTCAGACAGAGAACAACAAATACCATATGATATCACTTATATGTGGATTATAAAATGAGACCCAAATGAACCTATCTACAGAACAAAAACAGACTCACAAATATAGAAAACAGACTTGTGGTTGTCAAGGGGAAGACAGGGGAGTGGGATGGATTGGGAGTTTGGTATTAGTAGATGCCAATTATTATATATAGGATGGATACATAAGGTCTTCCTGTACAGCACAGGGAACTGTATTCAATACCCTGTAATTAACCATAATGGAAAAGAATATGAAAAATATGTATATATGTATGTACATATATATGAATCACTTTGCTGTGCAGCAGAAATTAACACAACATTGTAGGTTAACTATACTTCAGTATCAATTAGTTTGAAGGCACTTTTATAAATTAGGTCTTAGTTCTCTTGTCCTTTCATCCTGGGACAAATGTATAACAGAAACTAACCTGGATTACTCCGGGGTGAACTCATATCACACAGAACTTTAACTGTTGAACAAACCATGAATACCAGTTACACCATGGGATGTCCTGATCCAATATGAAGTTTGTAAACCTTGTAACAAGCCTGCAGAATCCACTAAATTTGGAAATTCAAACTGAAATGAAGCCACCTATCCCATGACTTCTCCACAACTAGTTATACAACATCAATTGGAAACCATATACGATCAAATGAATGTAGACAGAAACAACGATAGCCTTCCTTTTTTTCCCTTTTAGATGAAGACGGTATTTAAGGTGATGTCTTGGGCCGTTTCAGAGTGTTACTCAATTTCCTGAGTATCTGCCATGCACACAGGAGGTACACATGTTAGTTAACTTGTTTGTGCAACTAAATGAAGGTAGTTAATACCACAAAACTGTATACAGAAAGTGAATTAAATGCTAAAGTCGTGTTTTGTATTTTTAATGACAATAAAAAAAAGTGTAGCGCTGATATTTGTTACAAAAATGAACGTTAAAAACATTCTAAGTGAAAAAAGCCATACAGAAAAGGCCCCCTAGATCCCATGCTCATCTTGTCTGCTTCAAATCCATCAAGGTTGTCCAAAGGAGGGAGAAACTCAGTCATGGGTCCAGAAAAAGAAAACTGGATCAGGATGGAAAAAGACATTTTCATACCGTTCGGACAGTAGGTGAAGGTTGAAGTGGGGATGAGTATTAAATTATAATGTGGACATCAGGATTTCTTCATTTAGGGGTTATGTGCTGGTGCCTTGGGCAAAAAACACTGAGCATTTTGTGTCAAGTGGCAAATGTGAGTACTTTTTGCCATTATGGCAACTTTTCTGTACATTTTAAATTACTGGAAAGTAAATTACTTTTCTAGACAACCATGCCAGTATCATGCCAGAAAATCAGAGAAGACAGACATCAAATTTTTCTTATAGAGGCCAAGACTTACCCAGACCACGTTCAACCAAAGTTGTGATACTTATTTCCCTTCTAGGAGTCCGCATGGTATTAAGAGGCACCGTGGGAAGAGTATATTAGTAGCTACCATGTCGTGGGTCCTGTGGATCACCTGGGGGGGCAGTAGAAATGGTGAGATTTTAGTATTGCAATTGTTCACATTACTTCAAAAACTATGTTAAAAAATAAATTCAGTAAAGTTGCAAAATATGCAATCAATATACACAAATCAGTTTCGTTTCTATACACTAATAATGAACCAACCACCAGCAAGAAACATTAAGAAAACAATCCCATTTACAATTCCATCAAAAAGAACGAAGTATTTAGCAATACATTTAACCAAGGACACGAAAGACCTATACTCAGAAAACTATAAAGCACTGGTAAAGAAACTGAAGACACAATAGAAAACAATATTCCACGCTCATGCGTCAGAAAAATTACTATTATTAAAATGTCTGGGAGAGGGGGAAGATGGCCTAAGAGTAAGACACGCAGATCACCTTCCTCTCCACAGATACATCCGAAATACAGCTACACGTGGAACCACCCCTACAGAACACCCACTGAACGCTGGCAGAAGACCTCAGACCTCCCAAAAGGCAAGAAACTCCCCACGGGGCTTCCCTGGTGGCGCAGTGGTTCAGAGTCCGCCTGCCTATGCAGGGGACACAGGTTCGTGCCCCGGGCCGGGAAGATCCCACATGCCGCGGAGCGGCTAGGCCCGTGAGCCATGGCCGCTGAGCCTGCGCGTCCGGAGCCTGTGCTCCGCAACGGAAGAGGCCACAACAGTGAGAGGCCCGTGTACCGGAAAAAAAAAAAAGAAAGAAAGAAAGAAAGAAACTTCCCACGAACCTGGGTAGGGCAAAAGAAAACAGAATAAACAGAGACAAAAGGATAGGGCCGGGACCTGCACCAGTGGGAGGGAGCCGTGAAGGAGGAAAGGTTTCCACACACTAGGAGCCCCTTCGCGGGCGGAGGCTGCGGGTGGCGGAGGGGGAAAGCTTTGGAGCCGCGGAGGAGACCGCAGCCACAGGGGTACGGAGGGCGAAGCAGAGAGATTCCCGCACAGAGGACCGGTGCCGACCGCCACTCACCAGCCCGAGAGGCTTTTCTCCTCACCCGCCGGGGCGGGCGGGGCTGGGAGCTGATGTTCGGGCTTCAGTCAGAGCGCGCTGGCGGCGTGAACACAGCCTGACGGGAGTTAGTGAGCCACGGCTGGCCGGGAGGGAGTCCGGGGAAAAGTCTGGAGCTGCCGAAGAGGCAAGAGACTTTTCCTTCCCTCTTTGTTTCCTGGTGCGTGAGAAGAGGGGATTCAGAGCGCTGCTTAAAGGAGGCTCCAGAGACGGGCGCGAGGCGCGGCTGAAAGCGCGGACCCCAGAGACGGGCGTGGGACGCTGGGGCTGCTGCTGCCGCCACCAACAAGCCTGTGTGCGAGCGCAGGTCACTCTCCACACCTCCCCTCCCGGGAGCCTGTGCTGCCCGCCACCGCCACGGTCCCGGGCTCCACAGACAACATCCCCAGGAGAACGCACGGGCGCGCCTCGTGCTGACGCAACGTCACGCCGGCCTCCGCCGACGCACGCTCGCCCCGCCTCCGTGCCCCTCCCTCCCCCGCGGCCTGAGGGAGCCAGGGCCCCCGAATCAGCGGCTCCTTTAACCCCGTCCTGTCTGAGCGAAGAACAGACGTCCTCCGGCGACCTACACGCAAAGGCGGGGCCGAATCCAAAGCTGAGCCCCGGCAGCTGTGCGAACGGAGAAGAGAAAGGGGAATCTCTCCCAGCAGCCTCAGAAGTATCGGATTAAAGCTCCGCAATCAACTTGATGTACCCTGCGTCTGTGGAATACCTGAATAGACAACGAACCATCCCAAGTTGAGGAGGTGGACTTTGAGAGCAAGATTTATGATTTTTTCCCCCTTTTCCTCTTTCTGTGAGTGTGTACGTGTATGCTTCTGTGTGAGATTTTGTCTGTGTACCTTTGCTTTCACCATTTGTCCTAGGGTTCTATCCGTCCGTTTTTTTTTTTTTTTGTTTTTGTTTTTTTTACTTAAAATTTTTTTTCTTAATAATTCTTTATTTTAATAACTTTATTTTATTTGACCTTACTTTATTTTCTATTATCCTCTTTCTTTCTTTCTTTCTTTCTTTCCTTCTTTCTACTTTTTCTCCCTTTTATTCTGAGCCGTGTGGATGAAAGGCTCTTGGTACTGCAGCCAGGAGTCAGTGCTGTGCCTCTGAGGTGGGAGAGCCAACTTCAGAACACTGGTCCAAAAGAGACCTCCGAGCTCCACGTAATATCAAACGGCGAAAATCTCCCAGAGATCTCCATCTCAACACCAACACCCAGCTTATCTCAATGACCAGCAAGCTACAGTGCTGGACTCCCTATGCCAAACAACTAGCAAGACAGGAACACAACCCCACCCATTAGCAGAGAGGCTGCCTAAAATCATAATAAGTCCACAGACACCCCCAAAACACACCACCAGACGTGGACCTGCCCACCAGAGAGACAAGATCCAGCCTCATCCACCAGAACACAGGCACCCTCCAAGAAGCCTACACAACCCACTGAACCAACTTTAGCCACTGGGGACAGACACCAAAAACGACGGGAACTACGAACCTGCAGCCTGCAAAAAGGAGACCCCCAAACACAGTAAGAGAAGCAAAATGAGAAGACAGAAAAACACACAGCAGATGAAGGAGCAAGATGAAAACCCACCAGACCTAACAAATGAAGAGGAAATAGGCAGTCTCCCTGAAAAAGAATTCAGAATAATGATAGTAAAGATGATCCAAAATCTTGGAAATAGAATAGAGAAAATGCAAGAAACATTTAACAAGGACCTAGAAGAACTAAAGATGAAACAAGCAACGATGAACAACACAATAAATGAAATTTAAAATACTCTAGAAGGGATCAATAGCAGAATAACTGAGGCAGAAGAACGGATAAGTGACCTGGAAGATAAAATAGTGGAAATAACTACTGCAGAGCAGAGTAGAGAAAAAAGAATGAAAAGAACTGAGGACAGTCTCAGAGACCTCTGGGACAACATTAAACGCACCAACATTCGAATTATAGGGGTTCCAGAAGAAGAAGAGAAAAAGAAAGGGACTGAGAAAATATTTGAAGAGATGATAGTGAAAACTTCCCTAATATGGCAAAGGAAATAGTTAATCAAGTCCAGGAAGCACAGAGAGTACCATACAGGATAAAGCCAAGGAGAAACATGCCAAGACACATATTAATCAAACTGTCAAAAATTAAATGCAAAGAAAACATATTAAAAGCAGCAAGGGAAAAACAACAAATAACACACAAGGGAATCCCCATAAGGTTAACAGCTGATCTTTCAGCAGAAACTCTACAAGCCAGAAGGGACTGGCAGGACATATTTAAAGTGATGAAGGAGAACATCCTACAACCAAGATTACTTTACCCAGCAAGGATCTCATTCAGATTGGATGGAGAAATTAAAACCTTCACAGACAAGCAAAAGCTGAGAGAGTTCAGCACCACCAAACCAGCTTTACAACAAATGCTAAAGGATCTTCTCTAGGTAAGAAACACAAGAGAAGGAAAAGACCTATAATAACAAACCCACGCACATATGGTCACCTTATCTTTGATAAAGTGGCAGGAATGTACAGTGGAGAAAGGACAGCCTCTTCAATAAGTGGTGCTGGGAAAACTGGACAGGGACATGTAAAAGTAGGAGATTAGATCACTCCCTAACACCATACACAAAAATAACCTCAAAATGGACTAAAGACCTAAATGTATGGCCAGAAACTATCAAACTCTTAGGGGAAAACATAGGCAGAACACTCTATGACATAAATCACATCAAGATCCTTTCTGACCCACCGCCTAGAGAAATGGAAATAAAAACAAAAACAAACAAATGGGACCTAATGAAACTTCAAAGCTTTTGCACAGCAAAGAAAACCGTAAACAAGATGAAAAGACAACCCTCAGAATGGGAGAAAATATTTGAAAATGAAGCAACTGACAAAGGATTAATCTCCAAAATTTACAAGCAGCTCATGCAGCTCAATAACAAAAAAACAAACAACCCAATCAAAAAATGGGCAGAAGACCTAAATAGACATTTCTCCAAAGAAGATATACAGACTGCCAACAAACACATGAAAGGATGCTCAACATCACTAACCATTAGAGAAATGCAAATCAAAACTAGAATGAGATATCATCTCACACCAGTCAGAATGGCCATCATCAAAAAATCTAGAAACAATAAATGCTGCAGAGGATGTGGAGAAAAGGGAACACTCTTGCACTGCTGGTAGGAATGTGAATTGGTACAGCCACTATGGTGAACAGTATGGAGGTTCCCTAAAAAACTACAAATAGAACTACCATATGACCCAGCAATCCAACTACTGGGCATATACCCTGAGAAAACCATAATTCAAAAAGAGTCCTGTACCAAAATGTTTATTGCAGCTCTATTTGCAATAGCCAGTAGATGGAAGCAACCTAAGTGTCCATCATCGGATGAATGGATAAAGAAGACGTGGCACATATATACAATGGAATATTGCTCAGCCACAAAAAGATACGAAATTGAGCTATTTGTAATGAGGTGGATGGACCTAGAGTCTGTCATACAGAGTGAAGTAAGTCAGAAAGAGAAAGACAAATACCGTATGCTGACACATATATATGGAATTTAAGGAAAAAAATGTCATGAAGAACCTAGGGGTAAGACAGGAATAAAGACACAGACCTACTAGAGAATGGACTTGAGGATATGGGGAGGGGGAAGGGTAAGCTGTGACAAAGTGAGAGAGTGGCTTGGACATATATACACTACCAAACGTAAAAGAGACAGCTAGTGGGAAGCAGCCGCGTAGCACAGGGAGATCAGCTTGGTGCTTTGTGACCACCTAGAGGGGTGAGATAGGGAGGGTGGGAGGGAGGGAGACGCAAGAGGGAAGAGATATGGAAACATATGTATATGTTTTTTCGATTTACTTTGTTATAAAGCAGAAACTAACACACAACTGTAAAGCAATTATACTCCAATAAAGATTTTAAAAAATGTTTATTCTACCTAAAGCCATCAACAAACAGCGCGAGGAAAACTAGACACCGGACCCAAAGAACGACAGTGGTCACCATCTACACTGCATATAAAGCTAACTAAAAGCACACAGTATTCCACATTAAACTCTTTCTCTCCTGAGTCCCCTGAAGATGCACCCACCCAGCCACCAGTCAGTTGCACAGGAAGATTCTCCACACTTGCTCATTTTTTCCTCTTGTGGAGTCTCCTCACCAGTGGCTCCTGAGAAAACCCAGCTCCTGTCAGTGTGGACAATGCCTCATGGTCCAGAAACCTAAGCCCTGACAGGAGACAAAGCTCCTGTCTGCTTGTCGCGGAGCAAAGTCTGTGGGCAGGGTGCACCTGTGCCCCCAGGGTCAGACAGGTGGCTTTGGCGCCCCCTGTGGGACGTGAGAAAAGTGCCGGGAGTGCCGCACTCACAAACGCAGAGGCCTCATCCGGAAGGCAGTTCTGCTGTATATACTAAGTTTGGAAATCCAAACTGAAATGGAGCCAAGTGTCTCACTGTATCTTCTCCAAAATTGGTTAAGGAGCAATTAATTACAAACCATATGTAATGAAATGAATGTAGACACAAACTTTACAACTTAAACCAAAATTCACTCAAAATTGCCCATAGACAAATTTAAATTACCAAACTATAAAAATCCTAGACAAAAAAAAGATAATCTACATGACTTTGGGTCTGGTGACCTTATTCAGAAAACCGGAACACAAACCACAAACTGCAAGAAACTATTTTCAAAACACATATTTGATAAAGTATTTGTACTCAAATTATGCCAACAATGCCATTAAAATTTAGTATAGATTGAAACACACACCTGGCCCAAGAAGATAAACAGGCAGTAAATAAGCATACAAGAATATACTCAAGATGCTGGTGGAATGCATGTACAACCAACTTTGGAAGACAGTTTGGCAGTTTTTTCCAAATCTAAAAAGTCTCACCTTAGGATCCAAGAAGTGTACCTCTTGTATTTAGACAGCTTTGAAAAACTGTGTTCAAACCAAAACTAGCATCAAGTAATGCACAGCAGCTCTATTCATAACGGCTAAAACCTTAAAGATATCAGGATGTCCTTCTGTAGATGAATTCATAAGCAAATTAGGGCACATACATGTCAAGGGGAGCAGAATACACAACCCCAAAATATGCCCATTTGACAAAAGGATTATTTTGGACTGATTAATTTAAGAAACAGCAGACCCAGGAGAATCTTTCAAAACCAAGTAGAGGGCTTCCCTGGTGGCACAGTGGTTGAGAGTCTGCCTGCCGATGCAGGGGACACGGGTTCGTGCCCTAGTCAGGGAAGATCCCACATGCCGCAGAGCGGCTGGGCCCATGAGCCATGGCCGCTGAGCCTGTGCGTCCAGAGCCTGGGCTCCGCAACTGGAGAGGCCACAACAGTGAGAGGGCCGCGTACCACAAAAAAATAAATAAATAACTAAAGTAGAAAATGCCCTTTTAGGAGGTAAATTTCCATTTATTAAGGATATCTCCATTTGTAAGGGTATGTCCCTCTTTGGACCAGGAATTGAATGATGACTAAATATCAAGAAAAGCTTGTTGGGACTTCCCTGCTGCTCCAGTGGTTAAGACTCCACACTCCCAATGCAGGGGACCAGGGTTCAATCCCTGGTCAGGGAACTAGATCCCACATGCTGCAATTAAGGGCCCGCATGCCGCCACTAAAGATTACACAGGCCGCAACTAAGACCCAGTGCAGCCAAATAAATAAATGTTTTAAAAAAAAAAGAGCTTGTCAATGAAATAGGCCTGGATGTAAATCTGTGTAACAACCATACCCTTGTTTACTGGGCTTTGACTAATAACATCCCTTAAATGGCTTCCTCCATTCCCTAACATCTTTCTTTTGTTCTCAGCAGAAGGTAGCATTTAAGGTAATGGCTTGGGCCATTTCAGGGAGTGACTCAGTTTTCCTGGGTATCTTTCAAGTATACAGGAGGTACGCATGGTATATATTAAACTTCTGATTGTTTTCTCCAGTTCATCTCTTTTTCATTACAAGGGAGATCTCAATAAAGAACATAGAAGTGTAGAGGGAAAATTATTTTTCCTCTCATATACATGCAGTGCAATAGTATTCAAAGATATAAAGGAATGGACCATCAACACATGCAAATATATATAGATAGATATAGATGCAACTAACACTTACATTGCTAAGTGAAAGAATCCAATCTGAAGTGTTACACACTGTATGACCTCATTTATATGACATTCTAGAAAAGGTAAAACTGACAATGGTAAACAGTTTAAGGAATATGTGGTTGAAATAGTCCATATGATACTTCAGTGGTGAATACCTGTCACTATGCATTTGTCTACACCCACAGATTTTTACAACACAACAAGTAATTTACAATCTATTCAAACTTAGCTACTTAGGATATGGGAGTGTCAAAGACTGGAATACAGAATTTAACAAAGAATCTAACTGTTTCAGAAATGTATGGAAAAACTCACTGTTGGTAGTGGGACAAATGGGCTGACCTAAGTTAACTTTGGAAATGTACAGAATCTGTAGGCCAAAGACAAAATGTGCCATACATACACAGTGGTTCTTTCCAATGAGGGGTAGTAGCTAATAGTACTGAAACTACTATATCAGTAATCGAATGGAACAAGCACTGAATTTAATAAATGACAAATGGTGGAAGCCAGGTTTCTTACCACTGGAGTGGGATGTTACAGTCAAACAAAGGGAGAAGGTTACGATATCCATGTCATAACAGATCCGGTTGGAGACATCGGTATAAACTATCTTTAGCCTACACATAGTTCCACATGCAAATCTTTATAATTATGTGTATATGCATAGGCTGGGATACATGCATGTATTTCTATGTACTGTCAGCTGAGCATATTGAGCTCCCACATGTAAGTTTTTAATACCATTCTTTAATAAAAGGAACAAGGGCTCTTTGAAGAAAGGGCTGATGCTAGGACTGAGACATTAAATATATGAAGCAGCATAATCTTAAAATATAAGAAAGTAAAGAAGTACCCAAAATTTTAAAAACCCAGAAAAGAAAAATTATGTAAAATGAAAACAGGAGCAAATGGAAAAAGCTCTCAACAGCCAAAGCAAGAATGAAGTAAGCAGTCTAATAATGTAGTGATGGATTATAACCAAAAGTTTACAATAATCATTCACGTGTCCAAACTGGTCAAAATAAATTACATAGTTTTCGATGAATGGTGTTAAATAGAAATCTCCTATGCACAAAGCTTCTAAACAATTCATATAGACACTCAGCCGTCCATCAAGGATGTGAAGCTAAACCCTCCCTCCTCAAGTGTGGCTTCTGCAATATGACTTCCTCCTTAATAAGACACACAAAATGGACATGGGGAAAAAATTAACCTGTGGAAAAACTTGACAAACACTACTTCAGCTAGGTGACCAAAGTTAAGAATATAAGTGAGAAGTTTCCTTAAGAGCCTGTCCTCTTGATATATAGTGAAGAGGAAGCACTTCACCTCTGTGATCTGCTTTTTCAAAGCCAAGTCTAACCACGACAAAAACACCAAGCAAATCCCAGTGCCCGGCAGTCTATAAAATACCTGACCAGTCCTCCTCCACACTGTCAAGGTCATGGAAACAAGGAGAGTCTGTCAAAGCCCAGAAGAGACTAAACAGACATGATGACCCCATGTCCTTTGAGTCCCTGGAACAAGGAAAGGTATCACAAAGGGAACAAGAATAGAGACTTCAGTTAATAATAAAGTATCAATATTTGCTCATTATTTGTTTTTTTTTTGTTTTTTTTTTTTGTTTTTTTTAAATATATGACCAAACTCACTCGATGGAATGGGGCGTAAGAAACGGGTGAGGCTGCGGGCTTTTTTTTTTTTTTTAATTTTATTTATTTATGGCTGTGTTGGGTCTTCGTTTCTGTGCGAGGGCTCTCTCTAGTTGTGGCAAGCGGGGTCCACTCTTCATCGCGATGCGCGGGCCTCTCACCATCGCGGCCTCTCCTGTTGCGGAGCACAGGCTCCAGACGCGCAGGCTCAGTAATTGTGGCTCACGGGCCTAGCCGCTCCACGGCACGTGGGATCTTCCCAGACTAGGGCTTGAACCCGGGTCCCCTGCATTGGCAGGCAGATTCTCAACCACTGCGCCACCAGGGAAGCCCTTTGCTCATTATTTGTGATGATTCTGTAGAAAATTAGACAGGAAAAATTAAACGTCAAATAAGAGAAACCTACTGTAACAAACTGGAAACCTACAGGAAAAGGGGGATTTCTTTGTAAAAACACATTACCAAAATGGACCCTAAATTAAGGAAAACACAAAAAGGCCAACTAATCACTGAGGAACCTCTTCCCCTACTGGTTATCCTATCACTGTTCCAGGCTTTCCCTCTCCCAGGACAGGGAAGGAGCAGGGACAGAGATGTCTGGCAGCTCCCCTAGTCTATGACCGCACCCAGTGTCTTCACCTCCCCCAGCCACGCCTTCCCAGTGAGGACACCTGAGGAAGGGTCAGGGATTATTGACTCAGATGTATCAACCAGGACTTTTTCTTTTCCCAGAGACTGGACACACTTACGGAAGTAAAATAAATTAGTATTTATTGTAAGGGTAGAAATACATTAATACTTGCAAGTGGCAAGTTGAAGAATGGGTTTGGACCTGGCAGGTCCAGCGGCTCACACTGTCTCAGTGTGACCTTGCTTCTCTCCAGAACTTTGTCCCGCTCAGTGCCTTTGGGGGAACCCCATTCACAGGCACAGACTCTCTCACTGTCCTTGGGCCAACAGGAGTTCTAGGCTGACAACCACTCACCATCCATTTTCCGAGAAAGAGTTTCTCCTTTTCTTGGATTCCAAGAAAGTCATGGTTTTAAATGCCTTTGATCTGGCTTGGGTTGCATTCTCATCCTTGACCCAACACCAGAAGATGGAAAATGGGACTGGCTAGATGTGGGTTGTAAACCCTTCTTCGAGCTGGGTGGAACATGGGGTCATCCTTCTGCAACTGTTTGGACTGGAAGCAGGTGAGATGTAATTCCCAAAGGAAAACTGAGGCACTTGGGCCTGAGAACAGATGTTGGCTGGGAGAAAGCAACAGATTCTAAGTCAATGACAGCTCACTGCACAGCACAGAATCTGACACAAAAAGAAGAAAGGGGTTCACTTAGGGTCAGGGGCTGCAGCTATTTATCCAGTGCTCTTACTGTCCCTCCCAAGACTGAAAGAAGTTCTTTCACTTGCTGAAAAGTCAGGATCATTGGTGGTGGGAAACTCAAGTCTCTTTCCTTGGGCATCAGGTCCTCACATCTCAGAGGCTGGCCCAGAACAGCCCATGTGCCCTCAGAACACACACAGACCTCATTCCTGCCCCTGAGAGGTGGGAGCCCGTGAGTTATGCCACCACCCTGGCCATATTAACTACCCATCCCTGAAAAACAATACTGCTCCTTTTCCAGTTTCTTCTCTCTCCTTTTCTAAGGGAAGAAACCAAATGCTAGGGTGGTAAGGAAACTCTTGTGCAATGAAGTAACGGGAGGCTCAAGAATTATTCCATGCCATGGAACCCATAATTGGCAGGCTTCCAGAGGCCACATGGATGCATATGGCTCTCCAAGACAATGGCAGTGTCAGTGTAAACCTCCCACTGGGAGGTCCAGGTGCTTCCATATCTTTGATTCTTAATGAATATGCATGTCAAAAGTTTCTAACGACTGAAAGGACAAAGGATTGCAGGGCCATGGTCTGCTGTATGGGTGTTGTGTCAGGGACACACTCCAATGTTTAGAGGATTATTACTTCTCTTGGCAGCCTATGAGGCTGTGAGCGGGAGGCCTTTTTCTCAGCCACATGCATGTCGGTAGTTGAAACTTCTCAAAGGAATGTCTACACTGCCCAGGTAGCTCTTGAATTGCCCAGCATCATGGTCAGCTCCATAACTGTACACGAGGGCCTGACACTGCCCAGGCTGGACTGAGCTAGAGGACCACAGATGCCTGCCTGGATAGTCAGAGGTCAAAGGCTGTCCTGCCTGAGACTTGATCATATATTCATGCCCACTCTGATGGAACAAAGGATGCCTCCAGGGCCAGGAGGGCCCCACCAGCCCTTAAGAAGGCAGCATCTGGGGGCTGGCAGGTCAATGCACCCAGTCCTGTATAAATCCACACGTGTCCGCTGAGTGCCCTCCTGTCTTGGCTGTGCTGGAACCTGGGGCTTCCCAGGCAGAGTAGGGCCAGCATCACCCTTCCCAGGTAGGAGGGCAGAAGGAAACCATGCATGACTTCTGACACCCTCCCCAATCCTTGACAGAGGTTGAGTTAGATAAGAAACAGTCCGAGACAAGAACAGACATTTCATTCTTCTCTCAGAGCCCAGGACTGGGGGAAGGGAGGCCAGAAAAACAGTTATTGACCTCAGCTCCCTGACTCCTGTTTGACCCTGGGCAAGTCCTATCCATTTTGGAGGCTTCAGAGAGAAGGAGAGGGGAGGGCAATGAGGGCCAATTGTGCTTAAACCTAACTCTAACCTTCACCCTAAGAACCCTAACCTCTAACCGTAACCCCCTAACGACCCTCGCCCCAGACCCCTAGACCCTCATCCCTGACCCCTAAACTCTAACCCCGACCCTTTAACCACAACCCTCTACCAGGACGCTCCAACAATGACCCCTAACCCTAAACCGTGACCCCTGAACCCTCACACTGACTCAAACCTAGGCCTAAAGCCTGGCCTAGTGGGTACCGAGGGATGACTGTATGAACTCTCAAATAAACCAACAAATTAAATCTTCCTGACCATGAATTTAGCAATGTTTTCTTAGATTTGACAGTAAAGCATAAGAAATGAAAGAAAAATATAGATAAATTGGATTTCCTCAAAATTACAAACCCTTGTGCATCAAAAGAGGCTATCCAGAAAGGAAGAAGACAGCCCACAGAACGGAAGACAATATTGGCACATTATATATCTGATAAGACTCTTTACCTAGAGTATACACAGGACTTTTACAACTCATCAACAAAAAGACAAACAATAAAATTTTTGAAACAGACAAATGGCTTGCATGGACTGCTCTCCAGGCAAGACATACAAACGGTCAACAAGAACATGGAAAGATGTCAAACGTCAGTAGTCATGATGAAAACGCAAATGAAAGCCACAGTGTGATGCCCCTTCACACACACTAGAACAAAAATAAACTTTAAAATCAATTTTAAAATATATAAATAGGGCCTCCCTGGTGGCGCAGTGGTTGAGAGTCCGCCTGCCGATGCAGGGGATACGGGTTCGTGCCCCGGTCTGGGAGGATCCCATATGCCGCGGAGTGGCTGGGCCCGTGAGCCATGGCCGCTGGGCCTGCGCGTCCGGAGCCTGTGCTCCGCGACGGGAGAGGCCACAACAGTGAGAGGCCCGCATACCGCAAAAAGAAAAAAAATAAAAAAAATAAAAAAAAAATAAAATATATAAATAAAAATAACAAAGGTTGGCAACAATGCAGAGAAATTGGAACTCTTAAAAGTTACTTGTGGAGATGTACAATGGTGCAGTCTATGTGTACAAACCTTTACCATTTACTCAAAAATATAAAATATAATTACCATGTGGTTTAACAACTCCACTTCTAGATATATACCCAAAAAATGGAAAACAGGCGTTCAAACAAAAACTTGTACACCGATTATTCATAGCAGCACTGTTAACAACAGCCCAGGGTAGAAAATATGTAAATGTCCATCAGCAGGTAAACGGATAAGCAAAATAAGGTAGATCCATAAGCTGCATTATTCTGTCATATAAAGGAATAAAGTAAAATTATACAGCCGCTGTGGAAAACTGTATGGTGGCGCCTAAAAAACATGGAAAATGTGTGATCCCTTGATTCCACTCCAGGGTGTACACCCAGAATATTAGAAAGTAAGGACTGGAACAGACATTTGTACCCCATATTCATAGCAACATTATTCACAATAGCCAAAAGGTGGAGGCAACACAACACATCCTTCAACAGATGAATGGATAAGTACAGTGTAGTATATACACAATGGAATATGATTCAACCTTTAAAACTAAGGTAATTCTCACACATGCTACAATGTGGATGAACCTTGAAGTCATTATGCTAAGTGAAACCAGCCAGACACAAAAAGGACAAACGTTCTATGATTCCACTAGTATGAGGTATCCAGATAAGTCAAACTCAAAGACAAAGTAGAATAAGGGTGCCAGGGGTTGAGGTGAGTTAGTGTTTAATGGCTACGGTTTCACATGGGGAAAATAAAGTTCTGGAGATGGATGGTGAGGATATTTTTACAACAATGTGGATGCAGTTAATGCCATAGAACTGTATACTTACAAATGGTTTAAATGGGGCTTCCCTCGTGGCACAGGGGTTAAGAATCTGCCTGCCAGTACAGGGGACACAGGTTCAAGCGCTGGTCCTGGAAGATCCCGCATGCTGCAGAGCAACTAAGCCCATGAGCCAAATCTACTGAGGCCTCATGTCACAACTACTGAAACCCGTGCGCCTAGAGCTCGTGCTCCGCAACAAGAGAAGCCACCACAATGAGAAGCCTGCACATGGCAACGAAGAGTAGCCCCCGCTCGCCACAACTAGAGAAAGCCTGCATGCAGCAACAAAGACCTGACACAGCCAAAAAATAAAAAATTAAATATTTTTTTTAAAAAGCTTTTAAAGGGCTTCCCTGGTGGTGCAGTGGTTGAGAGTCCACCTGCCGATGCAGGGGACACGGGTTCGTGCCCCGGTCCGGGAAGGTCCCACATGCCGTGGGGCGGCTGGGCCCGTGAGCCATGGCCGCTGAGCCTGTGCGTCCGGAGCCTGTGCTCTGCACCGGGAGAGGCCACAACAGTGAGAGGCCCGCGTACCAAAAAAAAAAAAAAAAAAAAAAAAAACTTAAAAAAAATGGCTTAAATGGTAAATGTTATGTGTTTTTAATCACAATGGAAAAAGTGAATGAAATAATGATCAATGTTACAACGTGGATAAATACTGAAAACATCCTAAGTGAAAGAAGCCATAGAGAAAAACCACCCAGATCATGCTCATCTTGTACACTTTAAATCCAGCAAGGTTTTTAAAGTGATGAAAAGCCCCAGTGATGGTTCCAAGAAAAGAAAAGTGGATTCGAATGGAAAAATACATTTCCACAAAGCTGGGGCAGCTGGTGAAAGTTGAGTAAAAACAAACTGGAGTATTTTATGAATGTGGAAAACTTTATACTGCTATTTAAAGTTTTTAAACACTTGAAATTTATTAGAAAATAAAATACTTATCAAAACAACCATGTCATACCACACCAGAAATGCAGACATCAGACTCTGTTATAGAGGCCAACCCCTACCCAGATCCAGTTCACCCACAGTGGTGATGCTAATCACCCTTGTAGGAGTCCACATACTACAAGAGGCACCATGGGAAGATTATATTGGGAGTCACTATGTCTTGGGTGCTGTGGATGACCTGGATGTAGCTGATACAGTGGGATTTCTGAATTCTAGTTTTCCACGTTCAACCACCAAAAAACTGTTACAACTAAAAAATGAATTCAGTAAAGCTGCAGGATACAAAAAAAAAAAGAAAAATCAATGCACAAAAATCATTTGTGATTTTATACACTGATAATGAACCATCAGAAAAAGATTTTTTTAAAAAAATCCCACTTACAATTGCATCCAAAAAGATAACTAGGAGTAAATTTCACCAAGGACATAAAGGACCTGCACACTGAAAACTGGGAGACACTGATAAAGGAAACTGAACACACAAAAATAAATGGGAAGATACCCCGTGCTCATGAGTGAAAAGAATACTGTGAAAATATGAATTCTAAGGTGGGACTTCCCTGGCCGTCCAGGGGTTGGGACTCTGCTCTCCCACTGCAGGGGGCATGGGTTCCATTCCTGGTTGGGAAATTAAGATCCCACATCCTGCATGCCACATGGTGTGGCCCCAAATATTTTTAATTAAAAAAAGTATATACATCCTAGCCAAATTAACGTACACATTCAACGCAATCCCTACCAAAAGTCCAATGACATTTTCCATAGAAACAGAACAAACAATTGTAAGTTGTGTGTGGAGCCACAAAGGACCCAGAAGAGCCAAAGCGACCCTGCGGCAGGAGAACGGGCTGGAGGCATCTCGCTCCCCGACTTCACACTTCATTACGAAACTACAGTCCCCAAAACGTGTGGAATTGGCACAAAAACAGGCCCACATACCAGAGGAACAGAGCAGAGAGCCCAGGAATAAACCCACAGGTATGTGGTCAGTTAATTCACAAGAAAGGAACCAAGAACATACACCAGGGAAAGGATAGTCGCCTCAGTAAACGGTGCTGGGAAAACTAGACGCCACACGCCAAAGAACAACACTGCACTCTGTCTACTGCACTCTGTCTAAAAGGGGCCAAAACCCCAGTTTTCCACACCAAGCCCCTCCTCTCCTGGGTCCTCTGAAGACAGACACCCTCAGTGGTCAAAAACGCACAGGAACATTCTCCCCACTTTTCCTCACCTTTTCCCTCAGTGACATCACCTCCCGGCAGGTCCTGAGGAGACCAGGCTCCTGTCAGCATGAACTGGTCCCCACGGTGTCCCAAAGCTGAAGCCCCAGCGGGTCCTGAGGAGACCTGGCTTCCGTTAGTGTGGACTCGACCCCGGGTGGTCCCGAAGCCCAGCCGTCAGCGTGGACTCGGCCCCGCATGTCCCAGAAGCCAAAGCCCCAGCGGGTCCTGAGGAGACGGGGCTCCTCTCAGCATGAACATGACAGCATGATCTGAACAGACGTCCCGCCGAAAAAGATACACAGAGAGTGAAAGTCATACAGAAACAAGCTCAACATCATACACCATTAGGGAATCACAAATTAAAATCATGAGATATCACAGCACACCTGTTAGGACTGCTAAGCTCCAAAAATAGGACAATACCAATTGCTAGAGGGTGAGGAACAAGAGGAACTCTCCCTCATCGCTGGGGGGATGCATGTGCAGCCACTTTGTAAGACAGTTTGGCAGTTTTTTCCAAAGCTAAACAAGTCTCACGTTGGGATCCAACAATCATGCTTCCAGTATTTAAGCAACTGGTTTGAAAATCTATGTCCAAATGCAAACAAGGATGCAATTATGCACAGCAGCACTTCCATAATGGCTAAAAACTTGAAGAAATCAGGATATCCTTCAAAAGATGAATGCATAAGCAAATTGGGGTACATCCATGTCAAGGCGAGTAGAATATGCCACCCCAAAATATGTCTCCCTGGCATAAGGATTATTTGTCTGCTTTAAAAAAAAAAAAAAAAAAGGCTTCCCTGGTGGCTCAGTGGTTAAGAGTCCACCTGCCAATGCAGGGAACATGGGTTTGAGCCCTGGTCCGGGAAGATCCCACATGCCACAGAGCAACTAAGCCGGTGTGCCACAACTACTGAGCCTGCACTCTAGAGCCCGCAAGCAACAACTACTGAAGCCCGCACACCTAGAGCCTGTGCTCCCCGACAAGAAAAGCCACCACAATGAGAAGCCCACACACTGCAATGAAGAGTAGCCTCTGCTCACCACAACCAGAGAAAAGCCTGCACGCAGCAACGAAGACCCAATGCAGCCAAAAATAAAATAATAAATTTATTTTTAAAAAAATCTCAGAAAACTGAGATTGCCGTTTTATGAAGGACATTTACAATAGAGAAATCTCCATTTATAAGTGTATGCCCCTCTTTGCACCAAAAATAGAAGGATAAGTAAATCTTAAGTAACTCTTTTCAATGGAGAGGTCCTGACTTTAATGTGCAAACAATCATACTCTTGTTTACTGTGCTTTGCATGATAACCTGCCATAACGGGCCTTCCCCCCTTACCTAGTATCTTTCTTCTGTTTTTAGCTGAAGACAGTATTTAAGGGGATGGTTTTGGTCATTTCAGGGAGTGACTCAGTTTCCGTGGTATCCCCCCTGGATTCAGAAGGTATACATGTTATTAAACTTCTGCTTGTCTCCTGGTAATCTGTCTTTTATTACAGGGGCAGGGGGGGCCTCAACCAAGAACGTAGAAAAGTAGAGGGAAAATTGTTTTTCCTCCCATACACATGCAGTGGAATACTACTCAGCAGAAAGGAATGCACCATCAACCTATGGAAAGACATGGATAAATCTTCAGTATATACTGCTAAGTGAAAGAATCCAGTCTGAGGAGGCTGCACACAGTATGACCCCATTGATGACATTCTGGGAAAGACAAACCTACATAGATGATAGCAGATCATGGGGTGGGGGTTTTGAAGTAGTCCACGTGATACTCTAGGATGGATACCTGTCACTATACATTTGTCTAAGCCCAAAGATGTGCATAGCCCAAGGGGCCAATCATAATCTATTCAGATTTAGTTATTTAGGATGTAGGAGTGTTGCAGGATGGAATACATAATGTCACAGAGTCTAACTGTGTTAGAAATATATGGAAACAACTCACTGTAGGGGATGGGGTAAAAGCTGCTGACTTAAGTTACCTTTGGAAATGATTGGAACCTGTAGACTAAAGGCAAAATGGCCCATATATAAACAGTGGGCTTTATTTTACGAAGTTCCTTCCAGGGTGTAGTAGCTAACAATTCTGAAACCTCTGCACATATAACCTGGAAAGGAGCAATGCACAGATAAATGGGAGATGGTGGCAGCCAGGTTCCTTGCTGTGGGCGTGGGAAGTTACAGATAAGCAAGGGGAGAGCCTCTGCCCTCGTAATCCTGGATCTGGGCTTCCCGGGAGGATGCTGACTGGCCGGGGGAAACACACACATCTTCACGCTGGGAAGACCCTGCAGACCTAGGAACTTCACGCCCCATCTTTCCACCCATACCTGCTGGAAACACTCAGCCCTCCATAATCAGGCAATTGCAGCGTTTAAGACATTCTCACCCCCAGGCAGATAAAGGAGCATGAGGGTCTTGCTTACCCTTAAGCTGTCCCAGAATCCAGGCCCTGGGGGTGGAGCCAGGTTGGGGGTTCCTGGGCCTCTGAATCCAGGCCCTGGGGGTGGAGCCAGGTTGGGGGTTCCTGAGCCTCTGACCAGCAGGTGAGAGGAATGAGGAAGACCGGTCCTGAGGACAGAGGTTCCCTCAAGTCTGTGAGCCCAGGAGCCCCAATGGGGTTCATTCCCAGTGAGGACATGGGCGGGGCCTGCAGTGGTCCTGCGTTCCCCCTGGGCCCTTTGATGAAGCCACGGCAGCACTGGGCCCAGACGTCCCCTGGGGTTTGTCTCAAACTCTGACACAGCGGTTTTACAAAGGAGCAAGAGGATGGAGCCGAGCCCCTGACGGCCACTCCTTTCTGGCTCTGAGTTGCTTCCAACAGGACCGCAGTCACCTGCACGTAGTCTGCTGTGACCCATCTGCCCCCACTTTGCCTTCCCTCTCCCTCCCTGCGATGATTCCAGTGACATTTCCAGCCTGGACCCCTCCCCCAGGCCAGACGCCTCTGTCCAGCCACTGCACCCCCATCTCACCTTGGGGGCTAACAGGTCCCTCAGAGGACTGGGGTCCCGCAGCTCCCCACACCCAGGAGCAGCCCCACCTTCCCAGGTTGCTGAGCCCAGGCACCGGGTGTAACCGAGCAGGACCCTACGGGGCCTTCCCAGGACAGAGCCCTCCCCCACGTCCTCTGCTGTAGGTCCTCTCTGAAGTACCCAGATAACAGTGTCTGATGCACGCTTCCTCCACCACCAAGTGGAAGAAATTAACTGCTTGATGATCATGAACAGGTAGCCCCGGAGCTTCTGGTGCCTAAGAATTTACAATGTTAACCGCCTGTTACCTCACCATCAACCAGAGAATTGTGCACCAGCTGATCACATACCCTGCGACCCCCCTCCTTCACCTGGCCTTTGAAATTTCTTTGCTGAAATCCTTCAGGGAGTTCGGGGTTTTAAAGCACAGGCCACCTGGCCTCCTTGTATTGGCACTTGTACAATTAGAGCTGCACTTTCCTTCACCACACCCAGTGTCAGTAGACTGGCTTTACTGCACTCGGGCAAGCGGACCCACGTTTTGTTCGGTAACACTGGGGGCTCCCAGGCTCCCACCCTCCTTGCACCCCAGTGACTGTCATCTGCTCCTCCAGAGTCTTGTTGCAGCAAAAATAGAAACGAAGTTTTCCTTCCCTTGAGAACAAGGAAAACAAAGGGAACAGCGAACAGGCTAGAGAAGAAACATTACCTGGCCTGAAAGAGTTCATCACTCCTTGTTTTACTTTGTCACTCATTTGTAGTAACTAGATTTGTACTTTACAAAGCTAACCTCACTCCCTAACACTACGTAATTTACATTCGGCACCCATCACCCCTGACTCTGTGTGAGTTACATCCCCTGCCTCTCACTCCCTAACCTTATTATGTCCAGCACTTACATTCTATATGCCCCTCATAACAAATCACCCACTAATTTTTCATTTCAGAAACAAGTTCATCGGCCGATAAACCAGAGACAAACATATGCAATTACCAGACTGCTGGACCCCAATTACCGGGCGGTCTGATGCCAACTATGACTGTTTTGAAATAACGCAAAGGAAAGGAGGAATGCAAGACCTTCACTACTTTGATCCTCATCCTATACCCCGGACTGCGAGAGCCCCACATATAAAATCTTCCCTGATTCTCAAGGGGGGGGGCGCCCAGTTCTTGAGGCACTAGCTAGCTGAGTCTTCCCTTCTGCCTGGCAGAAAAATAAGGCCATCTCTCTCTTCCTCCAAAATCCCTGTCTCTGTATTTCTCCTCGGCCTCAGTGCACAGGGAAGCTGATATTTCGACAACAGTCTGTGGCCAGTTCCCACACTAATTCCCCTCTATGCCCACAGCCCTGGCCCAAGCCCGATCTTGTGCCTGGTTCCTCCATCAGGCCTGACAAAGCTCCCTGCCCCCACAGTGCATCTCACATCCCACCCCAACGTGGTCTTCCTGAAGCATAAACGAGACTGACTCTCTCCCACCTGTAATCCCCCAAATGTTTCCCCACTTTCGCTAGGGTATCTGCCGGGAGAGACATCTGCCAAGGCCCTGAGTGTCCCCGGCATCCCCACTAGGCTGCTGGCTCCTGGGTTCCCTGACAGTGAGCACCTCAGCAGGCCAGGAGACACGGCAGGAAACCCCAGAACTGCTCACCTCAGGAGGGGACTGGCACTGCCACAGCCTGATCAAAGAGAGCAGAGAAGGGTTCCCCAGCTGGGACACAAACTCTGCATGAGTGGCCTCTCCTTGAGCCATTACATCACCTCGTGTGACTTGAGGGAAGGAAGGACCGAGGCACCCTCGTTTCCTAAGGAGGATGGTACAGGCTCAGCCACGTCCCCCCAAATCCACATGCTGAATCCCTAACCCCCAGGACCCCAGGACGTGGCTGTATTTGGAGATGGGATTTTTAAAGAGGTGATCAAGGTAAAAATGAGGTCACTAGGGTGGATCCTAATCCAATAGGATTGATGTCCTACAAGAAGAGATTAGGACACAGATAGGCACAGGGGGGGACCATGTGAGGACCTGGGGAGAAGATGGCTGTCTACGAGCCAAGAAGAGAGTCCTCAGAAGCCAGCCTGCACACACCTTGATCTCCGACAGCATCCAGGACTGGGAGATAGGCCTGTTATTCAAGCTGCCCAGTCTGTGATGTTTGTTACAGCGGTCCTGAGCAGACTGACATGCAGGGTAACTCAGGGCTCACACTGGACAGAGCCCACTTTCCATCCCCCTGTACCTGACTTACAGGAGCCCCAGAAACTGAGGAGGGGGTCCCTGATGGGAAGCACAAGATAGAAGATGTTAGGCATTAACATGACTGCATTCATGTTAAACGTGCCTGAAGTCCATTCACACGAGATGGTTTTGTCCTGTATGTACGCCCACATCATCACCTTCAGTCTGAACTGAAGATCTTTGGCTTCACCACCTCCACTCAGGGCATTAGCTTCACCTGCTGTGGACCGTCTCCTATAGGATTTCCAGAACCACAAAGCATCAAAGCTTCACAGGACCCAGAGTCTGTGCGCTACCGTCCAGGTGACCCTTACAGCAGAGCCATGGAGCTGCCTGTCAGAAACCATTTCCCTTTTTCCTGTTCACAGCTACCCTGCACCTCCTAGCCTTCCCACCCCTTAGAGCTGGGGCGCAGTGTCTCATGTTACCAAGGGGAAGGGGTGGAGGTGGTGAGGGCCCTGGCCAGCCTGCATCCTAGGACGGAGGGCATCATGCCCACCTGGTCACCCCACCCTGCTGGTTGGAGCCCTCACCTGGAAGCAGGGAGGAGAAACAAGGGGGACAGAGCCTGGGCCCTGACACCCACCTGCCCTGGACTCTCACAAGAAGGGGACAGAGACGTCTTGAGCTTCGGCCCATTTTGGGGAGACACTTTGTTCCAGCAACAAACCTTTGCCTTAAAAGCCAAGGTGCTTTACAAAGCCCTCCCCAGCTGTCAGAGAAAGTCAGGTTTAATCTCATCACACTTTTCTCAAACCCCAGCTCACGCTGAGACCACCACTCAGGTGATGGTGCTTCAGAGCAGCCCCTTTAAAAGATCCCTGGAGTTCAGCTCCCTCAGCTCTGCCTTCAGTTTAAGGAGGAAGTTTCCTTGACAACCTTGACAAACCTGCTCCAGGTTGTTTCCTTGACAACCGAGCTTGGCAATCTCCCAAACTCTCCTCCTTCAGACGTTCCTATTCGAGGCTGGATGAGCCTAAAGTGACAGTGCTGTCATCATGTGCCAGAGTGACTCCTCCAAGCCCGTAGTTATTGGTTACATGATGCTACTGATGATGAAATCCCAGAAGAGCCAGCTTTGCAATATAACCACTTCTGGACTCGGCACTGGGTCCCTTTCCATGGACAGAGCGGAGTGGCTGTTTCCACGGCCCCCATGGTGGAAGAGCTCACCTAATGCAGCCAGGACTTCATCCTTTCCAGGTGATTCCAGGGTCCTCATTCTGCCCAGACCCCCACCCACGTGGCTGCTGTCTGTGCCAGTCTATACGGGACCTTGGTAATCTCCTAAAATGAGGGTCATGGTCCCAAAAGATGTGTCCCCCCAGAACACGTGAACAGGACCATATCTGAGAAAAGGGTCTTTGTATATGTAGTGAAGGATCTCGAGGTGAGGTCATCTTGGGTTAGGGTGGCCCTCAATCCAATTGAGAGAGTCCTTATGAGAGACAAAAGAGGAGAGACACAGACACAGAGGAGAAGCCACATGAAGATGAAGGCAGAGATGGGAGGGATGCAGCCACAAGCCTGGGGACGCCTGGAGCCCCCAGAAGCTGGAAAAGGTAGGAAGAACCCTATCCTGGAGCCTCTGGAGGGACTTCAGCCCTGCGACACCTTGACATCAGATGTCTGGTCTCCAGGCCTGGGGGGAGGATGAATTCCTATTGTCTTAAGCCACCCAACCCAGCTTGTGGTCTTTTGTTACAGAAGCCACAGAACAGTCACACCGACCCTGCTCTGTAGGATCCTGGAAGTGCGCGTCTCATTAAAGGCCAACAGAGGCTGGATTGCAGACCCCTTAGAGTCAGCATTGGGCCCCAGAAATCGTAAAGTAGTGGCTGAGCACCAGAATGTTGAGGGGTCAGTCGGAAGCCCATCCCTAAGGGTGCTGGCTGCACACGGCCTCCCCAGGTTTTTACGCCTGTACATGTTGGGGATAAGTATTTCCATCCTGATTCAGGACCTCTGATGTCACCGTTCACGTTGCTAATTAAGAAACCCCTAGTTACACAGATGAAAACCCTATCAGGGCACTTGCTTCAGTGGTAAACAATTCTGAAGTTGGTCAGAGGTGGGGAATCGTCTCCCAGGCAGCCAGCAGCACCCCCGCAAGGACTGTCCTCATTGCAAAGCTGGGGGACCGTGCCGAGGCATCTCTGAGTAAACGTGAGCTGAGTCCCAGGCCAGCTGCTGCTGAACTGTTCCCACCCTTCCCAGGTAAAACACCTGGATGTGTGCAAGGACTTGAAAGTCTAGAGGAAGGGCTGTGGAGCCACAGCAGCGACAGCACGCAGGCCAACCTGGTGCCTGCAGGCCAGCCAGGATGGTCCTGGCCCCGGGCGCTCTTCTGGAAGCCTTCCACTTCCCTGCCTGAGGTACCCCTCCTGTCCCAGCCCCCACTGCTTTTTTCCTTCCTCACCTCTGCCCGGGGAGAAATTCCAGCGGCAGGTATGGGTGACACATCCTCTTCTTTACAGGTGGCAGCCTGGCAACTCCTGCAGAAAGTTCAGCAGAGCCCCACTCACACCGGGCCACCCATAAAGCCACAGGCCCTCACTCCCTCCCACCAGCCCAGCCCCGATACTGCTGACGGGGCAGAGAATATGGCGTCAGGCACAGCTGCAGGGGCTCTTGCTCCCTGGAAGGGTGTTAATATAGACCTCAACACAGGCACACCTGGGGAGGGCTGGCCGGCCGGGTCAGGCTGCCCAGGTCAGCCAATCCTTGCCCATCAGGGACTCAGAGGTGCGGAAAATGGGCCTTGCTGCACCGGCCAGGTCCAAGGAACAGGTGTGGGGTCCTGAGGGTCAGGATAGACACGGGGCTGCAACTCTGCTTGTATTCTCAACATTTTATCTGGTCCGTGAGTGGGAGACAACTTCCAGATACTCTCCTAATGAGAGGAACCCAGGAGTCAGGGAGAGGAGCGGTGGTGGGTGGAGACAGAGGCCTGGTGCCCCGGCTGCAGTGGAAGCCTCTGGAAGACCAGGTGGAGGGAGGCCGCACAGAGTGAAGCCCAGGGTCACAGACCTGTCCAGGAGCTGCTGTTTGTTAGTTCAGGTCCTGCTCTCAGGTGCTCAGGGTCAGCTCTGACCGACAGGAGGGCTGGGGGTGCTCTGCAATGAGGGCTACGTGCACGGTTCCTGGGTGCCCAGCCCTGCCGGGTGTCTGCCCAGGGGAGCTCCATATCCTGGGAGAGGCCTGACCACGAGGGCCCCGGGGGATGCTGGGTACCTGCTCAGGTGAGCTCCATATCCTGGGAGGGGCCTGGCCACGAGAGCCCCAGGGGCTGCTGGGTGCCTGCCCAGGTGAGCTCCATATCCTGGGAGAGGCCTGACCACGAGGGCCCCAGGGGCTGCTGGGTATCTGTCCAGGTGAACTCCATATCCTAGGAGGGGCCTGGCCACGAGAGCCCCGTGGGCTGGGCGGGGGGCGTGTGTATGAGCGCCCTCTCTGTGCAGCTGGCACAGAGTTGCTTAGCAACTTCCTGTGGGCAGTGCTGGGATGAAATGAGGACCAGGAGATGCCACGGGCCCCCTGAACCTGTCCATCCTGAGTGATGAGGTCAGGAGGCGGGTGCTGGCCACTGTGCTGCGTGAGGGAGGCCCCACGGGTACCTCTTGTGTCGTCCACCTGACACCACGGAGGCCTCCCCAGGACACAGCAGACAGCCTGCCTGGGGCAGGTGGGAGCTCCTGGTGACCCTGAAGGGGACATGAGAGAGACGGACCAGGCAGGAGGGGGTGGGAGCCCAGGCAGAGCCATGGGGTTCGGGGCCGAGGGGGCCTTTCTGGGTCTGAGCTGAGTGTGGACGTGCAGGTGGTGAGTGTGATCCAGGAAAGCTGCCCTGGTGGCGTGAGGCTGATCCTGCTTCAGTGACAAGCCTTCCAGATGATCCCAAAACAGGACAGTGAGACGGATCCTGTTAGAAGAAGTGAATCCCCCCAAGAGGAGGCTCTGTGAGCTGGTTCCGGGAGGGGGGTGAAGGGAGCAGGCGTGGAACCTGCGGGGAGTGGGCAGTCCCCCTGGGGGGGCGGCAGGTGCAGACCCCACTCCGTGTCCCACATCTGTGCTTCCGGCTGGATTACTTGGCTTCTCGGAGCCTCAGCTTCCTGGATTGACTAGCAATTTGCTCAGAACAGGGTAGGAAGGGGTCTAGTGGAAATTCCACGGAACACCATCAGTATAGGAATCGCAGGTCCTGTTTCCCGCAGGTCTACCTTCAGGATCGGGAGAGCAGATCCAAGCAGACTCCCAGCAGAGCCTGGGGACGGGCTCCGTGTGGTGGGTCCCCCTGCTTCCTGAGTCTCGGAAGGAGCAGCTCCAGTGGGCAGTGGCAGCTTCATCCCACACCTGGAAGCATCCAGACCTCAAGGCCCAGCAACCCCGAGTCCTGTGTCTGGGCCCCCGGGAGGCAGACGGGACAGGCCGGCGTCCTCCTTGGCCCTCTTCCTGCCCAGAACATTCGGGGTCCAGGCCGTCATTAGGGAGAAGCAGGGATGGGGGTGTCCCATGTGGGAAGAGGACACGGAGCAGCTTGTGCACGTGGACGTCCACACTGGGAATGTGGGTCGGTGGGACGCGGGCCCTAGGAAGAGCAGACGGTGGGCCTGAGGAAACAGGGCGGGGCCGGGGGTCCTGGGGTGTGTGTGTGCGAGCTTTGCCTGTGCCAGGCCTCAGACTCCATGGGGCTTCCCTCCCCTGGTCACTGGGGAGGAGGGGCCGAGCAGCGTTGGTGGAGGGACCCCTCGCGTCCCCAGGCCCTGGCAGCATCAGCCCTCCAGGCTCTGGGTCGGGGAGCCTGAGGGGCACAGGCCCAGCTGTGCCCACAGGGAGGCCTGGAGGGGTCAGGCGGGTGGTCTCACCTGTACGGAAGCTTCCGAGCCAGTGTCCAGTGGGAGCTCTCACCTCGCACATGGGTTTCAGGTCCAGAGCTCAGATCACCTTCTAGCCGCTTGGTTTGTTTTCTAGACACAAAGTCCTAATATCTCCTACGTCCCCTGCCCATGAAAAGGCACGTCTGATCTGGCACCAGGTGCTGCCTCTGGTCCCCCCTGACGGGACGCCCAGCAGCCAGGGTCACCGCGTCACGACTGTCAGGGGGTGTCAGGCGTGGGGGGACGAGAGCACACGGTCCAGGCCCACGAGGGGCCGTGCCATCCATGGAGCCGGCGCTGTGGCTGTAGGTGTTCCCCGCCCCCACCCCACGGGCAGAGACCACCGCCCCCTTACAGACTGTTACCCAGTGAAGTCACGTGGACCCTGCTCGGGCCCCAGCCTGGCGAGGTGCTCTGCCCCAGCGGGGGAGGTTTCCTTTTTCCACGTGGGTTCAAGTAGGCAAATAACAAAACCAAAGCCCAGACCACCACACACAGGCTCTATCCAGTGGCCAAAGAATGGAGAAGTGGGAACTAAGTTCACAGATCAACTTCTCGCCCTCCTGGAGAGAGCGGCTTAATTTTTTTTTTTTTTTCTTTTGCGGTATGCGGGCCTCTCACTGTTGTGGCCTCCCCCGTTGCGGAGCACAGGCTCCGGACGCGCAGGCTCAGCGGCCATGGCTCACGGGCCCAGCCGCTCCGCGGCATATGGGATCCTCCCAGACCGGGGCACGAACCCGTATCCCCTGCATCGGCAGGCGGACTCTCAACCACTTGCGCCATCAGGGAGGCCCGAGCGGCTTAATTTTAAAGAGTAAAGACAAAGGGAGGAGGAGCGAGGCTAGTGATGGGATGAAGAGGCCTTCCGGGGGAAGGGGCGGGGCTTTCCCCAAGGGGGTGGGGCACCACCTCCTTTGACCCGTTTCTGGTCCTTCATGTCCAGTCATGGCCACTGGTGGGTGTGTCACTTAATATGCCGATATAGTAAATTCAGCATATGATGAGACTCAGGGTCTGTTGGAGGTCACATTTGTTGCCATCTTGGTCCCAGCTGGTTCCATCTGTTTGTTTCTGGCTTCCTTTCTTACCTCTGGACCCCTTCACTTAAATACTTAGGTGAAATCCTGCTGAAGTTGGGGGGTGGAGGACAGCCCCGTGAAAGGTGGGTCCACGGGTTTTGAGCAAGGCCTGTAGCAGCTCTGACAACAAGAGGAGGCGGAGACGGGCGGTCAGTCTGACACCTGCACTGGGGCCTGTGGTCGGCATGCGGAGGTGGTCAGCCGGGGGCACGTGTCAGGGAAGGTTCTCGGTGTTTACACAGAAGATGTGAACGTGGGTCCAGATGCAGAGCTGCCTGCGGACGCTGGTACAGAAACCCCTGATTCTTTCCTCAGAAAATTTCTGGGTGGTCATTCAGGCAACAGGGCAAACAGCTTGCTCTGGAGGCTCTTGTGGGGAAGTGGGGACTTAGCCACAGGGGCTCAGCCTGCATAACCCCAGAAGCCCTCCCAGGACAGCCCCAGAACCGCTTCTGGAATGGCAGGAAGTGAGTCTTCCACCTACTAGACATGGAGGAGAGGGCTGGGGTCTGCAGGGGCGCCCTCACCTTCAGGGACTGGCTGGAGGCTCACAGGACTCGGCACATGCTCGTGGCTTGTGTCCTCACAGCTGAGATGGGTCACAGCACGCAGTAGGCATTACCTTGAGGCAAGCGCTCACGCTGAGTGTCCCGTTAGCAACACAGCATGGTAGGATGCTGATTTTCTCCTCGAGCAGAGTGACTTCAGGTACGAGGTCCTCGAAGAATTCTGAGCAGAGTGTTTTCTCATGGCAGCTCAGACGACGGCCATGACGAAGACTTCCATGTCACGTCGGACTGGCCACAAATGTGGTCCTGAGGCTGTTCAAGGGCTCTGGACATGTAACTCTCCTTAAGGAACGTGCAGTGTGTTGCCCTTCACTCGGCATACACAGAGGGCCTTCGAGGGACCGACCTGTGGGCCTCGAGGTTGCTCAGCAGGCTCACAGGGGTCTGGAGGTACTCAGTGATCTTGGAGGAAAAATGATGCACATCCGAGGGGCCTAGGAGTCCTGAAAAGGGTACTTCCTCTAGAATAAAGCAGACCAGCGACTAAGACCTCATGGAAAGAGCTGCATGCCTCCCTTTCTGCACGGCTACTCAGGGCCTTTCCTCGAGGCCACTACTCACATTGAGTCTCCGTTTAGCTCTAGAGCATGGTAGGATGAGCTCCACCCCGGCCATGGAAGCACCCGGTTTAGCTAGAGAAAACTCATTTTCTTCCCACAGCCATGCCTACAGTGGCTAGAGGCTTGTCAACAGCAGTGAATTTCAGGTAGCTTCAAGGGAGCATGAATGCAGCTTTCAAAATGGGAAAGCAAGGCTAGTTCCATCAGGCCCCCATTTCCATGAGCACATGCAGCAAACATCCCTGTGGTTTCTAACAAGTCAAAAGAGACACAGGTTACCCAGTGGTTCATTCCCTGAATCAACTCCTCGAAGCAGGGTTTTCTGCATCTAGAGAACTGCCTCAACGAAGGAGCGCCCTAGCTAGGCCTCCGGGCCTGTGGCTCTTCAAAAGCCTGCAGTGTTACACAAGGAACTGCGCTTTAGATGCAGTCGGAACGCAAGCCGACTTTCTCCTGGAGGCAGGGTGACTTCAGGCAAGAGGTCCTTGATGGAATGTGATGCCGAGGGTTTTTCTCAGTGCCGCTCAGACCAGGGCAATGAGTCAGGTTTCCACGGCATGTTGGACCTGCCAGAACGGTGCTCGGGAAACTGTGGGAGTGCTGGGGATTTCAACCTGTCCCAAGAAAGAGCGCAGTGTGTTGCCCTACACTAGGCATACACAGAAATGCTTCAAAGGGCTACGGGACTGGATGTTGCTTAGCAACTAAGTCCCTAATGCTGATCCAACAAAGGCCCTGATGCTGCTCCTACATCAGGCCCTGAGAGTGTCCCCAGCTAAGGGCCTGACTCTAGGCTTCACTCAGGCCCTGTTGCTCTCCCTACGTCAGGCACTGACGCTGTCCCTACCTGAAACCCTGACACTGGTTCTAAACAAGGCCCCGATACTCTCAGTAACTAAGGTCTTGACACTATCCCTAAGTCATTTCCTGACAAAATCCCTAAACTTTACCCTAACCCTGTCCCTAGCAACTGTCCTGCCTCTTAAGCTAACTGAAGCCCTTATGCTGTGAATACCTCCGGCCCTGAATTTAGTCCCAAGGCCATGACACTGTCCCTAACTAAGGCCTAGATGCTCATCCTAAATCCGGCCCTGACACTATTCCTAACTCAGGCCCTGACACTCTACCTAACAGAGGCCCAGATGCTAGTCCTAACTAAGGCCTTGATACTGCCCCTAACTAAGGCCCTGCTGCCGTCAATATCTAATGTCCTGACACTATCCTGAGCTCATTTCCTGACCCATCTCTTACCAAGATCCTGAAACTGTCCCTAAGTAAGCCCTGATGCTGTCCCTAACTACGGCCATGAAATTAGCCCCGAGGCCATGAACCTGTCCCTAACTGAGGTCTGGAGGCTCATCCGAACTCAGGCCCTGACACTACACCGAAATCAGTCCCTAACACTGTACCTAACAAAGGCTCTGAGGCTCGTCCTAAGTCAGGCCCTGACACTGTCTCTAAGGCCCTGCGGCCATCAATATCTAAAGTCCTGACATTACCCTGAGCTAATATCCTCACCCATGTCTTACCAAGGTCCTAAAACTGTCGCTAACCCTAACCCTAACCCTAAACCAACACTAACCCTAACCCTAAACCTAAAGCCCTAAACCCTAACCCTAACCACTAACCCTAACCCCTAACCCTAACCTTAACCCTAAACCCTAAACCTAACCCTAACCCTAAACCCTAACCCTAAACCTGACCTAACCCTAACCCTAACCCTCACCCTAACCCTCACCCTAACCTAACCCTCACCCTCACCCTCACCCTCACCCTCACCCTAACCCTAACCTAACCCTCACCCTAACCCTAACCCTCACCCTCACCCTAACCCTCACCCTCACCCTAACCCTCACCCTAACCCTAACCCTCACCCTCACCCTGAAGTCTGACTGAGCCCCTCTCTGTGCTGCCCAGCCTGCCACTATTGCACACAAGTCCTGGCAAAAAGGTATTCATGGCATTCACCGGCAACCTCAGTCCCTCTAGCACAGTAAGGATGACCACAATGAGGTACTTGCCCCAAAAGTGGGACAGGTGTGCCACCTTACCATCAAGGCGCCCAAGAAAGCTACTCACAGGACACACCACCACAGTGGTGACACGAGGGGTTCGCTGGGAAAAGGAAATGGCACTGCTTGGTTTTCAGCACCTGACGGACAACCTGTCCAACTGCAGAGGCACCACAGAGAGTAGGTGACACATGCTCACACCCCAAGGAGGCATGCAGCAGAGCGGGGGGATGGCTCTCCCCAGGGCACAGAGGGCCACTTGCAAGACACGCCAGGAAGGTGAAAAAAGCGTCTGTTGCGTCAGAGGACCACAGCCACGCTGATGCCCTGAAGCAAAGGACAAGACACTAAGGTCGGGATAGAATCGGCGCTCCTGAGCTCCACACACACCAATAGGTGGGGGGGGGGAGGGGCAAGGGCCCCAAGGGCAGGACACGAGTGGCCCCATTCGCTTTGAACTTCCAGCCCTCATCTTGTTCAACTTAGCCCCAGCCCTGGAGAGCAGGACATAACCACCAATCCATGTGCATGGAATCCCCAAAGGGGAGACCCAGGGAGGCCGTCGCCAGCAGGGCCTGCTTCAGCCTCACCAGCCACCTCTTCTCAGGTGACAGTGCCCAACAATTCTGGGACTATTACATCTCACGCATGACATGACACCTGTGAGATGAGGTTATCAGAGCCACAGCAGAGTAGAGGACCCACACTGCACGGCCTCACTGCCCTCGGGTTGCCAGGGGCCAGAGATGGGCGAGTACGATGCAGGACTGGGTCAGCTGGACACACACCTAAGAGCCGATGCACACGCCCAGGCGGGCAGCTCAAGAAGCAAGGGGAGAGCCAGGTGCAAAGTTGTGGTCAAACCCAGAGCCCTATGCTCCAGAAGCCCAATGCCCCTGGCAACACGCGCTGAAGAAAACCACACCTCTCTAGCAGCAAAAAAACCGCCAACATTAGGTGAAAAACTTACCACACCCAGCAATGGGGGCTGGCTATTCACAAGTTGCAGGGCGCCCCCGGCACCTCAGTGCAGCCACTGGTCCCCAGCGCTACCCCATCACTGCCAGCCCCAGAGCCCTCACGGCCATCTCAGGGTAGCGTGGCAGCAAAGGGGGGTGGGGGGGAGAGTGGGCGGGGCATGCCCTCTCCAGTTCGCCCAAGTTGGCAGGTACCGGTCCGTCAATGTCTCTCGATGGGGACTTGGGGAAAATTCTGCAGACGCACCTCTGACGACTGGGCCCCAAGAGGGACAGCACCCAGACCCGTGCCACCCTATCCAGGTTATCTCTCATGGCCCGGGGCGGTCCCCACCTCCTGAGTGCGACTCCGAAAAATCTCTAAGAAAGAATCCAACCACCAGGACGCAAGCGTGCCCGCCACGGAGTCCATTCCACACTCCCGGGCCTCAGCACATACCGCTCAGTCTTCTCCTCAGGAGCAGGAAGTGTAGAGGGAGGGGGGAAATTACTAAGGTTGACAAAGAACAACCGCGCCACAGGCGTCTGGGTGGGTGCAGGACACTCTCCCTTTCCTCCCCTTAGCGCCGGGCCACCGTAGGGTGGGTCCACGCAGCCAAAGGGGCGCTGGTGGGTACTGGCACGCCGGGCCCGGCGGTTCCACGTCCGGGCGGAAGCGCGGCGCGGACCCCCCCCACCCCCGCCCGGAAGCCTGCACGCCCCGTCTGCGGTGAGAGAATGACACGCCCACGCCCCTGCGTGACCAGGAGAGTCGCCGCCAGCTTCGCCGGACTCCCGGACTCCGCCTCACGCTCCGAAGCCGCGTCCCATCCATCGCAAAGGTCGCCAGAGCGCCAGAGGGAAGAGACGATATAAAAGAGGCCGCCAGATGGCGGCCGACAACCGGCGCGAAAGTAAGCGGGACAGATCCCGAACGCCCGGGAGCGAGGACGCAGCGCGGGCCGCCCCAAAGCCAGAGCTTGTCCCGGGGCGGGTGGAGGGCGTCCGCCTCGGCCCTGAGGCATCCTCGTGGCACTTAGCTCCCGGTTTCGCCTGGCACAGCACGGCACTTTTCTTTTCTGAAATTGATCTCACATTTGGTGTAAGTTTCATCATTTCCAAAATGTCAGACAATTCTGAAATAGTCTGGAAGCTCAACATACCAGTACTTACTATAGAACGAAGTTCAATTTGGAGTATACCTTTTGAGAAAGTCTTACTATTGTTTAAATGACTTCACTGCAAGACAGTAAATATGGAACCACAAAATGTGTTTGAATAATGGTTCTGTATGAGGTAAATGCATGTAGGCAAGGAATAACTTTCATATATAAGTGTGTGAGACAGGCAGGATGGGGATATCTTAGGGACTGTCTAGGAGGCCCCACCCAGAACAGAGATAAGATTCTCAGTGATAACAGAGAACTGGGAGTGAGAGATGTCAAGGAACTTACAAAAGGTCTCACAGGAGAATCAGTTGTATATTCAAACCCAGAAAAAGCATCTATTAGACCATCATTCAGCATGTATGGCTTAAGAATCTTCCTCTTCCCTTTACTCTTCTCCTTGGGCATGTTCCAACCCAGGAATTAGTACAGCAAGATAAGAAGTGATAGAAGAGGGCAGGGAAGCCCTTTTTTTCCCCCATAAAAGGCTTTCCCATGCAGTGTGCTCCAGCTAAGAGAGGGGGAAACCTTAGCTTCAAATCAAGTCACCACTTTTTATTTATTACATGGACATGGACATTTTAATTCTGATTGGAGGACTCTGTCTTACCTAAGAATGACAATGAAAGTCACAGGGCCTGCCTCAGTTTTTATGGGGCAGAGGAAGAACTTGCTCTACCTACAAAACTTAAAGGAAACAGAGGGAGATGAAAATAAAGTTGCTTTATGTTTACACCTCATGTGTCCTGTGTGTTCAATATGTTGGTTACATAAGCATAAAAAGTCTTCAAAGACAAATGTAAGTCATTTTCTAATTGCCTTCAATACAAGATTTTCTGCATTACTGTCCACAATTATTTGCTACAGATAAGCAAGAATTGACATAACTTTGTATATTCAGAACCAACTATCCAGTAGAAGACTTTTGTCAAACTAGTTCTTGGTACCTTATAGATTCCATACTAATTTAAAAAATTATTTATCCTACTAACTTTAACAAGATTGAATTTTGCTTTCTTTCCTCCCCCCTCCCTCCCTTCCTCCCTTCCTTCCTTCCCTTCTTCCTCCTTTTTTCTTCCTTCCTTCTTTTTTTGTTTCTTTATTTTCTAAGGGATGTGATCTTCCTTTCCAGAATAACAAAGTTATAAATTAGTTTATTGACTCTAAAGATGCACCCAGTGTGGTTACGTCCCTTTACCTATTGGAGCCTCACATCTTTCTCTACCTTAAACCTAGAGAGTTAAATTATATCATTTTCCCCCAAACTTATGTACTTATGAGAATAAACTAGAGAAATTTTTGAAATATAGATTTTCAGGTTTAGCCTCCAGATACTTGATTCAATAGGGCAGAGCCTCAGAATATGTGGTTTTAGGGCTCTCTCTGTGACTCTGATGTGAGAATCATTAGAATAATATTATTTATGAGGTTCTTTCTACATCTAAATTCTATTTTTTGGGGGCTGATATTTTTCATATTTTAGCTTTCTGGCCATAAGAGCTCAAACTAACCCTAATGCCTAGATAACAAGTGCTTAACAAGGTAAACTCCACACCAGAACAATGGAGATGCCCGAGTCAATTAAATTAGAGCTAACTTTTTTGTAAAGTTAAAAGTACTAGTTCAAATTTATAATAAAAATAAAGACTTGTTTCTTAGCTCTATCAGCATATCTGCCTCCAAATGACACAACTAATCATAACTGGCACAACATGTAAGGTAATAAACATATGCCACATCAAAAAAAACTGGCCAAAATTTCTTTTCACTGTTCCATTTGATTGCATACTATTGCTAATGGGCAAAATTTTTTTAAGTCATTAGGTTTAAAAAATAAGAGTTTACTGCTAGACATCAGAAAAATGTAGAGTAAGAATTTTCCACTTCTTGTCTCCCAACTGATACATAGAAAAACAAGCAGAAGTTGTCAGAACCAACTCTGTGATCTCTGGAAAACAGTCAAAAGTTTACAGAGGGCTGAAAGAAAAAAAAAAAGGCAGGGGGCCTTTAAAACAGTAGGAAGGTTTGTAGTGAGTTTATATGCCCTACCTCACCTCCCTCTCTGGTGGGACAGAAGTTTAAAGTGGCAGTGACCATAAAGTGGCAGATGTGTTAAACTGGCCATAGTCTTAAAGTGACAAGAGTCTTAAAGCAAAGTGTTAAAGCAACAGCAGTCTTAAAGCATCCACAGCTCATGTTACCAGTGTGAGACTATTTCCTTATTTCTGGAAGGGGCAGAGCAGACCTTATTCACATAATGTTTTATATATATAAACTGTCTAGGGACTACCTGAAGGACTGATGCAAGGCACTTCTCTGTTTTGTCTAACACAAAACTCAGGTTGAGAAAGGTGGAAACACCACAAACTGAATAAACAAACTTCATGTGCATAGGGCAAAAGATTACAGCCCAAACATACAAAAGACTGCCTAAGGCAGAAGCTGGGGAGCATTCCTCTGGAAGTTTAGAATATTCACAAGTGCCTGTGTATACTGGGGAATTTAGAAAGTCACCCAGGGCAAGATATAATGCTCAAAAAGGACTTAAGACACTAAGCTTTCACCTATGGCTAATCCCCAGTCACGGCATAACCCTGGGTAAGTGTTGAAGGAGAGTTCAGGCACAGAACCATTTTGAAAAGACTGGGAGAGCTCCTGGAATGCAAGGAAATTTCTGTCAAAACACTACCTGAACACAAGCTAAGGAACGAGACTTCAGTGACAACATAAACAAGGAATACAATCTTTGCAATAATAGTTTGGGAAAGTTACTAAGAAGATCAACTACTACAGTATTAAACAAACAAGCAAACAAACATCAGGAAACCCTGGGGAGGTAGGAAATCTGATTTCCAGTTACCACATTATAATTGTCAAATGCCAAGTTTTCAACAACAACAACAACAACAAAATCCCAAGGCATACAAAGAAATAGGAAAGTATTGCTCAGGCAAAGGAATAAAATAAATTGACAGGAAAGACAGAGACAGGACCTAGTAGATAAAGACCATAAAACACTGTCCTAAATAAACTTAGAGAACTAAAGGTGAGCACTGACAAGGATATAAGGAAAATAATGTATGAACAAAGTGATCATTTAAATAAAGAGATAGAAAAAAACTTAAAAGGAACTAAAATTCTAGAGCTGAAAAGTACAATTGAAATAAAAAACAAAACAGTAGAGATGTTCAATAACAGATTTAGTAGGCATAATAAAGAACCCGTGAACTTGGAGATAGGTCGATTGAAATTACTGAGTCTGAGAGGCTGAAAGAAAAAAGAATTAAGAAGTGAAAAGTACCTCACAGACCTGTTAGATTCCAGCAAGCAAACCAACATACATATTATGGGTGTCCCTGAAAAAGAAGAGAGGAAAAAAAGGCAGAAAGAATATTTAAAGAATAATGACTGAAAACTTCCCAAATTTGATAGAAGACATGAAGCTACAAATCCAAGAAACTTAACAAACTCCAAGTAGGATAACCTCAAATGATCCACACCAAGAGACATTATAATCAAACTATTGAAAGATGAAGACAAAGAGAGTCTTGGAAGCAGCAAGAAAGAATCAACTGATCACATACAAACGATACTTAATAAGTATAAAGGTTGATTTCTCATCAGAAACCATGGAGGCCAAGGGACAATGGATGATATTGAAAGTGTTGAAAGAAAACCCCATCAACTTCAAGGCAGTGTCCAGAAAACTCTCCTTCAAATATGAAGGAGAAGTTAAGACATTCACAGATAAAGAAGAGCTGAGGGAATTTGTTATCACTAGGCCTGTCTTATAAGAAATGCTGAAGGAACTCCTTCAGACTGAAATGAAGAAAAAAAAAAGTAACCGAAGTCATGAAGAAATACAGATCTCCAGTAAAGGTAAATACATGGGCAAATACAAAAACAAGTATTATTGTATTTTTGGTTTGTAACTCTACCTTTTATTTCCTACAGAATTTAAAAGACAATTACATAAAAGTAACTATAAATCTATGTTATAGTGCATACAATGTATAAGGATATAATTTATGACAACAACATAAGGGAGGGAGGACAGAGATGTATAGAAGTGGCATAGTTAAAAGTTAAGTAGGTATTAATTTAATATAGATCATTTTAAATTTAAGATGCTATATGAATCTCCATGGTAACCACAAAGAAATTCTCTAAAAACCATCACAAAAGGAAATGAAAAAGAATCAAAACGGCTCACTAGAAAAATAGAAACTAAACATAAAAGAAGGCATAAATCAGGAATTCACTGGTCCAGTGGTTAAGACTTGGACCTTCCACTGCCTGGGCCTGGGTTCAATCCCTGGTCAGGGAATTAAGATCCCACAAGCTGTGCAGCATGGCTAAAGAAAAAAAGGCATAAACAGATGAAATGAAGGACAATAAGCTATAATATATACAGAATACAAACAGCAAAACAGCAGGAGTAAGTCCTTCCTTGTCAGCAATTATTTAAAATCTAAATAAATTAAACTTTCCAATCAAAAGGCAGATATTGTCAGAATGGATAAAACAGCATGATTCAACTATATGCTGTGTACAAGAGACTCACTTTATATCCAAAGACATGAATAGATTGAAAGTTAGAGTATTGAAAAAGATACTCCATATGAATAGTAACCAAAAGAGACCAGGGGTGGCTATACTGATATCAGACAAAAATAGACTTTATTTCAAAAACTGTTAAAAGAGACAGAGGGACACTATATATTGATAAAAGGGCCAATTAATCAGGAAGATATAACAACTATAAACATAAATTAACCATAAAACAGAGACCCAAAATATATAAAGCAAATATTAACAGAATTGTAGACAGAAATATATAGCTCTACAGTAATAGTTGGCAAATTCAATACATCACTTTCAATAATGGATAAAATATCTAGGCAGATAATTTATAAGGAAAATGAAAACAAACATACAAAATACCATAACTTATAAGATGTAGTGACACCAGTGCCCAGAGGTAAATTTATAGCTACATTAAAAAAGAGAAAAGATCTCAAACCACTTTGTGGATTAGACATCTTGTGGAACCAGAAAAAGAAGAGGAAACCAAACACAAAGCTAACAGAAGGAAGAAAATAATAAAGATTAGAACAGTGATAAATAAAATTGAGAATAGAAAAACAATAGACAAAACCAACAAAACCAAAAGTGGTTATTGAAAAAGATCAACAAAATTGACAAACATTTATCTAGAGTGACAAAGGAGAAAAAAAAGATACAAACAACTAAATCAGATATGAAAGTGAGGACATTACCACTGAACTTGCAGAAATGTAAAGGATTATAAGAGAATACTATTAACAACTTATGCCAACAAACTGGATAACCTAGATAAAATGCACAAATTCCTAGAAATACACAAAAACCTAAACTGACTCAAGATGAAATAGAACATTTCAACAGACATGTAACAAAAAAAGGATTGAATCAGTAATCAAAAGCCTCCCAACAAAAAAAGTCTAGGACCAGATGGCTTCACTAGTGAATTTTACCAAACATGTAAAGAAGAATTAATACCAATCCTTTTCAAACCCTTCCAAAAAGTTGAAAGGGGGGCTTCCCTGGTGGCGCAGTGGTTGAGAGTCCGCCTGCCAATGCAGGGCACACGGGTTCGTGCCCCGGTCCGGGAAGATCCCACATGCCGCGGAGCGGCTGGGCCCGTGAGCCATGGCCGCTGAGCCTGCGCGTCCAGAGCCTGTGCTCCGCGACGGGAGAGGCCACAACAGTGAGAGAGGCCCGCGTACCGCAAAAAAAAAAAAAAAAAAAAAAAAGTTGAAAGGAAGGGAACACTTCCTAATTCATATGATGAGGCCATCATTACATTGATATCAATTCCACACAAAGGTATCACAAGAAAGCTACAGATAATACCTCTTATAAATATAGATACAAAAATCCTCAACAAAATTCAAGCAAACACAATTCAATAGCATATTGAAAGGATTATACATCATGACCATATGGGATTTATCCCAGGAATGCAAGAGTGGTTCAACATGGGAAAAATCAATCAATGTAATATACCACACTAATAGAACAAAGGATAAAAACTACATGATCATCTCAAAAGATGCAGAAAAGGCATTTGACAAATTCCAATATCTTCTCATGATAAAAACACTCAAAAACAAGGAATGGAAGGAAAGTTCCTCAAAATTATAAAGTCAATAATGAAAACTGCACAGCTAACATCATACTCAATGGTGAAAAATGGAAAGCTTTCCACCTAAGATCAGGAACAAGATAAGGATGCCCACTTTCACCAATGATATTCAACATTGTACTGGAAGTGCTAGCCAGGGCAATTAGACAAGAAATCGAAATAAAAGGAATTCAAATTGGAAAGAAGAATTGTAACTATCTCTTTTCACAGATTATATGATTATATATATGAAAAATCCAAAGACTCCACAAGAAAACTACTAACGTTAGTAAACAAATTCAGTAAAGCTGCAGGTTATAAGATAAACACACAGGATTCAACTGTTTCTATCCATGCACAATGAACAATCTCAAAATGAACTTAAAGGGCTTCCCTGGTGGCGCAGTTTTTGGGAGTCCACCTGCCGATGTGGGGGACACGGGTTTGTGCCCCAGTCCAGGAGGATCCCACATGCTGCAGAGCGGCTGGGCCTGTGGGCTATGGCCGCTGAGCCTGCATGTCCAGGGCCTGTGCTCCGCAACGGGAGAGGCTGCGACGGTGAGAGGCCTGCGTACCGCAAAAAAAAAACAAAAAAAAACCGAACTTGAAGTAATTCCATTTAGTGTTTAAAATAATGAAATACTTAGGAATACATTTCACCAAAGAAGTGAAAGACGTGTATGCTGAAAACTACAAAACATGGATGAAAACTAAAGAAGACCTAAATTAATGGAAAGACATTCTTAGTTCATGGGGAGGAAGACTTAATATTGTCAAAATGACAATCTCACCTAAGCAATCTACATATTCAACACAATCTCTATCAAAATTCCAATGGCTTTTTTTCCCCAGAAATGGAAAGGTCAATACTCAAATTCATATGGAATTACAAGGAGCCCTGGATGTCCAAAATAAACTTAAAATGAAAATAATTGGACAGTTGAGATTTCCAGATTTCAAAACTTATAACAAAGCTACAAAAATTAAAACAGAGTGGTACTAGTATATGGATTGACATATAGACCAATGGACTAGAACTGAGCGTCTGGAAATAAACCCATATGTCTACAGCCCATTGATTTTTTTTTTTTTTTCTTTTTGCGGTATGCGGGCCTCTCACTGTTGTGGCCTCTCCCGTTGCGGAGCACAGGCTCCGGATGCGCAGGCCCAGCGGCCATGGCTCACGGGCCCAGCCGCTCCGCGGCATATGGGATCCTCCCAGACCGGGGCACGAACCCGTATCCCCTGCATCGGCAGGCGGACTCTTAACCACTGCGCCACCAGGGAGGCCCCCAGCCCATTGATTTTTGACAAGGATGCCAAGTCCATTCAACTGGGAAAGAACAGTCTCTTCAACAAATGGTACTTGGACAACTGGATTTCCACATGTACAAGAATGAAGTTGGACCCCTACTCCACATCACATACAACTATGAATTAAAAATTGCAATCACCTAGGGCTTCCCTGGTGGCGCAGTGGTTGGGAGTCTGCCTGCCGATGCAGGGGACATGGGTTCGTGCCCCGGTCTGGGAAGATCCCACATGCCGCAGAGCGGCTGAGCCCGTGATCCATGGCCGCTGAGCCTGCGTGTCCGGAGCCTGTGCTCCGCAACGGGAGAGGCCACAACAGTGAGAGGCCCACATACCGTGCTAAAAAAAAAAAAAAAAAAAAAAATTGTAATCACCTAAATTTCAGAGCTAAAACCATAAAACTCTTGAAGGAAACATAGGGTAAATGTGCATGACCTTGGACTTGTCAATGGATTCTTATATATAACACCAAAAGCACAAGTAGCAAAAATAAAAATAAATAAGTTGAATTTCATCAAAATTAAAACTTTTGTGCATTAAAGGACATTATCAAGAAAGTAAAGAGATAAACTACAGAGTGGGAGAAAATATTTGCAAATCATATATCTTGATAAGGATTTGATATCTAAAATATATAAAGTACTCATCAACAATAGGACTCAACACAACAAAAGGACAAACAACTTCATTAAAAATAGGCAAAAATGGGAATTTCCTGGCAGTCCAGTGGTTAGGACTCCATGCTTTCACTGCCAAGGGCCCGAGTTCAATCCCTGGTCAGGAAACTAAGATCCTGCAAGCTGTGTGGCACAGACAAAAAAAAAAAAAAAAAAAAAAAAAAGGGCAAAGGACCTGAATAGACATTTCTCCAAGGAAGATATACAAATGACCAGTAAACACATAAAAAGATACTTAACATCATTAGTTACTAGGGAAATGCAAATCAAAACCACAATGAGATGTCACTTTGTACCTACAAGGATGGCTATAATCAATAAAACAGAAAATAACAAGTGTTGGTGAGGATGTGGAGAAATTGGAAAACTTACACATTGCTGGTGGGATATAAAATGGTGTAGCCTCTGTGAAAAAATAGTTTGGTGATTCTTCAAAAAGCTAACCAGAGAATTATCATACAACCCACTAACTCTACTCCTAGGTATATACTGAAAAGAACTGAGATTTGTACACCAACGTTCATTGCAGCATTATTCACTATAGTCAGAAGATGGAAATATTCCAAGGGCCCATAAACAGATAAGCAGATAAAATGTGGTATATACATAAAATGGAATATTATTCAGCCATAAAAAGGAACTCATGCTACAACATGGAAAAACCTTGAAAACATTATGCTAAGTGAAATAAGCCAGTCACAAAAGGACAAATACTGTATGATTCCACTTATATGAAATCTCTACAATAGGCAAATTCATGGAAACAGAAAGTAGATTAAAAAGTAACCAAGACTTGGGGGAGACAATGGGGAGTTATTGCTTAATGGTTACAGAGTTTCTGTTTGGGGTGATGGAACATATTTATAAAGAGATAGTTGTGATGGTTGCACAACAGTGTGAATGTAATTAATGCCACTAAATTGTACACTTAAAAGTGGTTTTTAGGGACTTCCCTGGTGGTCCAGTGGTTAAGACTCCATGCTCCCAGTGCAGGGGGCCCAGGTTGGATCCCTGGTCAGGAAACTAGATCCCGCATGCCACAACTAAGAGCCTGCATGCCAGAACTAAGAGCCCATATGCTGCAACTAAAGATGCCATGTGCCGCAACTAAGACCCGGCATAGTCAAATAATTAAATAAATATATTTTTTAATGGTTTTTAAAATGGTACATTTTATGTTATACATATTATATATATATTATATACATATATATCACCACAATAAAATATTTTTAAAGTTAGTGTTTTAAAAACTAATAAAAGGGCTTCCCTGGTGGCGCAGTGGTTGAGAGTCCGCCTGCCGATGCAGGGGATACGGGTTCGTGCCCCGGTCTGGGAAGATCCCACATGCCGCGGAGAGGCTGGGCCCGTGAGCCATGGCCGCTGGGCCTGTGTGTCCGGAGCCTGTGCTCCGCAATGGGGGAGGCCACAACAGTGAGAGGCCCGCGTACAGCAAAAAAAAAAAAAAACTAATAAAAGTCTTTTACCTGTAGCATGATGTGATTGCAAATAATATGATTAGAAGGTATGCCAAGTGGAACAAGGGGATCACTGTCATAGAAGTTGCCTCAAATTCCAGTTGTCTAGAAAGTGATGTAAAGTAGATCACCTGCCACAAAAATATACTCAGATAAGTAACTTTTAATTCTGATATTGTGTGTGTTACAAATGATATTGAAACATTACAGCTTATTGATTGAAACATTAAAATTCAGAAAAGAATCAAACTGTGTGGATTATGATTTTAGAATAAAGAAGGTAATAAAGATTTGCTTCTTCCCACAAATCTCTGGCATGCTGTCCAAAGTTTCTTTCAAAAATCTAAAGTTTACTTCCGGGTAAGATGGCGGAAGAGTAAGACGCGGAGATCACCTTCCTCCCCACAGATACACCAGAAATACAGCTACACGTGGAACAACTCCTACAGAACACCTACTGAACGCTGGCAGAAGACCCCAGACCTCCCAAAAGGCAAGAAACTCCCCACATACCTGGGTAGGGCAAAGCGGAGAGATTCCCGCACAGGGGAGCGGTGCCGAGCGGCACTCACCAGCCCGAGAGGCTTATCTGCTCCCCCGCCGGGGCGGGCGGCGCTGGAGCTGAGGCTCGGGCTTCGGTCAGAGCGCAGGGAGAGGACTGGGGCTGGCGGCGAGAACTCGGCCTGAGGGGGGCTGGTGTGCCACAGCTGGCCGGGAGGGAGTCCGGGAAAACTCTGGAGCTGCCGAAGAGGCAGGAGACTTTTTCTTCCCTCTTGGTTTCCTGGTGCACGAGGAGAGGGGATTAAGAACACCGCGTAAAGCAGCTCCAGAGATGGACGCGAGTCGCGGCTGAAAGCGCGGAGCCCAGAGACGGGCGTGGGACGCTGGGGCTGCTGCTGCCGCCGCCAAGAAGCCTGTGTGCGAGCGCAGGTCACTGTCCACACCGCCCTTCCGGGAGCCTGTGCAGCCTGCCACTGCCGGGGTCCCGGGATCCAGGGGCGGCTTCCCTGGGAGAACGCACGGCGCGCCTCGGGCTGGTGCAACGTCACGCCGACCTCTGCCGCTGCAGGCTCGCCCCGCACTCCGTGCCCCTCCCTCCCGCCCGGCCTAAGTGAGCCAGAGTCCCCGAAGAGGCTGCTCCTTTAACCCTGTCCTGTCTGAGCGAAGAACAGACGCCCTCCGGCGACCTACACGCAGAGGCGGGGCCAAATCCAAAGCTGAGACCGAGGAGCTGTGAGAACAAAGAAGAGAAAGGGAAACCTCTCCCAGCAGCCTCAGAAGCAGCGGATTAAAGCTCCACAATCAACTTGATGTACCCTGCATCTGTGGAATACATGAATAGACAACACATCATCCCAAACTGAGGAGCCCGGAGTCAGTGCTGTGCCTCTGAGGTGGGAGAGCCAACTTCAGGACACAGGTCCACAAGAGACCTCCCAGCTCCACATAATATCAAACGGCAAAAATCTTCCAGAGATCTCCATCTCAACACCAGCACCCAGCTTCTCCCAACGACCAGCAAGCTACAGTGCTGGACACCCTATGCCAAACAACTAGCAAGACAGGAACACAACGCCACCCATTAGCAGAGAGGTGGGCTAAAATCATAAAAAGTCCGCAGGCACCCCAAAACACACCACCAGACGTGGACCTGCCCACCAGAAAGACAAGATCCAGCCTCATCCACCAGAACACAGGCACTAGTCCCCTCCACCCCTCCACTAGTAACCCACTAAACCAACCTTAGCCACTGGGGACAGACACCAAAAACAACGGGAACTACGAACCTGCAGCCTGCAAAAAGGAGACCCCAAACACAGTAACATAAGCAAAATGAGAAAACAGAAAAACACACAGCAGGAGAAGGAGCAAGATAAAAACCCACCAGACCTAACAAATGAAGAGGTAATAGGCAGTCTATCTGAAAAAGAATTCAGAATAATGATGGTAAAGATGATCCAAAATCTTGGAAATAGAATAGACAAAATGCAAGAAACAGTTAACAAGGACCTAGAAGAACTAAAGACGAATCAAGCATCGATTAAAAACACAATAAATGAAATAAAAAATACTCTAGATGGGATCAATAGCAGAATAACTGAGGCAGAAGAACGGATAAGTGAGGTGGAAGATAAAATAGTGGAAATAACTGCTGCACAGCAAAATAAAGAAAAAAGAATGAAAAGAACAGAGGACAGTCTCAGAGACCTCTGGGACAACATTAAACGCACCAACATTCGAATTATAGGGGTTCCAGAAGAAGAAGAGAAAAAGAAAGGCACTGAGAAAATATTTGAAGAGATTATAGTTGAAAACTTCCCTAATATGGGAAAGGAAATAGTTAATCAAGTCCAGGAGGCACAGAGAGTCCCATACAGAATAAATCCAAGGAGAAATACACCAAGACACATATTAATCAAACTGTCAAAAATTAAACACAAAGAAATCATATTAAAAGCAGCAAGGCAAAAACAACAAATAACACACAAGGGAATCCCCATCAGGATAACAGCTGATCTCTCAGCAGAAACTCTACAAGCCAGAAGGGAGTGGCAGGACATACTTAAAGTGATGAAGGAGAGAAACCTGCAACCAAGATTACTCTACCCAGCAAGGATCTCATTCAGATTTGATGGAGAAATTAAAACCTTTACAGACAAGCAAAAGCTGAGAGAGTTCAGCACCACCAAACCAGCTTTACAACAAATGCTAAAGGAACTTCTCTAGGCAAGAAACACAACAGAAGGAAAAGAACTACAATAACGAACCCAAAACAATTAAGAAAATGGGAATAGGAACATACATATCAATAATTACCTTAAATGTAAATGGACTAAATGCTCCCACCAAAAGACACAGACTGGCTGAATGGATACAAAAACAAGACCCATATATATGCTGTCTACAAGAGACCCACTTCAGACCTAGAGACACATACAGACTGAAAGTAAGGGGATGGAAAAAGATATTCCATGCAAATGGAAACCAAAAGAAAGCTGGAGTAGCAATTCTCATATCAGACAAAATAGACTTTAAAATAAAGACTACTAGAAGAGACAAAGAAGGACACTACATAATGATCAAGGGATCAATCCAAGAAGAAGATATAACAATTGTAAATATTTATGCACCAAACATAGGAGCACCTCAATACATAAGGGAAATATTAACAGCCATAAAAGGAGAAATCGACAGTAACACAATCATAGTAGGGGACTTTAACACCCCACTTTCACCAATGGACAGGTCATCCAAAATGAAAATAAATAAGGAAACACAAGCTTTAAATGATACATTAAACAAGATGGACTTAATTGATATTTATAGGACATTCCATCCAAAAACAACAGAATACACATTTTTCTCAAGTGCTCATGGAACATTCTCCAGGATAGATCATATCTTGGGTCACAAATCAAGCCTTGGTAAATTTAAGAAAATTGAAATTGTATCAAGTATCTTTTCCGACCACAATGCTATGAGACTAGATATCAATTACAGGAAAAGAGCTGTAAAACATACAAACACATGGAGGCTAAACAATACACTACTTAATAACGAAGTGATCACTGAAGAAATCAAAGAGGAAATTAAAAAATACCTAGAAACAAATGACAATGGAGACACGACGACCCAAAACCTATGGGATGCAGCAAAAGCAGTTCTAAGAGGGAAGTTTATGGCAATACAATCCCACCTTAAGAAACAGGAAACATCTCGAATAAACAACCTAACCTTGCACCTAAAGCAATTAGAGAAAGAAGAACAAAAACATCCCAAAGTTAGCAGAAGGAAAGAAATCATAAAAATCAGATCAGAAATAAATGAAAAAGAAATGAAGGAAACGATAGCAAAGATCAATAAAACTAAAAGCTGGTTCTTTGAGAAGATAAACAAAATTGATAAACCATTAGCCAGACTCATCAAGAAAAAAAGGGAGAAGACTCAAATCAATAGAATTAGAAATGAAAAAGGAGAAGTAACAACTGACACTGCAGAAATACAAAAGATCATGAGAGATTACTATAAGCAACTCTATGCCAATAAAATGGACAACCTGGAAGAAATGGACAAATTCTTAGAAATGCACAACCTGCCAAGACTGAATCAGGAAGAAATAGAAAATATGAACAGACCAATCACAAGCACTGAAATTGAAACTGTGATTAAAAATCTTCCAACAAACAAAAGCCCAGGACCAGATGGCTTCACAGGCGAATTCTATCAAGCATTTAGAGAAGAGCTAACACCTATCCTTCTCAAACTCTTCCAAAATATAGCAGAGGGAGGAACACTCCCAAACTCATTCTACGAGGCCACCATCACCTTGATACCAAAACCAGACAAGGATGTCACAAAGAAAGAAAACTACAGGCCAATATCACTGATGAACATAGATGCAAAAATCCTCAACAAAATACTAGCAAACAGAATTCAACAGCACATTAAAAGGATCATACACCATGATCAAGTGGGGTTTATTCCAGGAATGCAAGGATTCTTCAATATACGCAAATCAATCAATGTGATACACCATATTAACAAACTGAAGGAGAAAAACCATATGATCATCTCAATAGATGCAGAGAAAGCTTTTGACAAAATTCAACACCCATTTATGATAAAAACCCTGCAGAAAGTAGGCATAGAGGGAACTTTCCTCAACATAATAAAGGCCATATATGACAAACCCACAGCCAGCATCGTCCTCAATGGTGAAAAACTGAAACCATTTCCACTAAGATCAGGAACAAGACAAGGTTGCCCACTCTCACCACTCTTATTCAACATAGTTTTGGAAGTTTTAGCCACAGCAATCAGAGAAGAAAAGGAAATAAAAGGAATCCAAATGGGAAAAGAAGAAGTAAAGCTGTCACTGTTTGCAGATGACATGATACTATACATAGAGAATCCTAAAGATGCTACCAGAAAACTACTAGAGCTAATCAATGAATTTGGTAAAGTTGCAGGATACAAAATTAATGCACAGAAATCTCTGGCATTCCTATATACTAATGATGAAAAATCTGAAAGTGAAATCAAGGAAACACTCCCATTTACCACTGCAACAAAAAGAATAAAATATCTAGGAATAAACCTACCTAAGGAGATAAAAGACCTGTATGCAGAAAATTATAAGACACTGATGAAAGAAATTAAAGATGATACAAATAGATGGAGAGATGTACCATGTTCTTGGATTGGAAGAATCAACATTGTGAAAATGACTCTACTACCCAAAGCAATCTACAGATTCAATGCAATCCCTATCAAACTACCAATGGCATTTTTCACAGAACTAGAACAAAAAATTTCACAATTTGTATGGAAACACAAAAGACCCCGAATAGCCAAAGCAATCTTGAAAACGAAAAACGGAGCTGGAGGAATCAGGCTCCCTGACTTCAGACTATACTACAAAGCTACAGTAATCAAGACAGTATGGTACTGGCACAAAAACAGAAAGATAGATCAATGGAACAGGATAGAAAGCCCAGAGATAAACCCACGGACATATGGTCACCTTATCTTTGATAAAGGAGGCAGGAATGTACAGTGGAGAAAGGACAGTCTCTTCAATAAGTGGTGCTGGGAAAACTGGACAGGGACATGTAAAAGTATGAGATTAGATCACTCCCTAACACCATACACAAAAATTAGCTCAAAATGGATTAAAGACCTAAATGTAAGGCCAGACACTATCAAACTCCTAGAGGAAAACATAGGCAGAACACTCTATGACATAAATCACAGCAAGATCCTTTTTGACCCACCTCCTAGAGAAATGGAAATAAAGACAAAAATAAACACATGGGACCTAATGAAACTTCAAAGCTTTTGCACAGCAAAGGAAACCATAAACAAGACGAAAAGACAACCCTCAGAATGGGAGAAAATATTTGCAAATGAAGCAACTGACAAAGGATTAATCTCAAAAATTTATAAGCAGCTCATGCAGCTCAATAGCAAAAAAACAAACAACCCAATCCAAAAATGGGCAGAAGACCTAAATAGACATTTCTCCACAGAAGATATACAGACAGCCAACAAACACATGAAAGGATGCTCAACATCTTTACTCATTAGAGAAATGCAAATCAAAACTACAATGAGATATCATCTCACACCAGTCAGAATGGCCATCATCAAAAAATCTAGAAACAATAAATGCTGGAGAGGGTGTGGAAAAAAGGGAACACTCTTGCACTGCTGGTGGGAATGTGAATTGGTACAGCCACTATGGAGAACGGTATGGAGGTTCCTTAAAAAACTACAAATAGAACTACCATATGACCCAGCAATCCCACTACTGGGCATATACCCTGAGAAAACCATAATTCAAAAAGAGACATGTACCAAAATGTTCATAGCAGCCCTATTTACAATAGCCCGGAGATGGAAACAACCTAAGTGTCCATCATCGGATGAATGGATAAAGAAGATGTGGCACATATATACAATGGAATATTACTCAGCCATAAAAAGAAATGAAATTGAGCTATTTGTAATGAGGTGGATGGACCTAGAGTCTGTCATACAGAGTGAAGTAAGTCAGAAAGAGAAAGACAAATACTGTATGCTGACACATATATATGGAATTTAAGAAAAAAATGTCATCAAGAACATAGGGGTAAGACAGGAATAAAGACACAGACCTACTAGAGCATGGACTTGAGGATATGGGAAGGGGGAAGGGTAAGCTGTGACAAAGTGAAAGAGCGGCATGGACATATATACACTACCAAACGTAAGGTAGATAGCTAGTGGGAAGCAGCCGCAGAGCACAGGGAGATCAGCTCGGTGCTTTGTGACCGCCTGGAGGGGTGGGATAGGGAGGGTGGGAGGGAGACGCAAAAGGGAGGGGATATGGGAACATATGTATATGTATAACTGATTAAATTTGTAAAATAAAAAATAAATAAATAAAAAAAAAAAAAAAAAAAATCTAAAGTTTAAAACTCCTGAATATATGAAACCTTAATCTTATATAAAAAATCATTAATAACTATAGACATTTTGGTTTTTTCTAAATTTTATTAGGTTGTTATCTTTTACTATTTTAATTGCACAAATATCATTTCATTAAGGACTGGGTATTCAAAGGCTTTTTCCAGAAGGTGTCTCACTTTCACCAGTTTTATTCAGAGTATTAGGTTTGCCAGCCCAGCAATTACTGAACAGCTAACATGTGCCTGGCAGTATGCTACAATTTACTTTTAAAATGCTCAGCATTCTTTTTCAACAAAACCATGGAACTTTTGCTTATAGATTTGCTTTTTTTATTCCACTGAACTCTAAACAAATTTTAGGGGGCTCCCAGAAACAGCAAAGACTTTAACTAAAAGTAAGAATTTCAAAGTAATTTGACCAGAAAACCAAACTAAACCTTAAGATCGATGTCTGTACTGAACAGAAGAACCTTGAGGATGTACAATTTGTGTTTTTCAGCAAAATGTTACCAAGGATTTAAGATGTCTGGCTTTTTTTTTTTTTTTTTTTTTTTTGGTCTTAGCTCTCTTTTTTATTTTATTTTATTTTTAAAAAATTTTATTGTAGTATAGTTGATTTACAATTAGTTTCAGGTGTACAGCAAAGTGAATCATATGCATATATCCACTCTTTTAGATTCTTTTGTGGCATTCTTCAGTGCACTATGTTAAGAAAGTTGGATTAAGGACCAAATACAGCAGAACACACCCAGCTTCAAGTCAAGGGCTCCATCAAGTAATTAGGGAGTGCGGTTGGAACAAGTCTTCTTATCCCTCCCACCTTCACCTGGCCTCCCTGCAAAGCCCCAGCCGCTAGGTACCTGGATCTTCTTCAAGGCCAGACTCTTTTCAAGGTTGCCAACTTGGTTCAGGAAGTGGATCAGCCACGCCTTGCTACGTTCGCTGTCCTCTCCTTCGCCGGTCTTCAGGTAGGACCGCAGCCGCATGGCTTTGGCCTCTAGGAGTAACTGGCTCAGTCCCATGCTCTCACCTAACACAGTTCCTCCAAGGATGTTGGCCAGGTAGGTACACGACCTGGCCGGCTAGGCTGTAGATGGGGAAAGTGATGTTTTTCAGGTTGAGGACACTGTTCGTTTTCCAGGTGAACAAGAGTGGGTTGGAGGGTACACAGTAGCCCTTGTTCTTCGAGCACACCTCATTGTAGAGGATCTGGGTTCCGTTTGCCTGTGTCACAGACAAAGCCTGAACCGCGTCGTCCACTTCACTAATTTCTGATAAGGTTTCTTGTTCCAGCAGCGAGTTGGTGTTGGAGACCACTAGAATGGAAGCATAATTGACCTCGGTGCTCTTCCTGGCGATGGAGAAGAGACTGGAGTCGTTGGCGGTGAAATGTCCCTGCACGAAGCGTCGCTCAGCCTTGGCGGGGCTCCCTATCGGGGTGTACTGCTCCTCGAGGTCTTCTTCTTCTTCCTTGGGCAGGTGAATCAGGCCAGTGCCGAGGACGGCCGTTAAAACCATGGGCAGCAGCAAGGAGATCCAGGGGTGCGAGCCCACCTCCCATCCCAGCCGCCGGGAGGCCCGGGAGAGCGGCGCCTCCAGGCAGTCGGTGTGGCAGTGGGGCCTCTCGGACACTCCGTTCTCAGACTCCGACGCCGGCAGAGGCTGCGACTCCGGCGGGGCCCCTGCGCGCTGCGCGGCAGCCCAGCCCAGCTAGAGCTCCTGTCCCGGACCCGACGCCGAGAGCGGCTCCGGCTCGGGCTCTGCGGCCGGGAGAGGCTCGGAGCCGGGCCCTGCCGGCGGCTGCAGCCGGCTCTCTGAGTCCGGCCCGGGCCCCGCCTCCGGCCCCTGCGCTCCGGGCCCCGGTTCCTGCCCCGCCTCCCGCCAGGGCGCCGCCTCTGGCGCAACCTTACCTAGATTAAGGCTCATTTCCGGGAAGGAAAGGCGACGTTCTCAAACAGGACAGCAGATTGGAAGGGCACTGCTGGACGGAGCGCCCATCTCCACCCACCCGACGGTTTCCTGGAGAAATTCTGAGGGAGTCTGTTTGAGCCCGGGATGCTCGCGCCCGGAGGCTGGAGCTTCACTGGCGGCCACGTGGTAGCCTAACCAGCCCCAAATGTGTCCCTGCGCCCAGCCTCTCAGGATTCAGTGAATACAAGAAACACTTCTTACAGGCGAATGGAATCGTGCCTGTCACAGGACTCACAATTTGTTGGCAGAATTTGCCTGGTTCACGGGCGCAACCCCCCACCCCACCTCCGCACGTGCGCGCGTGCGCGCGCGCGCGCACACACACACACACACACACACACACACACACACACACAAATGGCACAGATATGTCATGTGTTCTAAGTGGCAGCTTTTACCTTTGGGGGGATCATCCAGAAGCATGGTTCTCAGGGTAAGGCTTTGGTGAACCTGGTACACCTAATTTAGTTGTTTTTATTCTTTAACTACAGACATAACATTCTCCTGGTAAAAAGTTAGAAGTAAATGCATAGAATGAAAAGTGAAAAAAAAAGAAAATAACCCAAAACCCAACCCTGAAACTTCCTTCTGTCCCATTCCTACTCTTAACAGAAGTGTTAAAAAGTGGGTGTTTATCCTTACAAACCGTTTTCTTTGCATTTGCAGGCATATCAAAATATATGCAAGGGGGCTTCCCTGGTGGCGCAGTGGTTGAGAATCTGCCTGCTAATGCAGGGGACACGGGTTCGAGCCTTGGTCTGGGAAGATCCCACATGCCACGGAGCAGCTGGGCCCGTGAGCCACAACTACTGAGCCTGCGCGTCTGGAGCCTGTGCTCTGCAACAAGAGGCTGCCATAGTGAGAGGCCTGCGCACCGCGATGAAGAGTGGCCCCCGCTTGCCACAACTAGAGAAAGCCCTCGCACAGAAACGAAGATGCAACACAGCAAAAATAAATAAATTAAATTAATAAACTCCTACCCCCAACATCTAAAAAAAAAAAAAAAAAAAAGCAAGAGCAACCCCAGGGTATGGGGTTATCAGTTTAAAAAATATATATATATGCAAGTATATCTTTTCCATGAGTATTATTGCACTATCTGTGTATGCAGATTACATTGTTCACCAAATATGTCAAAGGATCTTAACATGTGACTGCATGTAGAGTTATCTTACTCTTTTGAATTGCTTTATAATTTTCCAGTGTATGGGTGAAACATAAATTAATGATCCATAACCCTATTGATAGATCTGTGGGTATTTTAGAGTGTTTTGCTGATATAAACAGTGCTAAGTGAATGAATGTCTTTTACTTAGAACACAAGAACTATATTTATGAGATGTTTTTGTAGAAAGGGATTTACTGGGCCAAAGGATATCCTTTTTTTTTTTTTTTTTGGTACACGGGCCTCTCACTGTTGTGGCCTCTCCCATTGAGGAGCACAGGCTCCGGACGCGCAGGCTCAGCGGTCATGGCTCACGGGCCTAGCCGCTCCGTGGTATGTGGGATCTTCCCGGACCGGGGCACGAACCCATGTCCCCTGCATCGGCAGGTGGACGCTCAACCACCGCGCCACCAGGGAAGCCCAAGGATATCCCATTTTAAGTTTCAGAGTTACTGATAAAATCCATAGAAGTTGTATCAGTTTACATCCTCATAAACAGTGCATGAAGTTTTGTTTTGCCATTGCCTGTCCCAGAATGTCATTAAAATGTTTGATTTGTGCCACTGGTATCTTATTTTGATTTTACTTTTTTAATTTGTTGCTTAGACTCACCATATTTGCTCTCTGGGTGAACTATCATCTTATATCTTTTCCTGGTTTCCCTTTTGGACTGTTAGAATTTTCTTCTTGATTATAGAAACCATTCATATACTAATGAAATGACCGTTTTGAGTCATGAGTCTCTCCACCCTCCTACTCTCCCATCCCCATTTTGCTGGTTGCCATGCCTTCTGTTTGTAGTTGAATTAACTAATTTTTTTAAAATGAGTTCTGGATTTTGTTTCATAATAGACAGCTGTTTCCCTTTCAGTGATTATAATCTACTTTAAATTTTTTTAAATTCACTCCTTTTTTTTATTCCTGAGGTATAGTTGATTTACAATGTTGTGTTAGTTTCTGGTGTACAGCAAAGTGATTCAGTTATACATATAAATACATATTCTTTTTCATATTCTTTTCCATTATGGTTTATTACAGGATGTTGAATACAGTCAATATCCAGTAGATCTTGTTGTTTATCTATTTTATATATAGTAGTTTCTCTCTGCTAATCCCAAGCTCCTAATTTACCCCTGCCCCACCCTCTTTAGCCTTTGGTAACTATAAGTTTGTTTTCTATGACTGTTTCTGTTTCAAAAATAAGTTCATCTGTGTCATATTTTAGATTCCATATATGTGATATCATATGGTATTTATCTTTCTCTTTCTGACTTACTTCACTTAGTATAATAATCTCTAGGTCCATTCATGTTGCTGCAAATGGCATTATTTCATTCTTTTTCATGGCTGAGTAGTATTCCATTGTGTATATGTACCACATCTTTTTTTATTCATTCATCTGTCAATGGACATTTAGGTTGCTTCCATACCTTGGCTATTGTAAATAGTGCTGCTATGAACATTAGGGTGCATATATCTTTTTGAATTAGAGTTTTCTCTGGATATATGCCCAGGAGTGGGATTGCTGGATCATATGGTAGTTCTATTTTTAGTTTTTTAAGGAACTGCCATGCTGTTTTCCATAGTGGCTGCACCAATTTATATTCCTACCAACAGTTTAGGAGGGTTGCCGTTTCTCCACACCTTCTCCAGCATTTGTTATTTGTAGACTCTTTAATAATGGCCATTCTGACTGGTGTGAGGTGGTACCTCATTGTAGTTTTGATTTGCATTTCTCTAATAATTTTTAGCAATGTTGAGCAGCTTTTCATGTGCCTATTGGCCATCTGTGTGTCTTCTTTGGAGAAATGTCTATTTAAGTCTTCTGCCCATTTTTTGATTGGGTTGTTTGTTTTTTCGTTATTGAGTTGTATGAGCTGTTTTTATATTTTGGAAATTAAGCCTTTGTCAGTCACATCATTTGCAAATATTTTCTCCCATTCTGTAGGTTGTCTTTTTGCTTTATTTATGGTTTCCTTTGCTGTTCAAAAGCTTGTAAGTTTGATTAGGTCCCATTTGTTTATTTTTTGTTTTATTTCTACTGCCTTGGCAGACTGACCTAAGAAAACATTGGTATGATTTATGTCAGAGAATGTTTTGCCTGTGTTCTAAGAGTTTTATGGTGTCATGTTAACAAGCCTTTAAGCTATTTTGAGTTTATTTTTGTGTATGGTGAGAGGGTGTGTTTTAACTTCATTGATTTACAGTGGCTGTCCAGCTTTCCCAATACCACATGCTGAAGAGGAGAAAATGTGCATTTAAATATTGATCCATCTGGAAATTTATTTTAATGTAATGTAAAGAAGTGACACTGAGTGCTTGCTTCAACCAAAATTGTGCTACCTTTCCATAATATGGAATTTAATTGAAACATGACTGCCCTATCAAGGACTACATTTTCTAATTCCTTTGACTTACACATGTGACAATGAGATCAGTAGTCGACTACAAAATATGCATGGAAGTGATGTGTTTCACCTATAGGCCAAGACCTTTAAGAAGTTCTCTGTCCCATCTGCCATCTAGACACAGGCAACAAAAGAGGCCATTTGGATTGTGACACCATAAGTTGGCAGGAACCTGGGTCCCTGAATCACCATGGTCAGGATAGGTACTCACTGACCAGGAACATCTACAGTGACTGTTACATGAGTGATAAATACACTTTCATTGTGGTGAGCCACTAAAATGTTGGGGCTTATTTATTAAAGTGGCCAGCATGGCTTCACCACTAAAGAATTCAGTGTGGAGATAGCTGTCCCTAAACACTTGTGTCTGAGCACACTTCGTTTTATTCAGCAACCACCCTGCCCACTGCCAATGTATTTCCTGAGCCCTAGGGGACCAAGAACTTCTAGAGTTAAGTCTCCTCAAAAAAGAAGCACAGGACTTCCCTGGTGGAGCAGTGGTTAAGAATCCACCTGCCAATGCAGGGGACACAGGTTTGAGCCCTGGTCCGGGAAGATCCCACATGCCGCGCAACAATTAAGCCCATGCGCCACAACTACTGAGCCTGCGCTCTACAGCCCACGAGGCACAGCTACCGAACCCACGTGCCACAGCTACTGAAGCCCCCACACCTACAGCCCATGCTCCACAGCAAGAGAAGCCACTGCAATGAGAAGCCACGCACCGCAACAAAGAGTAGCCCCCGCTCGCCGAAACTAGAGAATGCCCGCGCACAGCAACAAAGACCCAACACAGCCAAAAATAAATAAATTAATTAATTTAAAAAGAAAATGTATTTTTAAAAAAGAAAGAAGCACAGAGAAGAGGAGAAACACTAAAAGGAACCAAGGAAGACAAAAGTGATTGACCCCCCTCATGAAGTACATGATGGGGTGATTGGAAGAGGACATTCTAGATTAGTTTATCCGAGTCAAGGAGGTGAAGGTGGACAAGCTTTAGCTAAACAATGAATGGTCTGATAATTCAGTAACTTGTTGACTTCATATTTCTGCCTATGCTAGACCTCCCATATCGAAGTGAGAGGACTCTGTTAGAAAACAAATATCTGAGCCCCAAATCAAGGGAAATTACAATAGTCCTTTGGTATCTGGGGGAGATTAGTTCCAGTACCCCCACGGATACCAAAATCCATGGATGTCTAAGTCCTTTATATGAACTAGCTAGTACAGTCGACCCTCCACATCCTCGGTTCTGCATGGTTCAATTCAACCAACTGAAGATTGAAAATCAGTTGGTGGAATAGAGGATCTGGCCCGCGGATATAGATTGTAATCAAGGGAGAGCGCTCAGTCCTAGCGAACAGGGCTGGTTTACAGGTTTTTCAAGAAGGAAAGGGATCAATGTAAGGGTCAGGATAAGAAGTATAAACCTAAGGTAACCTTCCTGAAAGGAGCAGGTGAGATGTAGCCAGAAAGAGTCCCAGTCTGTGTCATCTGTGTCGTGGGTCTCCACCACAGAAAGCGTTGTGGCAAAGGGAAGGCCATCTGCATTCCATTGAAGTGAAGTAAGTTACTTAGAGCATGGAAAATATCCAAAAGTTGAAAAAACGTTAGATTTTGGGGGGGAGAGAACATGGCAGGGGCATTGATGCTCACTAGGCTCCAGAGGGTACAGACTTCAGAAGGACAAATAATAGGTTCTGTTCAGGAATCTGCTGAGGATGATTCTAAATCTGAAACAGATGTTGGGACCTTAGGGGAAAGTGCCCCTGAGACACAAGTTCTAGGATCTACATAAATTCTGCTTAAATAGAACTAGACAGAATCCACACTCAATCCAAGAATGCATGGTCTATGTGGGCAACAGAAATTAAGAGGTTTTGGATCTTTTTCAAGGCATTATGGCATCCTAAAGGAAGACTTTGAGGCTAATGTGCCAGGGTTCAAATCCCAGCTCTACCTGTGTGATTTGGGGCAAGTTACTTAACCTCTCTCTGCAACACTTTTTCCGTCTATCAAATGGAGAAAATAATACCTAGCTCATGTAGTTCTTATGAGGATTAAATTATTTAATACACGCAAAATTATTTAAAATATGAAATTCAATACGAGCCATTATTATTTGAAATATTTTGACCACTGAGTGGTTTCTTGGTTTTTTGTAGTTTGATACCTTAACAAGGTAAGGACAGTTTGCTACAATGTTTTTTTTTTTCTTTTTTGTTAAATGAATGAGTTAAAGTTTTGTCAAATCACATTTGTTGTTTCATTGGGAAGATCATATGGATTCTCTTCTTCAGTGTATGTACAGGAAAACAATGTTATTATATTTTTCTAATTTTGAAAAATACTAGAAAACCCTAAATGTCAGAATATAATGTGGGTTCAATTTATTGATAGTTTATATAGCATTTCTGCATTCAGGTTTATAGTTTAGATGGGCCTATAATTTTCTTTTATTGTCCAATTTGGGTAACAATGTTATGTTAGCCCCTTAAAAAGTTGCATAGCTTTCTCTCTTTTTCTATTCTCTGCAAGAGTTTCTATAAGATAGAAATAACTTGTTTCTTGGAGGTTGCTAAATCTCTTCTGTGAAATATCTGGGTCTAGTTCCTTTAAGAGGTGGACATTTTTATTTTTCTAAAAATGTGTTAATGTCACTTGTTTTAAAATTAATTGTCATAACATTGTCATGTTTTTTTGAAGGTTAAAAAAATCTGTTCTTTATCTGTACTTACCAGTCTTCTTCCATTCCTAATGTTATTTTGCATGTACTCTCTTTTTTCCTTAAGCAGACTTTTTCTATTTACTACTCTTTTAAGAGAAACAGGTTTTGATTTCCAATTTAACTCTATTTTAAAATTCTTTGATCATTCTGTTTCTTTAATCCTACCTTTGCTTTTATTTACTTCCTCCAATTTTCATTGTTCTTCTGATTTCTTAGGCTCACTGCTTCTTGTTTTATAATAAACACATTTAAAACTATACATTTTCACTTAAGTATTGGATTAACTATTTTACAGGTTTTGATGAGTAGTGTTCTAAAGATAAATTTTCAAAACTGTACTAATTTCCTTGGAAATTATCCTATTTTGTGTCATCTGTTTACCATGGTTTTATCCCCATTTGCTTTGTCTATTGTTTTTCTTTGCTCCTTTTGTTGGATTAGTATGTTTTTCTTAATTCCTGTGGTTTTCTTGAAAAGGTACTCTTACATTTTTAACACGTGTGTTAGCTTCACATTTCTTTAACATATTCTAAGGTTAATTATTAACTCTGTTCTCTTCCAAAAGCAACAAAATATTTATAATTTTTTTTATTTCATGCTGAAACACTTCACCATCAACTTCCATAGTATTATCCAGAATTTTCATTCTGATTTTTAAACACATCCATGAAAATTATTGTGTTTTTTTCATACTCAGTACTTAATTTAGTTTAGCAATATGTTATCCAAATGGATTTGCTCACCATTGCATTTCCCTCCTACCTCTTTGATGCATATTCTTCAGTAGTTTCTTCACAAATGTCAGTGAGGAGTAAACTATTATATTTTCATATTTGTTTTTTTTTTCTAACAACTTCATTAAGATATAATTCACATGCCATACAAATCAGCCATTTAAAAGTGTACATTTTAATGACTTTTAATACAGTCACAGAGGTGTGCATTCTTCCCCATAATATGTCAATGCTACTCTCTCACTTCATCCTACATTCCCCTTTCCCCCCCCACCACCACCCCCGTGCCCTCAAGTTCATTTTCTATGTCTGTGTCTTTATTCCTGCCCTGACACTAGGTTCATCAGTACCGCTTTTTAAAATCCCATATATATGCATTAGGATATGGTATTTGTTTTTCTCTTTTTGGCTTACTTCACTCTGTATGACAGATTCTAGGTCCATCCACCTCACTACAAATAACTCAGTTTCGTTCCATTTTATGGCTGATATTCCATTGTATATCATATTTGAATACATATTGAATTATCTTCCTTCTTGAATGATAATTTATTATGTATTGAATTCTAGGTTCAGCGTTCTTTACTTTGGGTACATAAAAGATATTTTTCCGCTTTTATCTTTGCTAATGAGAGCTCTGCTACCAACCCGATTGCTGTTTATTTGTAGGTAATCTGTCATTTAAAAAAAAATAGACTTTCTTTTTCAGAGTAGTTTTAGGTTCACAGAAAAATTGGACAGAAAGTACAGTGATTTCCCAAATACCCGCTGGTCCCACACATGCATTCTCTCCCCAGTATCAACATCACCCACCAGAACTATAAAGAGTAAAAAGTGAAACTCCTTTCGCCCTATGCCACTCCCCTTTTCATCTCCCCAAATACACTCTCTTCCGTTGTTATCATTTTAGTGTGCATCCCTCCTGAATGCTCCATTTGTCTGTCTACACACACGTAGTGCAACAGTACATCTGGATCATAATACAGATGTATATATACATTCATATACATGTGATTGTTGCAATGGTCAGTTTCGCGTGTCAGCTTGGCCAGGCTGTAGTCCCCAGTTATTCAATCAAACGCTTATCTGGGTGTTATTGTGAAGGCATTTTGTAGATGTGATTAAAGTCCACAACCAGTTGTCTTTAAGGAAAAGAGATTATCCTAGATAATCTGATGGGCCTGAATCCGTTATTTGAAAGATCTTTAGAGCAGAGCTAAGTCTTCCCTGAAGAAGAAATCCTGCCTGAGCACAGCAGCTTCAGTTTGCCCCTGACGGTTCTAGACTGTTGTGGACAAAGAATGTCGCCTGCCCTATCAGTAAACAAAGGATGTTGCTGCCATCAGGCCCTCAGCCACTACAGCTGCCCCCAACTGTGCACCCTGAGGGGATTCAGGATGGAGAAAAGCAGGGTACTGACCCCAGATCACTGAGGTGCACATCAAAGTAATGATTTCAATGAGCCCAGGCTCCTGCATCTTCCCCTACACAGAAAAGCACTAAATTCCTTAACTTGAGATGTCTGGTTTTCTTTAATTAACAGTCACTTTTTATGTTCTGACCGTCAGGATTGAGTGAAGGAAAGATTTCTCGGAGACTCTAAGACATGTATTAATGATGAAACAATTCACGTTGTACCAATCTAGTGTTGCTTCTTTTAACACAGTTGTATCATATGTGCATTGTAAACCTTAGTGCAACCATTTTTAGTTTTCCTCTAACTTTGTTTTTGAGTAAATCACAATACTAATTTATTACTTTATCATGAGAAATATAACAAACAGGCCAGGTTTTCTTTTATGGATTAACATTCTTCCTATATAATATAAGTTATGTGGGAAATCACAATTTTACAATTTAAAAGATTTTAGTGCAATGGTTCTTCATGTTTTGGGATGCAAATATCCAATATGTGACCTATCCTCAGGCACAGTGTACATGTGTGCATGTATTCAAGGTTTTTCGTGTTTCCAAAACTTACCCCCTGGACTTAACCTTGACTCAGCAGTTTGGTGAATGAAGAGCAGTGCAGATTCTTTGATACCTATTCTGCCAGTACTGCAAGTGGGAGAGCCATGTGACTTCAGGCCTATTTTTTCTTTAAATTTTCACTGTGTGGAATTTGCATGTGCAGTACTAATTGGGATAAACCACATTCTGTAAATATTAATATAAGACTAAAAAACTCAGACAGAAAGTCTGCTTAGTTACATCTCTGATAACATAGCCTAGGACAAGAAGGTGGGAAGTTACGTTTGTGTCATTTGTACCAATAAATCTGGCCATTTACACTTGGTTATTTGAAGGGAGCATTATGCACCGGTCAGGGCACCAGCTCCATAGTCAGACACACCTGTGTTCACCCCCAGTGGGGCAACTTCTTAGTTGTGTAACCTTGGGCAAGTCAAATGGGCATAATTAGAGCACCTGCCTCCAAGGAGTTTAGGATCGTGCTGGCTTTATAATTGCTCAATCGTTGTTCAACAAACAACAAATTACTATGCCAATATTTATAATATTTAGAACACTTGTTTTGGTTATGGGAAGGCTTTCTGACCTCCATTTTTGTGCCAGGTTGGTGAAATAGACTCATCTAGAAAGCGTTTCTTAGACTTCTCTGTGTTGTTCTGACTGAGGTCTCTTCCTCCAGCACAGTCCCTCAGAAGGATGGGGTGGGATGGGGACAGACGGGTCCCAACATGGAACCAAGCTATGGTGACTTCCTAGAACACGGACAATCTGCAGTGCCTTCCAAGCCTGCAGATTGAAATCATGACACATTCTTCATTCCCTTTCTGCAAGTTGTAGTTTGAATTTGAGGTCATTAGATATAGTTCTTGGTTTTTACTTTTTGGAGAACTTAAATCTACCAAAGAAAAGACTTGGGACAGCACCACTAAAGCTCTTATAAGGAAGATTTCAGAACTTGAACTTTAATTTTAGAAATCAGATATCTAGAAGTAAATGACAATACATTTTACACTAATAAATTTAAATAATTATAATTTTTAAAACTTCCCAGAGTGAAGCTCTGGAAGAGACAACGCACTAATTTTGATAATGCGTAATTTAAACAGCATATGGTAACATTTACAAAAATGTGTAAGTAAGTGATCAAAATTAATTCATTAGACATCTATATTTCTGTCATATACTTGCATAGGCGTTTCCTGATTCTGTAGGATCAGTGGTTCTTTTGGTGACATAGCATGCAGCAAACAGATGGAAAACATTAACTACTATTTTTCCATACTTGTCAAAAATATTCTGTAATCGTTACTCTAATTATATATACATATATATATTGTACTAAGTCACAATAAAGAAAATATTCTTGATAAAGTGAATCATTGGTGTGAAAGGAAAAATAAACTAGACTTTGAAATGGAAATAAATATGAGCTGGATCTTGAGTAGTGATTTTAATTTAAAAGCCATGGAGAAATAAAATGATAGGGATTGGATTTTGCTTTCTTGGATCTTTACATAACATTTCTATATATTTTTAGCATCTACAGAGCATGGGCTATATCTGATACTTCACAAGTCACCCAAGCTTGTTAACTAGCCAATAAAGCACATTCTGAACCACTTGGTCTGATTTTATCATTGGTATTAAGTCAGCTAAGACCTCCATTTTTGACAGTGATGTTCAATTATGAAATAATTTTTGTCATATTTTCAGGACTTTACAAAAGCTGTAAATTGCTATTAATGTTTTTAACATCAGAGCTAAAGAATTTTAGAGGTAGTAAGGAGGTAGACAGTTATCTGATCCACCTTTATTTTACACAAAACTGATGCATTTACACAGAAGAATTTAAATGATTTATTCCTGTTGATTGGGATCCATTATTCCTACTTTGCCTTTCAATTGTTTTTTAGTTTTTAAAAATTCTTTTTTTTTTTTTTTTTGGCAAAGGAAGTTCTGCAACTCTGGTGATTTTACTTTTGTCTGTTTTTTTGTCATGACTAATAGGGTATACTTCTTTGTTTGCTAACTGTATTTTCTTTTGGCCGTTCAGTATAAATACTTGTTGTGGGTCTATAACCAATTAAACTCTCAGTGGCTAGCACAAAAAGTCCTTATTGTCCTGATAGCTGTCTTCTTATACCTTTGCAGCACCACCTGCTGATTAATTGACCTAAGGAAATTAGAACTCTCTCAGGTAAAAAAGAAACATTTTTTAAAGTACTTTAGAAAACAGTAATTTATTAAATGGATACTGTGGGACTCTTACAATACAACTTAGCTCTGGAAGGTCTTGGGTGTAGCTGGGCCTCAGGAACATCTGGAATCAAGCCTTGAATGCCATCAAGACTCCCTGTGGCTTGTTGTTTTTTGTTTTTTGTTTTTTTTGTCTGCCTTGTATTCCTTCTTTTTAATACAAATGAATTTTTCTCCAAAAGTCTACTAGCAGAGGGACTTTCCTGGTGGCGCAGTGGTTAAGAATCCACCTGCCAATGCAGGGGACTCGGGTTCGATCCCTGGTCTGGGAAGATCCCACATGCCACAGAGCAACTAAGCCAGTGAGCCACAACTACTGATTGAGCCTGTGCTCCACAACTATTGAAGCCCACACGCCTAGAGCCCGAGCTCCACAACAAGAGAAGCCACCGCAATGAGAAACCCACGCATCGCAATGAAGAGTAGCCCCTGCTCGCCACAACTAGAGAAAGCCTGCGTGAAACAACGAAGACCCAACACAGCCAAAAAATTAAAAAAAAAAAAAAGTCTGCTAGCAGATTTGAGTTTGAATCTTTCCCAGTTCTGGTTCTAAAATTCTAGGTAAAGGACACTGATTGGCTTAGCCTGAGTCATGTGCCTGCTTATAGACCAGCTGACCAGCTGACTCAGGCCAGGAAATGAATTACCAGAGAAACAATATCTTGTCCCAAGGGTCCTCTCTTGGTCTAATCAACTGTATCCAGGAAGTAGGATCATTATGTCTCCCACCATAACCATGAATACTGGGAAAAGAATAGTTCCTAGAAGAGGGATGCCAGATGAATAATTGCCATGGTGGTCACTATGTGACCAGATTTGAGATTTGCTCTCCATGGGTTCCTAAATCACCATTCCAATCTCTCCTTTCCCCAGCCATGTAAGAATAGGTCAGAAATTTTAAAGCAATCTGAAGAACTTGTCCTTAGATTTTACCCACACATCTTTTTACCAGTACTGGGATTTTTAACAGTTTTAATTGTGTAATAGATGATACATATGAAAGTTCATATGTGACATTGACGTAAATTAAGAAACACAAAAATAAACAAATGCTTTATGTTTCAAAAACAAACCACAAAAATAGATACGTGCGAATCCATGACCTAAGCTAAGGAAATAACATATTACAAACACTCCTGAAGCCCCAGTCTGTACACTCTGCAGCATGCCTCCAATACCTTACTTAATATGGTAGATAAATACTAATACAGTTCCCCTTGTTGGCAGGAAGACAATGGAAGGTAGTAAAGAATGCAGGCTCTGGATTAGAATTGTACCTTTTCCACTTACTACATGCATGAGATTATGCAAATTACTTCATTTCCCTATCCCTCTCTCTAGTCTTCATCTATAAAATGGGATTAAATTGTTCCCCTCTCACAGAGTTTGAGGATTATATGAGAAATGCAACATTCTTTATAATAGTGAAAGCCTGGAGCCTGGAAACAATATAATATAGATATTCATTAACAAGGGACAAATTAAACAAATTGGTAGACTCGAACAATTGACCAGCATTGAGCATAGAAAAAGAGATCAGATTTGTGGTTACCAAAGGCAGGAAAGGGGTGCTGGGTGAGGGGAGGAATTAGATGAAGGCATCAAAAGGTACAAACCTCCAGTTATAAGATAAATAGGTACTAGGGACTTGAGGTACAATGGGATAACTATAATTAACACTGCTGTATGTTACATATAAAAGTTGTTAAGAGAGAAAATCCTAAGAGTTTTTACCGCAAGGAAAAATAATGTTTTTCTACTTCTTTTATTTTGTGTCTACATGAGATGATGGATGGTCACTAAACTTATTGTGGTAATCACCTCATGATGTATGTAAGTCAAATCATCATGCTGTACACCGTGAACTCATACAGTGCTGTATATCAAATATATCTCAATAAAACTGGAAGAAAAAAGATAGCTACAAGAAACATTCAAAAACCCATATCTAATGGAAAGCAATCACACAACACACAATGTAATATAGCAATACAATTTTTTTTATTCAAAGTTAAAAAATAAATCAGTGTAACGTCAATTTTTCTTTCTTTGAAAGGACCATCTCTTCTTTCTGAAATTATCTTTTTTTTTCTGTTTTGTTGGGAAGGAATGTTCTTCCTCTTAAGAAATTAATTAAGAATCCCTATAATTTGCAAAGTGTTCTAGGTCTTAAGGAATTAGCAGTGAGCAAAACACAGAAAGTCTCTAAACACATAGAGCAAATTCTAGAAAACAAATAAACATAGAATGTTATATCAGTGGTAATAAGTGCTATGAAGAAAAATGAAGCAGGGTCAGGAGTTGAAGCAGTGGGGCTCAACCTTGGCTCAACACTGAAAACAACTGAGCACTTTAAAAAAATGCTGAAGCCTTAGTCCCACCTGCAGAGATTCTATTTCAGTTACTTGAAAGTGCAGCTTGGGCATCACAATTTTTAAGTTGCTCGGGAAGTTCTAATGCACAGCCAGAGCTGAGGACCACTAGGCTAGAGGGTGACATAAGATGCTATTTTAGGTGAGTGTTCTCTCCTCTTTGACAAGGTCATATGGGGAGGGATCTGAATGAAGAGAGACAGTGAACCAAAAGAACATCTCAAGCTTCCATCCAGGTAGATGGACCACACGGGCCAGGTCCTGGTGAGGAGTGAGAAGGAGGTTAGCTGGGGTGGAGCAGAGTTGGGGGAAGAATGAAAATAGCATTCGCTTGGAAAGACAAGAGCCAGACCATTTAGAACCCTGTAAGCCGTGGAAGGAATATGGGTTTATTCTAATGTGATGGAAACCATAGGAGGGTTGTGAGCAAAGAGGAGTGAAATAATCTAATTAATATTTTAAGAGGGTTACCCTGGCAGTTGTGTGGAGAATAGACTAATTATCGGGTGTGAGAGTGGAAGCAGGGGCTAGTTAGGAAGCTGTTGCTGTGGGTCAGGCTAGAAACTATGGCGGCTTAGACCAGGGTGTTGGAGATCAAGGTGGTAAGAAGTGATTGGACCTGGGATAATTGGAGAAGGTAGAGCCAAAGGAATTTGCTGCTAAATTGGATTTTGAGTATGAGAGAAATAAAGGAGTTAGGAATAACTCCCAAGCCTTTGGCTTGAGCAAATATTCTGGGTGAATGGGGGTGCCATTTACTAAGCTGGATGACACTAGAGAAACGGATTTGTGTTGGCAGGAAGGGATCAAGAGTTTTGTTTTTGGACATGTTATGTTTGAGATGAAATGATGTTGGGTTTTACTTGATGTTAACATCCTCAACTGACAATCCGTTGTAACTTTGGCCCCTTAATTGTAAAAGATTCACTATTCTACGAATATTGTAAGGCACTGACTTCTTGTTGTAGAGCATGATTAGGAAGTATGTTAATGTTATAAATTGCTCCAGGTAAAATATGTCTAAAAGAAATTGGAGTATTTCCAGTTTTAAGAAACTAATGTTCTTTCAGCAGTTAGACTTTCAAAGTCACGTGTCCCTGGTTTTATCATTTCCCTGAAGTGTCTACATTATGGCAGAAATTAGTCTAACATTAGATTGGGGGTTTATATGGAAATACATTCACAACAGTGGTTGGACCAAATCCTTTCAGTTTCATGTCACTGTCTGTGTATAAAATTAAGATACCTGGGCCTCCCTGGTGGCGCAAGTGGTTGAGAGTCCGCCTGCCGATGCAGGGGATACGGGTTCGTGCCCCGGTCTGGGAGGATCCCATATGCCGCGGAGCGGCTGGGCCCGTGAGCCATGGCCGCTGAGCCTGCGCGTCCGGAGCCTGCGCGTCCGGAGCCTGTGCTCCGCAACGGGGGAGGCCACAACAGTGAGAGGCCCGCATACCGAAAAAAAAAAAAAAAAAAATTAAGATACCTATAATATTATGAGACATCTGCATGCATTGCAACATCTCAGAAGACGAAAATCAAGAATTTATGTAAGCTAGGAAAAAAAATCTTTTCTTTCAGCACCTTGGGTGATACCAGAATATAATGTGTTATAAATGTTGAGAGATGTTGTTACTATTTAGTAGAGTCATATTGAATTTCTGACTTTTTTCTCTATTATTGGAAATGGAACAATAAGATAATTCCCTATGATGTCAGCACCCACATTGTGAATTTGAATGTGGGCAGGTTCCCCTGTGGCTCAGAATGTCTGAACAGAAGTCAGAATCGAGATTGTGATATTACATCTTTCATATGGGAAGGAAATAGAGTTCTCCCGTGCTTCTCTGGCAATAGAAGCAAAAAACTAATTACATTTTTTTTTTAGAAAATAGAAGATATGAAAGTAAAAACTAAAATTTCCAAGAATCTGAATATATTTCAGTGATGCCTCTTTCCTTATATCCAGTGATTTTATTTACTATCACTAGGTATACAGGCCTCTACTTTGAAAATATACTTAGCAAAATGGATGCAAAAGCAATAAAACCATCCCTTGGGGAGACAAACAGCATTTTGTAATTTCATTTATTGCGAATTTATCTGAAACTAAACTGTAGCCATATGAACACTAGTGAAATTAAAAGCACTGTCACATTGTGACTATTTGGGTCACTTTTCTGGGTAATTTCAAGGGTCTCTTCATAAATATAAGCAGCAAAAGTATCCAAGCATTAGTGAAGTCTCAACGATGTTTTTTACATCCACAATGTTTCCTTCTACTGGTTTTTCTTTGTGGATCCATGATGTATCCCCAAAGCAGAGCTTAGTGTATTTATTGAAGAACTTAAAAAAAAACACACACACACAAAGCCTTCTCCATAGAGTCTCCCAAGGGTGCTTTCTTTTGTGTGTGTGTGTGTGTGTGTTACGTGGGCCTCTCACTGTTGTGGCCTCTCCCGTTGCGGAGCACAGGCTCCGGATGCGCAGGCCCAGCGGCCATGGCTCACGGGCCCAGCCGCTCCGCGGCATATGGGATCCTCCCAGACCGGGGCACGAACCCGTGTCCCCTGCATCAGCAGGCGGACTCTCAACCACTGCGCCACCAGGGAAGCCCAAGAGTGCTTTCTCTTGGTCCAAAAAAGTAGCTTTCACTGGTGATGAGAGCTGGAAAGGAGGTCAGGAACAAACATTCCAGGAATTCCAACTCTCCCTCTGCCTCGGCTGTCAGCTCACTGCTTCCTCCTGGTGATCTTTTCACAGTCATGAAAGAAGTTTAAAAACATGATATATCTGACTAAAGCTGACAATGCAGTCCTACTGGCACAAATAAAAATCTGGTCTTGGTGCAGCTACATGAGTCAAACACACACACAGATGTCTGATAGTTATGACTAACATATGTTTAACATTTACTCTGTGCTCTTTCTATATCGTTTAATCCAAAAAACAGTACAGTGATGTAGGTGTTACCAATAGCCCCATTTTACAGGTGAGGAAATGGGCCTTAGAGATTAAGTAACTTGTCCCATTCTATCTGGCCATTAAATGGAGCAGCTGGAAGCACTATCGTATTTCTCCAGTCACATCCATAAAACCTCCAAGAGCAGCCAGTATGGTCTCCCAGGCTTCTGCACTCTTGACTAACCCCAAATAAGACATATAACACCTCCTCCTCACCAGCTTTTCAGGAGACCAACCACATTGCTAGACCCTTTGGTAGAGAGTAATTAATGCCTGTCCTTGATAAGCAATATCCTGGAGGCTTAGAGAACTAAAGATATTTAAAGCTGGAAAGACTCAGCCGACTGACACTGTTTACTCACCTGGCAAAATCTGGTCGATGGGGAAAAGGAAAGAACAATAATTATCTAATAAAGCTACCCTTCCTCTTCCTGAAAGTTAACTTGAAGAAGGATTCTATTTTTAGAATACATAAAAGTCCAGAGTTGGAAAGGACCTCTAGAAGCAAAGAACAGATCAATTCTAGTTGCTTTTTAAGTGAATTCTTGAACCCTAGTCTTTGTTTTAAAATTTTATACATTGTGAAGTTTTGTAATAACCAAACATGGCTGGTTTTCAGGTCTTAAGCTTCTCCAGAAGGAAAAGTCTTGTCTTGAAAGCATTTCTAGCTAAACAACGCTTCAGCAAACTCTGGCTTAGGAATCCTGAGCAACTTTGTTCTTTCTCACACTGCTCCTCTCAGAAGTCATTTCTGCTTTTACTCTTTGCCAAATGGCTGGGCTGCCCTCAACCCTGCTGCCTCCTGGAATTCACCTCCAGTCGGATGTGCCCTGTCACCTGAGCAGGGGAACAGATCCAGAGGTTATAATACACTGAGGCAGTATTTTCCCTTTGGACTGCCAGCCTGAGTCAGGCCCAGGTGGGTGGTGATTCAAGTGGAAACAAACATGGGCTCAGTCCAAGCCTTTGGTTTTGATCTGTAGGAAAACTTTGTAATGTGTGCCAGAGAAATGCAAGTTAAATAATAATAATAATATGCAGGGAATTGCTATGTAAGAGCTAAGACTGCTTTACGGTCCCGTGGCTGGGATGCTTAAAATGCTGTATTACAAGGAGAAAAATGTAAAGTGGAAGAATATGACAACAAAGTTTTGGTATAAAACATAGCCTTTATAGGAGACTGGAGTTTAGTACTCCTTTTAAAGGACTCTGAGGCCATCCTTTAGCTTCTCAAGAAGTCAACCCAGTTACTGCTGCTGTTTTCTCCCAAATAATGAAAGTGTTGGAAGGTGATGAATCACAAAGCTGAGAAGAGTCTTCTCATTCTTGTTCCCATAATCTGGTGAGAAACTATATGACTATATAATAACCTCTTTAAAAAATAGCTATAGGGGGCTTCCCTGGTGGCGCAGTGGTTGAGAGTCCGCCTGCCGATGCAGGGGACACAGGATCGTGCCCCGGTCCGGGAGGATCCCACGTGCCGCGGAGCGGCTGGGCCCGTGAGCCATGGCCGCTGGGCCTGCGCGTCCGGAGCCTGTGCTCCACAACGGGAGAGGCCACAGCAGTGAGAGGCCCGAGTACCGCAAAAAAAAAAAAAAAAAAACTGTCTCCCTGTGTTCTCCTAGAAGCTGTTGAATGGAAAAATAAAAGCACAACCTAAAAGTTGAGAGTTGTTTTATTTGGTGGATATTCTGAGGACTTCAAGCCTGGGAGACAGGACTCTCCCATAGCTCTGAGGGACCACCCTCAAGAGGCAAGGGAAGAGCCAGGATATATAGGAGGTTTTGCAACAAAGACCAGGTAGTTGGAACTTCAAAAGATGACCATTAATTAAAGACAACAAGACATCTCAAGTTAAAATTTAGCACTTTTCTATTTATGGGAAGATGCAAGAGTATGGGCTCACTGAAATCATTCCTTTGATGTGCACAATTGTCCTGTGCTTTCTCATGGCGGGACAGGGGGGCTGTGCAGCAGTTGACTGCTGGATGGCAGGCTTTCTGTTTCCATTCTGAGCTCCCTCGGGGCGCACTGTCATTGGCTGTAACGTGATGGCTGCAATACCCTTTGTTTACTGATATGACAGGCAACACATTTTTCATGCACAAAGTAGATGATACTAGAACAGAATAGTTCTGTTTTTCCCCCAGCTGAAGCCTCTCTCATTATGGATGTAGTGAGTGAATCATATCTATTTACTCAGACTTTTGTTATATCTTTGAAGCTATGAGTCTTCAAAGTACAGTAGCAAAAAGGAGTAACAGGATAACTCTGAGATGTGTTTCTAGAAGTTAGAAAGTACATATTTTTAATTCACGGCCTCTCCACTGCTGTGGGAATACTACATTCTTGGTTTTGTTCTTCAGAGTTATAAAGACAACCTATAATTTTGTAGCTATATTAAAAAATTCATAACTTTAAATAGCACTAGGAGTTCACTGTGAAACTTTTAACCCCTCTGAAAACAAACAAAAATAAAAATTAAAACTACCTTTGAACACATGAACACAAAAAAACCCTCATCAAAATGACTTCCTATAACTGGAACATGTGTGACTCCACATTCTCAGAAAGAAAGAAAGATCTGTATGTTCTGTATGAAAACAATCATATTGAGTAAGAGGAAGTTAAGGGAACTAAAGATCCTTTCAGGGCAGAATAAATAGCTAAGAGAGTTAATGAAGGGAATAAGTCTATGCATTCAGGCCATGACATTGCTAATTTAGAACAAGCCATCTTCAAATGTTTAAAATAATCATCCTGAAGAGAAACATATTAAATCACAGTAATATGGTTTAAGTTAGAGTAATGGAGTAAAATTAGGAAAGAACAAAATTATTTATTATTTTATTTAAAGGCTAATTAAAAAAAATCTTTCCAGGATGATTGATTATGATATGAAAATAACTTTTTAGGAAACAAACGATTTTCTCAAAGATTTTTGTAAGGCTGCTCCTCTTCTGGTTTGGAAAACACCAGCGAGTTACCATATATTTGCTCTGGTGAAGGATTTCTGCCCCATTTCTCCACCCTGCAGGCCCTGCTCTGCCAACCTGGTACCTCCAGTTCTCCTTCACAACTAGGATAAGCAAATCAAATCAAGAGAACTGAAAGGAAAGGACCATTAGGTTAAACTTTAAATTTTTGTGTACAGAAGTCTAGAGTAAGAGCTGGAAGATCTAGACACTTAAGAGCTGCATGATTTAGAATAAGACACTCAAACTTTATAGGTCTGTTACTTTGATCTGTAAGCTAGGGATAAAATTACTTACCTTGCCTACATCATTGGGTTGTTAAAAGGATTCAATAAATAACGTGTTGTGAAAATACAAAGTAAAGGACAGGGTCATTGTTACTCTAGGACAACTCCGTGCTGCTTGTTCCAGCCCACTTTCCTAGGAACCTTTTCCCCGACCCAGCTCTGGTCTTGCTGTTGGACCGCCAAGCTCTGTCATTGAGCCAGTGATAGGGCAGAAGCAGTAGTGGTCTTGAAACCGCACTCTTAGGATGGAATTTGAACCCAGTCGCACCTCATATGGGACTTGAACCCGCAATCCCTGGCTTAGGAGGGGACTCAAACCCACAGTCTTCTGATTGAAACCACACACCTGGTCTCAGGACTTACTGAAGCTCAGGTTCTTTCTGTCTTCACGAAGAAAGAATTCATCAAGAGGCAAAGTGATTGAGAGGTAAGAAGTGGATTTAATAGTATAGGATGCTTGTGAGAGATACAAGTGGGCAGGCAAGAGGGTGCTGCCCCAAGAGCTGGGTGAACTACATTTTTATAATCAAGGAAAAGTGGGGCGGGGTAGAAGACCACCTTCTTCCTCATTCTTGGAGTCTTCAGTCATTAGCTCCTCCTACATGCTGGGCAGAGGACTTTTCGACCCTATATGGCTCAACCAAGACTGTCATGGCACTATGGAAATGAGCAAACAGGTGTAACTTATACTAAAATATGGTAAACAATCTCAGGTTTCAGTATAATGTCACCTTTCCCCTATATTTCTGCTCTTAATACACGTAGAAAAAAAGCCCCTTCTCAAGGATCATTAACTTGCAGACTTCAGTGGGCTGGATGTAGGTCTCATTCCACCATTGTTTTATTGTTTTGGGGCATGTCTCCTGCTTCTACTGCATGGTTTTGTTGCCAAGCAAGCCTGCTTTCTTGAGTGATCATTATACAGGGTCTCTCATGCTTCTCTCTCTACTTACGATTCGCTAGTGGGATTAACACTATTTAATCACCTACTTTGTCCCTTTACTCTGTCCCTATCAGCCTGGACAATAGGAGGTGAAGAAGCTAAACAGAGCAGTCCTAATGGCTACACCCTCTGTTATATCCATAGCCAGGAAGAACATTTCTGACAATTATTCTGCAATAGAAATGTTTCTGAACAATTTTCTTCTACCTTAGAGTCCTGTCATTCTGATCTCTAAAATGAAGATTTGAATTGGTATGAAGGACAGCTCTCACTCTGAAGCGATCACCTTCTCTACCAGGAACAGCTCCATCCTCATTGGTGAATCATGAAATCCTGTCATTCTGATCTCTAAAATGAAGATTTGAATTGGTATGAAGGACAGTTCTCACTCTGAAGCGATCACCTTCTCTACCAGGAACAGCTCCATCCTCATCGGTGAATCATGAAAAGAGTGGAGGATGGTGGACTTTGGTTTACTAAGTATTGTTTGAGATAGGCAGCACTGTTCAGGTCTACAGAAAGGTGACGCTCTACAAAATAAAATATATCTTTTAGTGGGTCGTGAAGAAGAATGTCTAGTGGCAGTGTTTTCTAGACTTTTCTGGGCAGAACACAAGGATTGCATTGATATTACAGGTGCATAATTTATGTGTCTAAATACATAATCATAGGGGTCAGTTTAGAAAGGAAGTTTCCCATTCATTGTGAGAGTTCACAGGCTAAGGAAGGGATATGTTAAGGTTAAGGAATGCTAATATGTATGTGGGCATCAACAAAGCTGAAACCAAGACTCACCAGGCTCACTTGCCTTACCACAAAAACAGAGTTTCTCAACAGTGGTGTTATCCACATGTTGAGCTGGATATTTCTTTGCTGTAGGACACCGTCCTGTGCATTGCAGGATGTTTAGCATCATCCCTGGCCTCCACTCACTAGATACCAGTAGCACCTCTCCCACTTATGACAATCAAAAATGCCTCCGGACATTGCCAAAGTCTGCTGGGGAGCAAAATCAATCCTGGTTGAAAATCACTGTACTAAAACCATTAATTTAATTTACTGCATAAAAATACTGTTTCCACTTCTGGAAATTTTCTCTTATAAAGTAATATGCTTTTCAAATAATCAATAAATTTTAGTTCCCAATAATTTTACCAACAATGTTTTTATGGCTTTATGAGTTACAAAATAGTTCTACATACAATATTATGGAAGTGACAGAAGGAAAGGAGGTAATATTTGTTGAGTATTTACTACATGCCATTTGCTAAAGGACTTGCTTCAAATACATTCTTCTATTTAGATCTTGGATAATGTCTACAGGAGAGTTATTTCCCTCCATTTATAGATAAGGAAACAAACTTACAGCTGTTAAGTATCTTTCCCAAGAAATCTAGCTTACCATCTTGACTTCAAGTTTCAACTGCTCTTGTCCCACATAACAGCTGCCAGTGAGACACTGATCTTTTATACTTGAAGGTAAAAATAGCAACTATAATCTATGTTTCAGAATTAGTTATCTCCTTAGGGGCCCAGGTCATTTTGTATGGGGTGTCACACTTTTCCATTTTACAATTTAAGAGTCTGGCCCCAAATCACCAAGTTGCAGGCATGTAGCATCATTAAAAGAAAATTCAGGGCTTCCCTGGTGGCGCAGTGGTTGGGGGTCCGCCTGCTGATGCAGGGGACACGGGTTCATGCCCCGGTCCGGGAGGATCCCACATGCCACGAAGCGGCTGGGCCCGTGAGCCATGGCCGCTGAGCCTGCGAGTCCGGAGCCTGTGCTCCGCAATGGGAGAGGCCACAGCAGTGAGAAGCCCGCGTGCCACAAAAAAAAAAAAAAAGAAAGAAAAGAAAATTCAGTTCAGCGTTCTGCACCAGGCCAGTTAAAATAACCAAATCAACCCACACTCTCTCTGGGTTGGTAAGTTACACCACCCTTCCATGCGGCTGGATTGTAATATTAGAGGGCAGGCGTAGCTAGGGTAGCAGATGTTAGCGGGGATTTGCAACAGTGGAGGGAGTTTTCACTGCAGCCACATGAACAATTGGACATTAAATATTAGATACCTCTTTTCTTAAACATCCTTTGCCCACCGCATCTCAGAATTCATCCCATTCTTTCTGGTCATCTTTTCCCCAGGCTTCAATCTGTCATCACACAGGTTAATCAGTCCTATCCCTCAGGTATCCCCTCTTATTCCCTGATTCTCTAGGTCCCTTCACCTTTGGCTCTCCCTTTAATTCGATTCCCTTCATTTTCAGAGCAATTAGCTTTCCACTCTCTCAGGATGGGGTCCACCTCTGCGTATTCAAAGATGCATCTATCATTTTGCCAAACGAAAATCCATGTCCTCAGGAGCTCACCCCTGTGCAGCTCTGAAGAACTGGCAGACCTTGCAGTTTCTGTCTTTCCTGTGTCCCCACTCCACCCCCATTTTCCTCCTTCCAAACTCTGTGAGTGGAAGAGTTCAACACAGACATTTGTTTTCCCATTGATAAGAATTATCTAGCCACCCTGATACACATCATGAAAGGAAGCAGTGGTTAGTCGGTTTTTTTTTTTTTTAGTACTTTGTATTGAAGTATAAAATACATACTGAAAAAAGCACACAATTTATACATGTACATCTCTATTAATTTCTATAAGCTGAACACACCTGTGTAACCAACCTCCAGAACAAGAAACAGAACGTCACAAGCTTTCCAGAAAACTCTTCATTCCCTCTACCAATTAGGGTAATATTTTCTAATGACAGGGTTTGTATATGCCAGCATATGCTCTCTAACCAAGAGCACTGCAGTAACTTGGTTTTATTACTGTGTTGCATTCAATCAGAAGTTCACCACATGAAGCAGAATTGTTCACATTATTTGTACACAAGTCATTGAACATGTAGTGACTGTGTTAATATTGTGGTTTAAGGGTTCAAGAGGAGAGAGAAACCTCCCAGGTCCTCTTCCTGGAATTTCCTAGAGCCCGTGAGCCTGCCCTAGGTGAGGTTCTCTCCTAGTCACCCAAGAACTCCCAAATTTCTTTGCATTCCATGGGTATCATCTATTCTGATAAGTGATTACAGCTCTCCCAGCAGAGCTCACACTAATTCCATGTGAAGCTATTGCTCCCAGAATCACCAACACCACCACTTTCCACTGTCTCAATGCACATGAGACCTTGAACTCAGAGAATTCTGTACCCCAGTGGATCTCATCCCTGGTAGCACATGAGAATTATCTGAAGAATTACAACCCTCCCCCAACCACCAAAACAAACAAAAAATGTGCCCACCCTAAACCAATGACATCAGAATCTCTTGAAGGGTAAGGTCCAGCATTGATAGTTTAAAAGTTCCATGTGTTTCTAGAGGGTTGAAAAGCATTGCAACTTCCCAACCTCTCCTTGGAGCTCCCTTCCATTTCAGTTTTAGGCATCTCAGAAACTCCAATAATGTTCTGAATGTGTCCAAAAATACAGCGCAGGGCTTCCCTGGTGGTGCAGTGGTTGAGAGTCCGCCTGCCGATGCAGGGAACACGGGTTCATGCTCCGGTCTGGGAAGATCCCACATGCCGTGGAGCGGCTGGGCCCGTGAGCCATGGCCACTGAGCCTACGCGTCCGGAGCCTGTGCTCCACAACGGGAGAGGCTGCGACAGTGAGAGGCCCGTGTACCACAAAACAAACAAACAAACAAACAAAAAACAGCCCAAACTTGATTCCCTAACCAGCTTTCAAACATAGGGTAGGGCGTTTTTTTTAAAGCAAGGCTTTAATACTTAAGTTGTCAGAAATTTACAAAACACATCTATTATCTCCCAGTTTCCTTCCACTGAGCATTGGGCAGGATGGCCAGGCCACCTGGGGCCCCTGTGATGAAGGTCTGCTCACTAGGATCCACTGCTTGGGGATGCTGAGTTTTCTCCAGCACTAAAGTGTGCCTCCGTCTGGTTCCATTCAGTTCATGACTAAGGTCTGCCTAAACAGAGCCATGTAAACAAGTGGCTCTCTTTTCTTTCTGAAGTCAGTCACTCACCAGCTTCATTTTGATAGCTTGTGAGCAGCAGTGGTGATGTGAGAGGGAGAGTGAAGTGAGGAGACTGAGTTTGCTCAAGGTGACTGGCAGGGAAGGAAGCATCCCAGAAGCTCAGCTCAGAAGGAGTCCAGAGAGAGGTGTGGGTGCTGACAGGGCCGTACAGGACTTTTCTTACAGAAAAGAGTCAGTAGTTTCATGTCTTCACGCTCCCACTTTCTCTGCCACAGGAAGTGTCGGGTCCAGAAGATGCCCTTGGAAGTGCATCCTGCCTCCACTGACTGAATGATGCGGTAACTGGAGGGTGGGCAGGCAAGAAAGCATCCCAGAGGTGACATGTCACCTGGCCTGGGGCTCATACACGGCTATGAAACTGGCCCCAATATCTCTCCCCCTATTACACCTTTTGCTTCACAAGTTTCAAAGACAATAATTGGAAATCCCGCCTTTTCTTTCTGTCCTCTTCTCTGAGTGCTGCTTCTATTGCCCCCCTCGTTTCAGTTGCTCTAACATGTTCCTGTGTTGAAGGCTAGGAGAATGGATGTCACGCTGAGTGATCTGCTCGAAATCACCAGACTTTCAAGAGATGTCTTTGCTGGAAGGAAAAGTATACCCTCTGATAAATTTACCTTTAAGTCCCAGCTTTGAAACTGGGCCCAAGGCAAACAGTTCTCAGGTCATCCTTCCACAGTGAAACCCCCATGGAATCTCCAGCACTGGTGGCAGTCCTGACTGATGGAACTTGCCGAAATAATAATATCATTATTGATAATCTGCTAGTCACCAGGTACTGTATATTTGTCATATTATATAATATAACCAACCCTTGAAGGTAGGTTAGCATCTCATTTTACAAATGAAGAAATCAGGGCTCAAAAACTTGAATGGCTAACCACACAGACAGTAAGAGCCTGAATGAAGGTTTCAGACCAGGTCTGTCTCATTAGACCTTGCTGCCTTTCACAACCAACACTGACCTTCCATGTCTCCTCTAAGGCAAAGCTGCTAACCCTTCTCAGGTGGCTGGTGCTCCTTAGGCCAACCCTGGATCCCCAGTCTCCCCCAGTTACAACCCAGAGCGAGCCTTTCTCCTTCAGACTCTCGCATGAAAAGGGTTGCCTACTGCTCTCCACCCAAGGCCCTGTCTTCTTTTAGGAGGTAGCTAACCAAAGCAGCAACAGTTCTATGCTCCATGCAAAATGTGGTGAGTTCGCCTTTGGCCCTTCCTGGATAATACCTTTACTTTATGAGAGCCTTCCCAAAGCAATGCCTTAACCAAGACTGCTGCTGATGGTTGGGATTTTAGGCAACTCAAAGAGAGATACATGGGGCACTTTAAGATGTTTCCTGAAAGGGTCAATCAGGACTCTTTGGTTGACAGGTAAGGGAAACTCATACTCAACCTGACTAGAGGGAAAAGAAGATATACTAGCAAAATACCAGAAACATCAAAGAATGATGAAGGGCTTCCCTGGTGGTGCAGTGGTTGAGAGTCCGCCTGCCGACGCAGGGGACACAGGTTCGTGCTCCGGTCCGGGAAGATCCCACATGCCACAGAGCGGCTGGACCTGCGAGCCATGGCCACTGAGCCTGTGCATCCGGAGTCTGTGCTCCGCAGCGGGAGAGGCCACAGCAGTGAGAGGCCCGCGTACCGCAAAAAAAAAAAAAAAGAATGATGAATACATAGCTTTATGGAATTTAGAATACAGCACTTTAAGTGAACTAGAGCTACATCTCATAACACAGTTAAATCTCCAAAACATAACATGGAATGAAAATGTCAAGTTGAAGAAGTATCTGTATAATTTGATAAAATTATGAAGTTTAAAAATATGTAAAAAAGTTTAAGGATAGATAGATAGGTAGTAAAAATATGTCATGTATGGACATGATAAACCCTGAATTTATGACAGTAATTGTCTCTGGGTTGAGAGGAGGGATCAGGGAGAAGCACACAGGGTATCTCAAATCTGTCTTTAATGTTGAATGCTTTCTTTTAAAAACGTCTAAAGTATGGATGCTTAACAGATTTGATAAAACTGGGTTTCATTGTATTATTCACTACTCTGATCTATATGTTTAAAATATTGCATAATTTTCTTTAAAAGGGGAAACTTCTGGCTTACGTAACAGAAAGATCTGTGCATAATTGGCTCAGTCAGGTGGATCAGGAGCTCTCTGGCTCCACATCTTGGCTCTACTTTCTTCCTCTGGGTTCTGGGTTCTATTCCATTCAGGTTCCTTATCCATGATAGCTACAGGGCTCCCAGGAGCTCCACTCCCAGGTTCTAACCTCTCAGCAGCTCTTGTAAAATGCAATTCTCTCTTCTGACAATTTCTATAAGAGTGTTAGAATTTCATCCCATTGAATCATGTGTCCATCCATGAATTAAATCACTTTGACTAGGGGACTGAGCTGATGAGCCAGGCCTTGGCCGTGTGCCTCTTCCTAAAACTAGTGATATGGAGATCGTTTCCCAAATGACACTGAGGGAGGCATTTCCTGAGGGAATTAGGAGAGTGCTAGCAAGAAGATGGGGAAGTAGAAGAAACAGCAGATGTCTACCACGATAAGCCCCTTCCACAAAGAATTGCCTGTATGTATACTCTACCTATGATTATCTTAGAACAATGCTGTTGTGTTCTTTCATCTCTAAGTGAAAGTAAAACAGTCTCACTTAGGAATATATTTATATATGCAAACTCCTAAATGAAATGCCGGAAAATATCATTGAACAGTATATAAAGGAATAATTTACCAAAATTAGTCAAGATTTATCTCGGCATAGAATAATAGAACAAAATCCATTATTATATTACATTAATAAGTTATGAGGAATAACAAACAGTAGGTGAAACTCTATAGGGAGTCCCATTAAAATTAGGAACTAGAAAAAAGTGATGCACATTATTACCATTATTATTTAATATTTTTTCCTGAAATGCTAGTCAGTGAAATAAGGCACAAAGCAGATATAAAAATATCATAAATAGAAGGTGGGAGAATTTTTCTAGAAATAAAAGACCAAAACTAACAAAAGTGGACAGATTCAATCCAGTTTATCAACAAGGAGAACCTGATCTAAAGGACAAGGACACAAACTTGCTCTGGAATGAGGTCAGTGGGAGTATAGATACAGAGCCAGGTTGTTCTCAGAATTATCTCAGAACTAGCAAAAAAGAAGAACAAGACCCAACCCCCAGGAAATAGGGCTGGCAGGGATGAAGTGGGAAGCAGTTTCCAGCCAGCTGGCTAGATGCCCAGAAGACACTGACACCCTAGCACTGACAGTAGGGAAGACCTGTGCTCTCAAGAGCTCCAGGTAGAAAAGAGTCAGGTAGGGGCCCAGCCTTGCCATGTTCTGTATTTGTCAATGCCTCTTGGTATACTGGAACTATAGACATACTTAACACAAGCACACTTAGGTGAGAGCAAAGGGCAAGAGGTTTTGATGTGGTGCTGGGCTGGCAGCCTCTTCCTAAATGGACACTCCTTTGACAATATAACTGGGTTGAGAAGTTATATTCTCATGGGACAAGTCCTGACAACATCTTCCATGTGTATCAAGGACGTGAATTGCAGGTAGGAAGTGATATTGTGTGGGTTGTAGGGTCAAATGAATTACAGCACAAGGCCTTCTTCCCAGTCTGACCTGTCCCATCCCGTGGGCCTTGAGACAGCGCTGCTTGTGTCAAGCAACAAAGCCTCTTGTGGCTACTCCAGCTCTTGACCTTGACCTCTCTTATCCTAGGGTTGAAATCCCACCCACGGAGCCAAGAGGGCAGGCCAGCTACCCCCTCCAGAGACTTTCCCTATCACCCATCTCTCCCAAGTCCCTAGGGCCTTAGTAAAACAGCCACACAAGGGAACAACTCCTCCTGGACTGTAAACCCAGGCTCCTGTGCATATCGGCAGAGGCTGGAGATGTCTGGAAGGCGGGGGTTGTTGGAGCCTCTGCTCAGCCGGGGCAAATGGGCTGGGGCATGGGGAGGAGGGGGATGCTGTGGGGCTCTTCTCACCAGGAGCACCTGAGCTGTAGCCACAAAGGCCTCTTACGCTCGGACACAATTAGCCCCATACAAGCCATGAGTCACAACGCTCGTGTTGGTGCCTGTTCAGAGCATGTGAATTCTGCCAGCAGCATTTCTAGTCTTCTCTGCACTGATGCTGAGAGAAACAGCAAAAAGGTGCAGAAAAATCAAAGGTCCAAATTTCATCATTTTTCTCCCTTGCTGTCCTGTCCCTTTCTGGGGCTGTTGCTGTGGGCATGTTGCAGACAGCACAGATTCCAGAAGCCCTCCCATCACACCTCCAGGTCATTTCTTAATTACAATCCATATCTCCATACTGGGCTTGCTCATAGGTCATCCCAAGCTTCAGGTCTTAAAAATATTCCCTTAGATGTACCGTCATGAGCTGATCATATCTTCTGAATATGGCAGAAGGACTTAATACTAGAAGATGGATCCATAAGGAAAAGGACAATTAATGCTAGAAGATGGATCCATAAAGAAAAGGACAATGTCTGAAGCCTGAGAAAAAATGACTATTTTTTTCTAGGGAATTAAGGATAATAGTGCATATGAGGCCCCTTCCTCCCTACTTCAGCCCTTCGTACCGGGACATTGGGAAGGGAGTTGTGCCAGGCGGAGAGAACTCAGCAAGGATTCTGAGCCATGTGGCTGACAGGGTCTTAGTTCTCCAGCCGGGCATCAGGCCTGAACCTCTGAGGTGGGAGAGCCAAGTTCAGAACATTGGACCACAAGAGACCTCCCAGACCCATGTAATATCAACTGGCGAGAGCTCTCCTACAGATCTCCGTCTCAATGCTAAGACCCAGTTCCACTCAATGGCCAGTGAGCTCCAGTGATGGACACCCTATGCCAAACAACAAGCAAGACAGGAACACAATGCCACCCATTAGCAGAGAGGCTGCCTAAAATCATAATAAGGTCACAGACACCCCAAAACACACCACCAGACATGGTCCTGCCCACCAGAAAGACAAGATCCAGCCTCAACCACCAGAACACAGGCACCAGTCCCCTCCACCAGGAAGCCTACACAACCCACTGAACCAACCTTACCCACTGGGGGCAGATGCCAAAAACAATGGGAACTACAAACCTGCAGCCTGTGAAAAGGAGACCCCAAACACAGTAAGTTAAGCAAAATGAGAAGACAGAGAAACACACAGCAGATGAAGGAGCAAGGTAAGAACCCACCAGACCAAACAAATGAAGAGGAAATAGGCAGTCTACCTGAAAAAGAATTCAGAGTAATGATAGTAAAGATGATCCAAAAACTTGGAAATAGAATGGGGAAAATACAAGAAACATTTAACAAAATGTAGAAGAACTAAAGACCAAACAAACATTGATGAACAACACAAAAAATGAAATTAAAAATTCTCTAGAAGGAATCAATAGCAGAATAACTGAGGCAGAAGAACGGATAAGTGACCTGGAAGATAAAATAGTGGAAATAACTACTGCAGAGCAGAATAAAGAAAAAAGAATGAAAAGAATTGAGGACAGTGTCAGAGACCTCTGCAAAAACATTAAACACACCAACATTCGAATTATAGGGGTCCCAGAAGAAGAACAGAAAATTAAAGGGTCTGAGAAAATATTTGAAGAGATTATAGTTTAAAACTTCCCCAACATGGGAAAGGAAATAGTCAGTCAAGCCCAGGAAGTGCAGAGAGTCCCATACAGGATAAATCCAAGAAGAAACACACCAAGACACATATTAACCAAACTATCAAAAATTAAATACAAAGAAAAGATATTAAAAGCAGCAAGGGAAAAGCAACAAATAACATACAAGGGAACACCCATAAGGCTAACAGCTGATCTTTCAGCAGAAACTCTGCAAGCCAGAAAGGAGTGGCGGGACATATTTAAAGTGATGAAAGGGAAAAACCTACAACCAAGATGACTCTACCCAGTAAGGATCTCATTCAGATTCAACGGAGAAATTAAAACTTCACTGACAAGTAAAAGTTAAAAGAATTCAGCACCACCAAACCAGCTTTATAACAAATGCTAAAGGAACTTCTCTAGGCAGGAAACACAAGAGAAGGAAAAGACCTACAAAAACAAACCCAAAACAATTAAGAAAATGTTAATAGGAACATACATATCAATAATTACCTTAAATGTAAATGGATTAAATGCTCCAACCAAAAGACACAGACTGGCTGAATGGATACAAAAACAAGACCTGTACATATGCTCTGTACAAGAGACCCACTTCAGACCTAGGGACACATACAGACTGAAAGTGAGGGGATGGAAAAAGATATTCCATGCAAATGGAAATCAAAAGAAAGATGGAGTAGCAATTCTCATATCAGACAAACTAGACTTTAAAATAAAGACTATTACAAGAGACAGAGAAGGACACTACATAATGATCAAGGGATCAATCCAAGAAGGAGATACAACAATTGTAAATATTTATGCACCCAACATAGGAGCACCTCAATATATAAGGCAAATGCTAACAGCCATAAAAGGAGAAATCGACAGAAACACAATAATAGTAGGGGACTTTAACACCTCACTTTCACCAATGGACAGATCATACAAAATGAAAATAAATAAGGAAACACAAGCTTTAAATGACACATTAAACAAGATGGACTTATTTGATATTTATAGGCCATTCCATCCAAAAACAACAGAATATACTTTCTTCTCAAGTGCTCATGGAACATTCTCCAGATAGAGCATATCTTGGGTCACAAATCAAGCCTTGGTAAATTTAAGAAAACTGAAATCATATCAAGTATCTTTTCCGACCACAGTGCTATGAGACTAGATATCAATTACAGGAAAAGAAAAACTCTAAAAAATACAAACACATGGAGGCTAAACAATATGCTACTAAATAACAAAGAGATCACTGAAGAAATCAAAGAGGAAATTAAAAAATACCTAGAAACAAATGACAATGAAAACATGATGACCCAGAACCTATGGGATGCAGCAAAAGTAGTTCTAAGAGGGAAGTTTATAGCAATACAATCCTACCTCAAGAAACAAGAAAAATCTCAAATAAACAACCTAACCTTACATCTAAAGCAATTAGAGAAAGAACAACAACAACAACAACAAAACGCCCCAGAGTTAGCAAAAGGAAAGAAATCATAAAGATCAGATCAGAAATAAATGAAAAAGAAGCAAAGGAAACAATAGCAAAGATCAATAAAACTAAAAGCTGGTTCTTTGAGAAGATAAACAAAATTGATAAATCATTAGGCAGACTCATCATGAAAAAAAGGGAGAAGACTCAAATCTACAGAATTTCACAACATTGTGAAAATGATTATACTACCTGAAGCAATCTACAGATTCAATGCAATCCCTATCAAACTACCAAGGGGATTTTTCACAGACTAGAACAAAAAATTTCACATTTTGTACGGAAACACAAAAGACCCTGAAGAACCAAAGCAACCTTGAGAAAGAAAAATGGAGCTGGAGGAATCAGACTCCCTGACTTCAGACTATACTACAAAGGTACAGTAATCAAGACAGTATGGTACTGGCACAAAAACAGAAATATAGATCAGTGGAGCAGGATAGAAAGCCCAGAGATAAACCCACACACATATGGTCACCTTATCTTTGATAAAGGAGGTAAAATATACAGTGGAGGAAAGACAGCTTCTTCAATAAGTGGTGATGGGAAAACTGGACAGCTACATGTAAAAGAATGAAATTAGAACACTTCCTAACACCATACACAAAAATAAATTCAAAATGGATTAGAGACCTAAATGAAAGGCCAGACACTATAAAACTCTTAGAGGAAAACACAGGAAGAATACTCTTCGACATAAATCACAGCAAGATCCTTTTTGACCCACCTCCTAGAGAAATGGAAATAAAAACAAAAATAAACAAATGGGACCTAATGAAACTTAAAAGCTTTTGCACAGCAAAGGAAACCATAAACAAGACGAAAAGACTATCTTCAGAATGGGAGAAAATATTTGCAAACGAAACAACTGACAAAGGATTATTCTCCAAAATATACAAGTAGATCATGCAGCTCAATATCAAAAAAACAAACAACCCAATCCAAAAATGAGCAGAAGACCTAAATAGACATTTCTCCAAAGAAGATATACAGATTGCCAACAAACACATGAAAGGATGCTCAACATCACTAATCATTAGAGAAATGCAAATCAAAACTACAATGAGATATATACACTACCAAACGTAAAATAGACAGCTAGTGGGAAGCAGCCGCATAGCACAGGGAGATCAGCTAGGTGGTTTGTGACCACCTAGAGGGGCGGGATAGGGAGGGTGGGAGGGAGGGAGATGCAAGAGGGAAGAGATATGGGAACATTTGTATATGTATAACTGATTCACTTCGTTATAAAGCAGAAACTAACACACCATTGTAAAGCAATTATACTGCAATAAAGATGTTTAAAAAAAAACTACAATGAGGTATCACCTCACACCTGTCAGAATGGCCATCATCAAAAAATCTACAAACAATAAATGCTGGAGAGGGTGTGGAGAAAAGGGAACCCTCTTGCACTGTTGGTGGGAATGTGAATTGATATGGCCACTAGGGAGAACAGTATGGAGGTTCCTTAAAAAACTAAAAATAGAATTACCATATGACCCAGCAATCCCACTACTGGGCATATACCCTGAGAAAACCATAATTCAAAAAGAGACATGTACCACGATGTTCATTGCAGCACTATTTACAATAGCCAGGACATGGAAGCAACGTAAGTGTCCATCGACAGATGAATGGATAAAGAAGATGTAGCACATATATACAGTGGAATATTACTCAGCCATAAAAGAAACGAAATTGAGTTATTTGTGTGAGGTGGATTGACCTAGAGTCTGTCATACAGAGTGAAGTAAGTCAGAAAGAGAAAAACAAATACCGTATGCTAACACATATATATGGAATCTAAAAGAAAAGGTTCTGAAGAACCTAGGGGCAGGACACGAATAAAGACGCAGACATGCAGAACGGACCTGAGGACACAGGGAGGGGGAAGGGTAAGCTGGGATGAAGTGAGAGAGTGGCATGGACGTATATACACTACCAAATGTAAAATAGGTAGCTAGTGGGAAGCAGACACATAGCACAGGGAGATCAGCTCCATGCTTTGTGACCACCTAGAGGGGTGGGATAGGGAGGGTGGGAGGGAGACTCAGGAGGGAGGGGATATGGGGATATATCTATACATATCGCTGATTCACTTTGTTATACAGCAGAAACTAACACGACATTGTAAAGCAATTATCCTCCAATAAAGATGTTAAAAACAAAACAAAACAGTGCATATGGGAAACAGATCCCCCAGGCCAGACTTTTGGCCAGGAATGTCATCTTCCTGATTCTTCTGTTTTGGTGTCTTGCTATCTGGCCTGAATTTCAGAAGCACAGCTCTAAAAGCGTTCTGAAAAATTTTGCTTCCAAGGTGTACCTTCACATAATTCAACTGAAATGGCTGAAATGTAACTCATTTTCCTCACCATTTCTGTCATAAGTTTGCCTGCTTATTGGTGGCACTGAGACTTACAATAGTAGAGAAATTCTTGAAATTTTTCTCACCTTTTTTTTCTCCTCATCTTTCACTGGGCATGGGGCAATTATTCCTTTTGTCGTTTGTATATATGCCTCCATTTCCAGTCCCCAACCCCCATCACCACCACATTCAGGTCTTCCCCTAATTTCCTATGAGGTCTCCATGCTGTGGACTAAAAACAAAATGCACAACCTAAAAGTTGAGAATTATACTTTATTTGGTTGACTTAACACAGGACTTAAGCCAGGGATACAGTCTCTCAGCTCTGAGGGACTGTTCCAAAGAGGTAAGCAAAGAGCCAGCATATATATGAGTTTTTGGAAAAAAACATAAAACAGTGGTCAAACAGCAAAAGATTACTCCTAATTAAAGAAACAGACATCTCAATTTAATGGATTTAGCATTTTTTCTATGCACGGGAAGATGCAGGAGTCTGGGCTTACTGAAATCATTCCTTTGATATGCATCTTAACTATCTAGTGCCAGTATCCTCTTCTTTCCCACCCTGAGCCCCCTCAGGGTACACCTCTGGGGGCGGCTGCAGTAGCTGACAGCTTGGTGGTGGCAACATCCTTTGTTTACTGATATGGCAGGTGACCTTTGTCCACAATGTCTTTACTCCTGTCTGTTCCCTAATTCTTCCTGTAAATAGCCAGATTTATCCATCTAAAATAGAGTCCTGATGCCTTTGTTTATGCTAGATTCATTCTGCCTGAAGCGGTACCCCCTTTCTTGCACTTGTCTAAACTGTACCCCTTTTCAAGTCCTGCTTCCTTCCTGAAGCCTTTTCTGGTGGCCCTAAGCTTCAGTGATCAATTACTCTTGCCTGAATTTCTGGAGCATTTATTTTCTGTGTCACCTATTTAGCACAAAAAATACTACCTTGCCTTACCTGTGCATGAATGCTTGCTTCCTTTCTAGCAATACCTGGTAATGGCTGTGCATTAAGTTTTACCGAGGTTTTTCTTCCCCTAATGTTCAAGACAGAGATTCAGGAGACACTCCAACTCATATAAGCAACAAATAAATAAGAAGACCTCACTGTTCCAAATTTCTGAAGTTGATTTGAGGTTTTTATATTTACAAATATTTTTTGAGCAGCTACTCTATGCTTGGCATTTTACTGCATGCTGGAGACAGAACAGTGAACAGGACACTAATCAAGTCTGCTTTCAAGAAGCACACATTCTGGTAGGAGAACAAGCAATTATAATACTGTGGAGTACATACCACAATAGATGCGTAGGACGCTATCAGAACACAATGTAATGCTGACCTGGGGGGGCCTGAGAAATCATTCTGGAGAAATAGATCCAAAAACTGGAACATGGAGGATGAGGAGGAGCTGCCCAAGCAAGAGCGTGTGTATGTGCAGGGATGGGACTGGGGACAGAGGAAAGAAGGGGACTCCAGGCGGAAGGAATGACAAGGTCCTGGAGACAGGAAAACACGGCTCACTGAACATACGAAAGGAGTTTAATTTGGCCAGAACACAGAGTGCAAGGCATGAGATAGCAAGAGATGAGGTTGGAGGGATAACCAGGGCCTATGATAAAATAATAAATACTTGGAAGGGCAGTGAGCAACATAAAGAAGGTAGGATGACTGGACTAGGTTTGCACTTTAGCAGTGCCACTTTGGCTGCAGGGTAGAGAAGAGCCCGAGGAGAGAGAAGAATGAAGGCAGGAAGGCCAGCTGGGCAGCTAACAGGGCAGGTGATCCAGCAAGAAACTGAGGTGGTGACCTGACATTAGCAGTGATGGTAGAAGTGAAGAAAGTGGATACATTTCAGGATGCTTAAGGGAGGTGGGTAGTGAGGCTGAGGAAGGTGAGCGGCTGTTAATGTCATTCCTTAAAAAGGAAACCAGGAGGAAAAGCTAGTATAGAGGAGAAGATGATGATGTCAGCATGATTCATGTTTAGCTTGGTTTTCTGCACCTGGACAGACCCACGTGGAGACGTCTTGGCAGCTGTGCTATGCAACAGTTCTCAAACTTTTTGGTTGTACAAATTATTGTATACTGTTACAAATTATTGAGGACTTGAAAGAGCTGATGACTATTCATATTTACTATTCAAATTAGAACTGAGAAAAATTTAAACATATGTATTAAACCATCTTAAAACATAATAAACCTATTACTAGTTGGTATAAATGTTTATGAAAATAATTATTTTAAAACAAAAAATCAGTGGAAAAGTGGCACTATTTTACGTTTCTGCAAATCTCTTTAATGTCTGGCTTAATAGAAAATAGCTGAATTCTAAGATCTGGTTCTGCCTTCAATCTGTTTTGCTATCACACTGTATATAGCCTCTGGGAAACTCCACTGTAGTATCAAAGAACCAGAGTGAAAAAAGTAAACAGCATCTTGAATAACTATGAACATAGTTTGACCTTGTGTTCATCCCTGAAGGGGATCTCTAGGGATCTGGGGACTACACTTTTAGAATCACTGCCCCAGAGCAGGAAAACTTGACAATATTTTGAGTCTCACTAATAAGCACTTGATGCCTTGGCCAAAAGGAGGCTGGATAGTCTTGATTGAGGTTTCAACTGCTATTTTGAGAGGTTGTGGTTGCCTGGTTGACATCACCTTCCAAAGTTAGGAACGGAAGAATGTTCATTCAATTAATTCATTCAACAAATATTTATTTAGCCCATATTATATGTCAGGAACTACTCTAGACACAGAGGGTAGAACGAACAAAACAGAAAAAAAATCCTTGCCTTCATGAAGCTTCCCTTGTCTTTGGGGAAGATTAGACAGTGAACAAAGTAGTAAAATATATATCGGAGGGCAGTAAGTACATGCAGAAAAACAACGAAAAGAGGTATAGGGAATGTTGGAAGGATTTGCAGATTTCGAGTAGTGTGTACAGGGAAGGCTTCATTAAGAAGGCAACATTAGAGCAAAGACCTGAAGGAGGTGAAGGACCCATTTGGGTATCTAACACAAGAGCTTTTCCAGGTATTTAAAAAGATTATTTCCTTAATTTATTTTAACTTTTATTAACATGTATTCTTTAATTAAATATCTATTGTATCTGGCATTAGCTGCAGGTAAAAGAAGATAAGATGGGAGGCTAATGTTTATTTAGTGTCTGCCATGTACCAGGCACTTTGTTAGTTACTATACATGAGGTTTGGCGCCCTCACTAAGATTTATAGCTTGCCAAGAAGACAAAGCATGTACATACAATTCCTGCAGTTGTGGTGTAGTAGCTCTTATGAGTAACAGTTGGTTTGAGTTGCACCACCAGAGATTTGTATGCACCTGATCTACCTGAGGTTTACATCTCTCTGAATATGAAGTGAGGTGTGAAGGGTATTTGTCAAACAGCCAGGAAGTTAATAATACCAGATCACACCTTTTATAGAGCACTTGAGTTTACAAAGTGCCATCAGAAATTAACTCATTTAATCTTCATAACAATTCTAAGACGCCGGTCTTGTTCAAAGAAGTATAGTTGTGCCGACTGAGGGGAACAGGCTCAGAAGTCTAGGTAATGCAAAGCGGTTATACGGTGGCTGGGACCTAAAATTAAGATAATCTGCCTTCGCGCACAAGACTCTTGCCACTGCAATGCAGCTGTTTGAGCAGCTATTGAAATCAGAGAGCACCATACTCCCCTGACTCAGTCCTCTTCCGAGTACGTGCACCAAGGAAGGACGGTTAAGTGAGGGCTGGAGAAGCGGAAGAGCCTGCGAACTCGGTGAAATCACACCCGGCACTCTCCCTCTGCGCTTGCGCAAGGGAGGAGTTGCCCTCTCCGGAAGGACACCTGGGACTTGGGTTTGCGCCGACGCAGAGCTACCTCCAGGCGGAACCCGGGCGTGCGGGGCTCCTGCAACCTAAACACCCGGTGTGAAAGGAAGGTGGCACCGGCGGGGCGGGGCGCATGCGCGGCAGCTCCCCCTGGGGAAGGGCTGAGAGGCGGAGCGGGGCGGCCAGCTGTGAGCCGAGCGGAGCAGGGTCAGGATGGACGAGGACGTGCTGACCACCCTGAAGATCCTCATCATCGGCGAGAGTGGCGTGGGCAAGTCCAGGTGAGGCGGCTCTGCGGGCCGTGACGAGGGTGGCAGGGCCCTTTCCCCCTCGGTGGCCGCTGTCCCCTGGGCCGCGGCAGGAACGGTAAACGGCGACGGCCGGGCGCGGCCCGGGCTGGGGCGGCCTCCGGGCCTTCCCGCTGCGCGGCCCCGCGGCCCCGCCACCCCTCCGCCCGGTCCACGGCCTCTGCCAGGCCCGGCTCCCTGGATCGCTTCGCCTCCTGTCGCACCCAGAGGAAAACAGTTCCGGGGCCGCCGCCCGGCCGGCGGTTTGCTGTAGAGGAGCCTAGGGCGCGGCGGGAGGGCTTGGGCCCGAGTCCGGCCGAGGGCGAGGCCTCTGGGCCCCGGGGCCAGGCTGCCTGCACCCCGCGAGTTGAGAGGTGTAGCTCTACAGCTGGGGTTTCGGCCTGCCTGCCTCGTAGTACGTCAAGTTCTGCACGGGAAGTTTAGCGACGCCGTAGGTCGCATTCCTGGCCTATTATGGTGCACCCCGCAATTTTTCTTTCGTTTTTTTAAAATGAATCAGCTGTGAAAGAACTCTTCAGTCCTCTGATTGCTTAAATAATTCACTTTAGTCTAAGACGGTAGAGCTTAAGCTGTGGGCCGCTTTTGAAAATCAAGTGTGATTGTTACTTGTCATTGTGCCGCATCATATAGCGGTAAAAGAACACATTAGCATGTGTCTCTTCTTTCTTGACGCTTTCTTGGGGGAAAATAACGTCGACAGTAGTTAGAGTTGAGTATAAGGGAAGACGTGGAGCCTGGGGCGTGTTGCAAGAGGGCTGTGATTTCATCCACATCCTGGAACAGAGTTCTCCAGGTGAAGGTATCCTCGCCATATGATTATGAGCTCCTTGTATTCTACGCTGCTTTGATCTTCAAATAATATCCAAATTCCAGGAGCTGCAAGCAATTTCATATTTTAGCTATACCTCCTGATAAACTTATCTTTCACATTACTTCGTGAAGTCTTACTTTTTTAAAATACTTGAGTATTTGAAACCTTACTCTGTAAATATATTCTGAAACTTTATGTGTTTTTAAAGCATGGCGGTACATTTTCATAGTTTCTCTCATTTAATGTACTCTGTATGTTAGAGTGAGGGATTTGTACCTAAGAATGAATAAATTAATGAAACACTATGGGCTAAAAAGATAGTATGATTTGTGTGTGTGTGTGTGTGTGTTACTTAAAGGGCTGAATAAAATCATTTTCATGATCACCATCTATTGTATTTGAGGGTTAAAAAGCTAGGTAATATATAAACATTGTCTTAATAGGAATTCCTTGGCCTTGTGACCATTTTCTTCTTGAGATGTGACCCTCATTTAGGTTAAGACATATGAAATTGCTGATTTTGAAGTTAGGAATGGTTGAATGTCATTTCATGTGGTTCAGCCCCAAACATGGTTGATTGGCACCTTTTCTAAATGTGTTAGATGGGTGATTACTTGAAAGCTAATTGCAGTGCAGTGTTCACATAATTGAAGTTCTTCCCCTAGAGTAAAATCTGTTAAGTGGATTTACTGGTTCCCTTGGTTCCCTCCCCTCAAACAAATTTATTTGGATCTAATATGCTCCAGACTTTTTCTCAATAGTTAGTGGTGAATTATCAACTACTCACTGCAAAATTTTAACACCTTTACCTCTTTCAAGAAAGGATTGCATTTAAGGAGAAAGTTGGCTTATTTTTCTGGCTAGATATACATTTTTGGTGTATGTCATATGCTATGGAAAAAACTTTGAACACTTTCTGGATAAGATGAGAATAAATGACTTTAGAAGCCTATGCTTTTTAAGGTAAGTACAAAAACACTTGTCATGGATATAATACAGCGTTGTTCTAACCAATGGTTTCTATTTCTTTATAAATCTAGAGTTAGTGGAAGTGATGTATCACTTGTGTTGTTGAGAAATCATCGCACAACAAAGGATATCTTAACTAATTCAAACTAGTGGGTTATTTTTCCAGTTTATTTCGTACTTGGAGTGTAATGAGCGTGTGTGAGAGGAGCCAGGAGAGGAGAATGATGAAACTGGTGCTGCCACTTGTGTGACCTTTGTCCCTCAGACACTCCAGGCCTTCATTTCTTTGTTCAAAAAGTGAGGTTGGGTAGAAATCTCTCAGGCCCTATCAAGTGCTAAATGTGTAATAGTCTTTGATTCCGTGGCTAGCCCTAGTGAAGTGAAGAAGTAGCCAGGTGTTTCAGAAACTGGGAGGGATTATAGAGACCTTCTGTTATTTAAGTTGCTGTCCCTCCTGTGCCCCTTATATCCCATCCTTTTTGACCAATTTCATTTGTAAATTGAGAAATGCGTGTTAGTTATAATCGCACTGATTAATTACAGATTCGGTCTTCTCCAGGTGGATTGGTGTCTCCTTCCATCTATAGCTCTGCATGGAGAGTATTTTGCTCCTTTAACTTTGAAAGTATGAAGGCTTAAACATACATCCTTTAGAGCAGTGGCTCTTAATCATTTTCGGGTTGTGGGTTCCTGTCAAAATCTAATAGAGAAATAGACTCCCTGCCTAGAAAAATGTACACATGGAATTTAGAATACATTTCAAGCTAATAGTTTACCCCTGGCTAAGATCTGCGGCCTTATACTCGAAGGCTGTATTAAAATTTGTTGCTTTACACCCTTGTCTTTCCTGACAAAATACCATTAATGACAAGCCACGTTGTCGATGTTTAATAAATAATAGCCAATACCATTGTTACTATTTATGTTATTATGGTGTTATTATTACTACTCAACAAGGTTCTACGTTTTTGTAATAATATTTTCTTTGGTGACTGAGTATAGATACACAACCTTTCTATTCTTAAATTGTGAGTAACTGAAATTTTTAGTGAAATCTTCACTTTTATTGATTTGAAGTTTAATGTTGGGGACAGAAGAAAATTCTTATGAGTAGTGTTTTAAGATTCTTATTAGTGCTGTCACCTAATTCATGTTGGAGGTAAGTAAAATGAGTTATAGTCAAGAGTGTTCAATGTTAAGTAGAAAAATCTACAATATGATTCTTTTTACTTTGCTTTTGTAGTGCTGGTTTTATGATCAACAAAAAGCAAAACCAGGAAAGGGAGAGTTAATCCTTCAAATAGAATTAATGACACTGGGTTCGGGAACTACCAAGAGGCCATTACGTTTTGCAACCCTGTGGACAAAAAAAAAAATCTTTAGCAGCAATAATTATAATCTATAGAAATATTCATACATTTTTTTCCTGCAATTCAGGCATGAGATAGCTATTGTCTTGATTTTATTAATGCAAATAGGTCAATAGAATGGTCTCGTCCTACTTAGGAGATAATGTGAGGGGCAGTTGATTAATTTTATAAATCTAGGGCTTTAACAAAAGCTTAGATTTTATTTTTGAAGAGCTTCTAATAACTGACACTTCTGCCTTATGTTAAACAAAATAATGCTGGGAAACAAAATCTTGGAGTACTCTTAGGGTATCTTTTCATTTCATGCCTTCCTTTCTAGTTTCTTTACCATTTCCTAGGTTTAGTCCTTCATGATCGCTTACTATAATCATGGCAGGTGTCTTCTGTTGTTTTTCTTGCATTTTTTTTGCTGGCAATAAGTTTTCAAGATAAAGAGCGATTCCTGCCATTCCTTTCGGTGAAAGCTTTTGGTAGCTTCATGTTGCCTCCTTGACTTCATACACCCTACCCAGCATTTGCCAGAGGCTACCTGCTCTGGCCATCATGTGACCTTTCTGCCTTCACTTTTTATTATATCTCTTTACACTTGGGTAATAGTCTTACTACTTGTTTCAAAATGCTAGACTTCACACCTTTCTGTTTTTACCTGAATTCAGAGTGAATTATGCATTAGATTAAAAAACATTAATTTGTTGCATTCCAAAAGACTTACTTTTCCCCTTTTTGTCCATGTCAGTTAAAGTGTCACATGTTTGCTAATACCATTTTCTCAGAAGGACATACCAATACAGTTATAAAAAAGCAAAAAACACAGTCGTTTTCACACGTGGCGAATTGAGCAGGGGAGCATGGGGAACATATTTTCTAGTAAAAACTACTTTGCTTTTGGGACTCTTTAATTGCTGTTCCAGTAATTTAATTCCTCTGTATATACCTGCACTGAGGCTGTATTTCTGGGAGTGGACTACATCAGCTATTCTTATCTGCATCTAACTAGTGACAAAATAAAACAATCAGGAAGATTTATCAAGTGATTAGAAAGAAAAGCCAAATTACTAATCTGTCTTTTTAACATCTCTTTTAGCCTGCTCTTGAGGTTCACAGATGATACTTTTGATCCAGAACTTGCAGCAACAATAGGTAAGCCTATGTTTAAAAATTTCGTAGAAATGCCAAATATTTTCTTGCTTCAGGCTGTTTCATCTAACTCCCCCACCCATCCTCTCACCACCCCATTGCTTCCATGTGTGTCAAAATCTTATTTGTCTTTCAAGTCTTAACTTCGGTAGTCATTAAATTTCTGGAGCCTTTGTAGATCTCACCAAGCAAAAAAAGTCCTTTTCTGTTGTCTCATGGTACTTTGTTAACACTGCGGATATTACGATTATCTGTATACACATTCCTGTGCTATGGGTTGTCTGTTATTTAGCAGTATACAGTCATTTGAATGTTTATTGCATGCCAGGCACTGTCCTAAGAGGTGGGTTATAATGTTCAATAATGCAGACTTGGTCTCTGTCATAAGGGACCTAGCAGTATCACCCAGCAGTAGAGTGTGTTAATTTTGTATTTTTAGCACTCAGTACAGTATCTGGCATGTATTCTGGCAGCATATTTATTTATTTATTTATTTAAAAAATTTTTTTTTGCGGTACACGGGCCTCTCACTGTTGTGGCCTCTCCCGTTGCGGAGCACAGGCTCCAGACGCGCAGGCTCAGCGGCCATGGCTCACGGGCCCAGCTGCTCTGCGGCATGTGGGATCTTCCCGGACTGGGGCACGAACCCGCGTCCCCTGCATCGGCAGGTGGACTCTCAACCACTGTGCCACCAGGGAAGCCCATCTGGCAGCATATTTATTGATACTAGTTATTAAAGACAGTTAGAAGCAGTAATACATAAATGCCTTTTAAAAATGAAATTTAGATTGCCTGAAAGTGGTTTGCCATGCCAGCTTATTAGGATATATGAGAAGACAGAGCTAAATATTCTGGTGTCACATGTTTAGGGAGTAGGTGACAATGTAAAGGAACAAGAGGCAGCTTGCAGCAGCAGTAGAAGGAGCTGAGTCAGAGCAGGATAATAGTCTTGGCTCTGCCTTGAATGTTGTCTTCTTGAGCAAGTCATTCACTTCCTTGTCTTCTGTACATTGAGGCATTTTGGTGAGAGAATACATTTTTCTTCCAGCTCTAAAATTTCATGATCTGATGAGTAGAATGTAGTAAAGATGACCCTTGTATTATTATTAGGCAAAATAAAGAGTTTCTATTAACTGGGTTGATTTTTTTTCCTTTTTATTGTTAAATAATTTCATACTTAGAGAAAAGTTGTAAATATAGTTCAAAGAATTCCTGTATATCTTAATCAAATTCCCCAAATGTTAACATTTATCACATATGCTTTATCATTTGCTGTCTACATACACATACACAGTATTCTTGCTTTTCTCGAATTGTTTGAGAGAAAATTGCAGACAGTGTCTTCAGTGTCTTTAACCTCTAAGTACTTTAATGTGTATTTTCTAGATGAACATGGATACAGTTCTCCTGTATACAGACAGATTTCATCAGTTGTCCCACTAATGTCTTGTATACCAAAGAAAAAGAATTGTTTCTGGTCCAGAATCCAGTCCAGCATCACATACTGAATTTTGTTGTCATTTTTCCTTAGTCTCTTTTAATCTGAACAGTTCTTCACTCTTTCTATGTCTTTCCTGGCCTTGCCATTTTTGAAGAGCACATACAGGCCAGTTATTATAGAATATCCTTCAATTGCATTTGTCCGTGTGTCCTCATGGTTAGATTCAGGTTATGCATTTTGGTCAGGAATTCCTCAGAAGTGCTTGTCAGAGCACAGTGTATATTTGTGCCATTACTGGTGATGGGACTTGGTTCCTTAAGATGATGTACACCAAGTCTCTCCACTGTAAACTGTCATCCTGTCATTCCAGCTATAGTGGTTGTCCAGCTGTGGTTTTTCAAATTCCGTCCTTCCATTTACATTTCTTATTTAGAATTCTGTAAAGAAGAGTTCTTCTTTGTTTCTTTCTATCAGTATGAGCTCACGGTACCTCTAAATGTTTAATAAATTATATCAGGCATTACTTAGCTTTTGGATGACATGTTAACATTGACAGATTTACTGTTATGCGTGTAAAAGGTAATCATTTAAAACACTAGTAATTCAAAATCTATTTAATTTGGTTTTGGTATATTATTTGCTCCTTTAAAAAATCAGTTATTAATAAAACTTGATTTTGTTCAGAACATACCTGGTATTGGATAAGCGAGGAGTAGAAGAATAATAACTGGCAGGAAAATAAACTTGCCTAGAGTTAAAATTTTCCTAAGGGAGTGATCTTATATATACTATAAACTATCCGTCTTCATTTCAAACCCAAATGTAACTGGGGACTTGCAGACTGACAGATCATTCGTTGTCTTTATTACTAAAAAGGCTTTGCTTTAAAAGCAAATACTAAGATTGTAGCATACTGATGAGAATATACATAATTTGTTCCCCCAATGGGCCTTGGGTCTTGAAAAGTATCTTTTACATTTCGGCATCAGATAATTTTCTGCCCTAGGTTATAACCAATATACATGAGTTTTTGAAATAAAAATAATTAGCCCAGTTGTTAATGGCCATACGAAAATTAGTATTTACCTCACAGTATAATAGTAAGGAAAGCACACCTTTATCTTACAGTAATACAGTGAGACACTCAAGTTTCTGTCTTGTATAAAATACTCTATTAAGGTAATTGTTGGATTTCGGGTTTGAAGGTGGTACTGTAGAGTTGGCATTTTCATCTTTTGCTTTCTGGCAATTGACTAATAACAAAGAGAGGGAGAAACTAAAACCCCACCTCGTAGTCCACTATACTAGAAGGCAGCTAAAACACCAAGCCACGAAATAGGTGGGATGGCTGCCAAGAGCAGTGGGGACCAGACAGGCCGCCTGCAGGAGAAAGTAGGCGATGCCAGGGCTGCAGAGCTCGGAGCCAGCAAGAGGTGCTTCATGAGGTTGAGAGGCCCACTGTGAGGTGCAAAACCTATATCCCTTGTTTGTAAAAGCAAAATGGCTTCTTAAGCTAATGGCAGGAGTTGCCCTGCATCTGGTTTGGTTTTAAGAAGTTGGGAAGGTGAAGCCAAACAAGGAGTCATACAAACCAGCCATTTTTGCATTTTGTCTGTCTCTGTAGAAGTAGGGGAGGAGATAGATGCCTTTGAAAAACCTCAAGGTTGCCTATCTCCTCTGAATGTTGAGAGATAAAAAACTAACTGATTCTCATGTAAAACCCTGAATCAAGACAAAATTTTGCCAGTGCAGAACTGATCCACTGTGGCTTTCTGCATGAACCTCCTGCAAATAGCTTGTCCAGGAAAACCTCACCACTTTCAACTATGACTTAGTAAAAAAGAATCCAGCTCAAGGCCACTACCACCATTCAAGAATCGAAAAGGAAGAAAGGAATGGAAAAACAAAGGACAGTTGAAGAATCCTCACCAGAAAAAAATATTGCCGTAAAGAAGATGAAAATAATGACCAAACATTTTGCCATGAATTTAAAAGCCTTAATGGAAATATTTATCAGTGAGAGCACAAAACAGTGATATAAGAGGTCGGGGAAGAGATAGTGCGACTACATGAGAAAATACAGTGTGAGCTGATTGAGTGGAAAGAAAGAAAAGATAAAACCATCACTGAAATGAAGGTGAGATTGGAAGGATCACAAGGGACAGTAGAAACGGAAACACAATAAAGAACCTAGAAGCTAGGAATGGAAAAGTGGGTAGAATTTACCAAAATGAATAAGAATATTAAAACAAATTAGAGTGAGAAAATGATAGATATGGAAATCAGAAAAGGAGATTTTACATAGTATGTTTGAGTCTTAAAAGAAGAAACAATGAAGCACAACCAATATTTAATGATATATAATCCGAGGTAACGTTTCTGACATAAAAATAAACCACATAGACAAAATTGTAAGAATACTTTGACCAGGTTTTTGTTTGTTACATGGGAATGTTTGGGGGGAAAATAATAAGCATTAGATTTCTCTTTTTTGCTATGGTCAGGCCATAAGATGGTGCCTAATCAGGTCTTTACCTGAGGTATTTAATCAACTGCATAGATACAACTGGTTGAAATTTAAGCATGGATATAGAAAGTAGTTACATTAACTTTATATAGTATGATTAAATAGGCAAAATTTGCTTCATGCTTTTTGTTTTTTTAATTTACCCTATTTTAGGTAACCTTTGAATACAAAAAGAGCACTTTAAGTAAAAATTTTCAAATAAAAAAATTAGAAAATTTAAAACTGGCTCTCTACTTAGGACAGGCTCACAAACTATTTCTTAATCTCTAAGACTTATAATTGTTTACAATATGTGAAAGTGTTTTTTGAGGGTTGATACATTTCAACTAAAGTTAGACAAATTTTGCTTGTTGTTGGTTGACTTTAGATCAGTGATTCTTATCACTCCCTTGGTAAGTTTTTAGAAATACCCATGACTGTTTGGCTTCTAAGGGCAGGTGTCAGATCTATTTCATCCACAAGTTACTTTATAGTTTGGGCTTACTTAACAGAAAGATAATTTAATTAAAATGCAAAGTAGTCTATACATCTTGTTTAATGCCACAACATAAACTTGTTAAAATACTTGGGAATATGAGATAATTCAGAAAGTAAAATAGAACTATTCTATTTCATATAATTTCATTCAATTAAACATGTTAAAGTAATAAAACTGGCTCTGACATTTCTTTATTTAGAATAATGACAAATGGTCTTGATCATATATAGATTGTTTCTTTCTTCCATTCTACTTACAGGCTTTATTAGGAAAGGTTGTAATGTTTTTCATATGCCTTTTCAGCACTGACTAATGGTAGATAGACCTTTTTATACTGAAATGTCCTTGCTTTCCTAGATAAGCCTTCACTCATTTTGTTTGATGTATTTCTGGATTCTGTTGACTAATTTAGAATTTTTACATCTATTTTTATATGTAAGATGGTCTCCTTTTTTGTATTTTTAAAAAATCAGAATTTGGTATTAAAGTTGTATTAGTGTATACAATGAAGGAGCTTTCTGTCTTTTTAAATTGTCCTTACTTGCGTAAATATTACTGGAATTATCTGTTCTGTGAAGGTTATATTTCATCTGAGTCAGTCTGATCCTGCTTCTTCCTTACTGTTACAACCTCTTCAGGTTCTCTGTTTCTTAGGACAGTCTTAGGAGTGCAGCTAGGAAGAAAAATCCCAACTCACTTGTTAAGTTAGTTGCATGTAGTATCTTTTTTTGTTTTTTGGCCAGCACACAGGATCTTAGTTCTTGGTTCCCGACCAGGAGTGGAACCCGTTCCCCCTGCAGTGGGAGCACTGGACCACCAGGAAAGTCCCTGTAGTATTCGTTTAAACTCTTCATTATCTGTGTTTATGTTCCCTCATTTCTAAACGTACATTTTTTTGGTCTGTCTTTTCCTTACGGAATGTATCTATTTTATTGTTTGAGGAATTGCCTTATTTTTCCCCTCTTTCTCCTTCCTACTTTTATTTTGGTTTATTTTGTTAGTTTCTTAAGATGAGTATTAAGTTCCCTTCTTTTTAATCTTTATTCTTTAATAAAGATGTCCTCTAAGAACAAGTTTTACTGTGTCCCATAGGTTGTGATAGGCTGTTTGTTTTTCATTGCTCTCTGCATAGTTTAAATTTTGTTTTGCTTTCCTCTTTGACTATTTGAAATCTTTGATTTAGGAATATGTTTCCTAATTTCCAGGCTTTTTTTGGTCATTTTATTTCTTATTTATTGGATAATGACTTCCATTTGGAGTAAAGCCACCCACCCTTCTGCCAGCCTCATGTCCATCAGCAAGAGTCAGGTTAGCCTCAGAATTTAGCCTACTTCTGACAAGACCTTCCTCCACACCCTTCTTTCCCCTCCAGATGTTCTTATCTTGCTACTGCTAGCCACCGTAAGACCATCAGGCATCCTAACCATTTTTCCCTCTAAGCAGTCTCCACGGAAAGCCCCAGTGTCTCTTCATTTCCCAGGCTCGGACCTTTGTACCCTTGTTCCCCTTCTTCTCTTGCCTCCAGGCTCACTGCTTCTCAGCTCTGTCCTCTGGGGGAGCAGAGCACGTAGCACAGGTCACTGTTGATACTTTTTAGGTTGTTGGTCAACTGAGACTTTGGGATCCAGGTCCTCCTATCTTGTTCTCCTTGGACCCTTAAAGCTTTGATGGTATCTGTCTTGATGCCCCCTCTCCTGTTATCCTCTAGCCCCTCCCCCCAAATAACGACATAGCAGATAAACCAGGAATTTGTATATCTTTCATGAGAAGGGGGAAATTGACTTAAAGAGATTAATTAATAAGCTCTTGGCTATCAAGACCTTAGTAAGAGGGCTGAGACTAAATCCAGCCTCCTGACTTGGTATTCTTTTAATTACAGCACAGAAATACAACTCAGCAATGAAAAAGATCAAACACAGATTTGAACAGAATGTCAGAAATGCTAAACATAAGAGGGAAGCAGCAAAATTAGATTTATCAGTTAATTAAATGTAAATGGGTCCAATTCTCCTAATAATTCAGATTGCCAGATTGGAGTTGAAAAGTACTTAAAAGAAATATGGAAAGGTTGAAATAAAGGATGCACCAGTATAGAAGCAGAGGTGGTAATATAACATGATTTAAGGTAGAATTCAGGGCTAATGCACTTGACAAAATAAAATAGGATATTATGTAATGATGAAAAGCCAAATTAATTAACAAAACAGCTATCATAGTCATAAACAAGTAGGCATCAAACACAGAAATGATATATAAAAGCAAAATCTGTTTAAAACACAAGAGAAGAATTTGATGAAAATACATTTATATTAGGAGATTTGTCCAAAAGACACAAATAAGGTCATGGGAAACAGAATAACACAGTCAAGAAATATTTTGAATGAAGAACTAATTATATTAAAAGCCCATGGAACAGTTTTACAAAATCAATCTTTACTTCGGCAGCAAAATAAATTGGAAAGAAGCAGAAATTTTACAGTACATGTTCTCTGATAATTTATTTTTTCAGAAAGTATTTTTGATCTATTATGTTCCAAGTAGATAGCAATATTTTTTAAATTATGATAGAGTAAAATTGGCTTCTTTGGGGGTATAGAGTTCTTTGAATTTAACATGTGTTATAACAAATATATATGGTTATGTAATCGCTACCACAGTCAGGATACCAAACAGTTCCATCATCCAAGAGTTCCCCTAGTGCCATCTTTTTTCAGGCACACTTTTTCCCTGTCTCTATTCCCTGGCAGCCACTGCTAGGTCTTTATCACTATAGTTTTGTGTTTTTGAGAATGTCATATAGATGGAATAGAGTGTGTAACCTTTCCAGCCTGAGTTTTTTCACTTAGCATGACGCCTTTGAGCTGTCTCTGAGTTTTTGCGTGTCAGTAGTTTGTTCCTTTTTATTGGTGGGTTGTATTCCATTTCAGAGTTGGTTAAGTCATCTACCCATTGTAGGACATTTGGGTTGTTTCCAGTTTTTGATGATAATAAATAGACCTGTTAAAAAACATTCAAGTACAGGATTTTACATGAAAATTAATTTTTATTTCTCTAGAGTAATTACCCAATAATGGAATTGCTGGATCATATGGTAAATGCATGTTTAACTTTGGAAAACAGTCTGTCCATTTTTTAATAAAGTGGTTGTGTCATTTTACATTCCCGCTAGCAGTATATGAAACTTCCTGTTCTTCTGTAGCCCCATCCATTATACTTAGTATGGTCAGTCTTTTAAATCGTAATCATTCTAATAGGTGTGTATTGGTAATCTCATTGTGATTTACTTTGCATTCTCTAATGACTTATGATGTTGAGCATCTTTTAAAGTTCTTATTTGCTATCCATATGTATATATATTTTGTGTGTGTGTGAAGTGTCCCAAGTCTTGTTCAGTTTTTAATTGGGTTTTTTCTTATTGTTGAGCTTTGAGTTCTTTATATATTCTGCATGTAAGTCCATTATTAGATGAAATATGCTTTGTAAATGTGTTTTTCTTAGTCTGTGGCTCCTCGTGCCATTCTCTTAACAGTTTACTTCTAAAAGCAGAAGTTGTTTATTGTGATGAAATCCAACTTACCAATTTTTTTCTTTTATGGATGATGATTTCAGTGTTATATCTTGGGCTCAAAAGATGATTGCGATGATTTTCTCCCGCATTTTCCTCTAGAAGTTTTATAGTTTTGTATTTTACACTAGGTGTATGACTCATTTTTTTTTTAAATTTTCACTTATAATGTTCTTTTTAATTTTAATTTTTTTAATTTTTATTTTTTTTTTGCGGTACGCGGGCCTCTCACCGTTGTGGCCTCTCCCGTTGCAGAGCACAGGCTCCGGATGCGCAGGCTCAGCAGCCATGGCTCACGGGCCTAGCCGGTCTGCAGCATGTGGGATCTTCCCAGACCAGGGCACGAAACCGTGTCCCCTGCATCGGCAGGCGGACTCTCAACCACTGCACCACCAGGGAAGCCCGAATGTTCTTTTTTAAAAAAATTTTTATTGGAGTATATATGATTTACAATGTTGTGTTAGTTTCAGGTATATAGCATAGTGATTCAGTTATACATATACTTATATTCATTCTTTTTCAGATTCTTTTCCCATGTAGGTTATTACAGAATACTGAGTAGAGTTCCCTGTGCTGTACAGTAGGTCCTTGTTGGTTATCTATTTTATATATAGTAGTGTGAATATGTTAACTCCAAGCTCCTAATTCATCCTTCCCCACTCCATGTTTCCCCACTGGTAACCATAAGTTCGTTTTCAAAATTTGTAAGTCTGTTTCTGTTTTGTAAATAAATTCATTTGTATCATTTTTTAAAAATGAGATTTCACTAATGAGTGATATGATATTCGTCTTTCTCTGTCTGACTTACTTCACTTAGTATGATAATCTCTAGGTCCATCCGTGTTGCTGCAGATGGCATTATTTCGTTCTTTTTATGGCCAAGTAATATTCCATTGTATGTATCTACCACATCTTCTTTATCTGTTCTTCTGTTGATGGACATTTAGGTTGCTTCCATGTCTTGGCTATTGTAAATAGTGAAGTGAACATTGGGGTGCATGTATCTTTTCAAATTATGGTTTTCTCCAGATATATGCCCAGGAGTGGGATTGCTGGATCATGTGGTAGTTCTATTTTTAGTTTTTTAAGGAACCTCCATACTGGTGAGCTTTCCCATTCATAATTTTCTTGTTTCTAGCCTTTTCTTTTCTGCCTAGAGAAGTTCCTTTAGAATTTTTTGTAAAGCTGGTTTGGTGGTGCTGAATTCTCTGACCCTTTGCTTGTCTGTAAAGCTTTTGATTTCTCCATCAAATCTGAACAAGAGCCTTGCTCAGTAGAGTATTCTTGGTTGTAGGTTTTTTCCCTTTCATCACTTTAAGTATATCATGCCACTCCCTTCTGGCCTGCAGTTTCTGCTGAAAAATCAGCTGATAAACTTATGGGGATTCTTTTATATATTAATTCTTGCTTTTCCCTTGTTGCCTTTAATATTTTTTCTTTCTGTTTAATTTTTGTGAGTTTGATTAATATGTGTCTCAGCAAGTTCCTCCTTGGGTTTATCTTGTATGGGACCCTCTGTGCTTCCTGGACTTGAGTGTTTCCTTTCTCATGTTAGGGAAATTTTCAGCTATAATCTCTATAAATATTTTCTCAGGCCCTTTCTCTCTCTTCTCCTTCTGGGACCCCTATAATGCAAATGTTGGTGGGTTTAATGTTGTCCCAGAGGTCTCTAAGACTGTCCTCATTTCTTTTCATTCTTTTTTCTTTTTTATGTGCCACAGCAGTGATTTCCACTACTTTATCTTCCAGTTCTCTTGTTGTTCTTCTGCCTCATTTCTTCTGCTATGGATTCCTTCTAATGTATTTTTCATTTCAGTTATTGTATGGTTCATCTCTGTTTGTTCTTTAAATCTTCTAGCTCTTTGTTAAACATTTCTTACATCTTCTTGGTCTGTGCCTCCATTCTTTTTCTGTGATCTTGGATCATCTTTATTATTGTTACTCTAAATTCTTCTTCAGGTAGATTGCCTATCTCCACTTCATTTAATAGTCCTTTGGGTTTTTATATTGTTCCTTTGAAACATATTTCTCTGCCACCTCATTTTGTCTGACTTTCTGTGTTTGTGGTCTCCTTTCTGCAAGCTTCAGGATGTAGCTCTGCTTGCTTTTGGTGTCTGCCCCTGATGGGTGAGGCTGGTCATGGGGCTTGTGCAGGCTTCCTGGTGAGAGGGACTGGTGCCTGTCCACTGGTGGGTGAAGCTGGGTCTTGTCCCTCTGGCGGGCAGGGCCATGTCAAGAGGGTGTGTTTAGAGGTGGCTGTGGGCTCAGTATGACTTTAGACAGCCGTCTGCTGATGAGTGGGGCTGTGTTCCTGTCTTTGTAGTTGTTTGGTCTGAGGTGTTCCAGCACTGGAGCCTGTAGGCAGTTGGGCGGAGCTGGGTCTTGGGGTCGAGCTGGACATCTCCGGGAGAGTACACACCGATTAATATTCCCTGGGCAGAGGAATTCTCTGGTGGTCCAGCATCCTGGACTCAGCGCTCCCACCCCAGAGGCCCAGGCCTGACGCTATTTCCTGGCTTCTTGGGTCTCCTGTGTCCTCCCTTCCACTCCCATTGCCCATGCAGGTCACAGCACTGTAGGTGCTGCAGCAAAAACACCTGAGACCTTTAGGTGCAGGTAAAATGCCTCAGAGTGGTTACATACATACCTTTCACATCTTTTGTGAGATTTAGCCCTAAGTATTTTATAGGTTTTAATGTACGATGGTAGTAAATTTTTAAAAAATATTGTTTCTTTTCATTACTATTATATAGAAATACTGTTGATTTTTTAAATGTTTATTCAGTGCCCTCCAACCTTGCTAAACTTGCTTATTCGTTCTAGGTGCTTTTTTAATCCCATAGATTCCATTGGGTTTCTACATTCTTCCTTTCCAATCTGGATGCCTTTTATTTCTTGTTTTATTGCCTTGGCTGAAGATCTCCAGTGCAGTGTTGTGATGAGAGCTGATATCCTTCTTTTGTTCCCGATATTAAGGGGAAAACATTCAGTCTCTACCACTGAGTGTGCTGTTAGTTGTATCTTTTCATAGATGCAGTTTATCAGGTTGAGGAAGTTTCCTTCTATTTCTGGTTTGCTGAGAGGTTTCATTAGGAATGCGTGTTGGATTTTGTTAAATTCCTTTTCCACATTTGTTGAGATGTTCATATGAAGTTTCTTTTTTGGTTTAAAATAGTAAAATCCACATTGATTTTTTTCCCCCGTGTTACATCAACCTTTCATTTCTGAAATAACGTCACTTGGTTGTGCTGTACTGTTCTTTTACACCTATTTGGATGACTAATGGTAAAATTTTATTTAGGATTTTCATCTATGTTCATGCAGGATATTAATCTGTAGTTTTCTTTAATTATAGTGTCTTTGTCTGGTTTTGGTATCATGGTACTGTAGAACTCATAGACTGACTAAGGAAGTATTCATTCCTCTTCAGTTTCCTGCAAGAGTTTGTTTGTAATGGATTATTATTGAAATGTTCAGTAGAATTCATTTGGGGCCTGGAGTTTTTTCATGGAAAGGTTTTATCCACAGATTTAAATTCTTTCATAGATATAGGATTCTCTGGTTATCTATTTTTTATTGTGAAAATATACATAAGATAAGATTTACCATTTTAACCATTTTTAAGTGTATGATTCAGTGGCACTATGTTCACATTGTTTTGCAACCATCAATACTATCCATTTCCAGAACTTTTTCATAACTTCAAACAGGAACTCCACCAATTAAGCAATAACTCCCACTCCACATTTCCTCTCAGTCCCTGGTAACTTGTTCTACCTTCCATCTCTATGAATTTGCCTGTTCTAGATACCTTGTATTAGTAGACGCATACAATATTTGTCCTTTTGTAATTTGCTTATTTCACTTAGCATAATGTGTTTAAGGTTCATCCATGTTGTAGCATATATCAGAATTTCATTCCATTTTATAGCTGTATGTATTGGAATTTCATCCCATTTTATGGCTAATAATGTTCCATTATATGTACATACCACATTTTGTTTATCCATTCATCTGTCCATGGACACTTGAGTTGCTTCCACCTTTTGCCTTTTGTGAATAATACTGCTGTGAACATTGTTGTACAATTATTTGTTTGAGTTCCTGTTGTCAGTTCTTTTGGGTATGTACCTGAGTGGAATTGCTACATTATATGGTAATTCTATTTTTAGCTTTTTGAGGAACTGTCAAACTATTTTTCACAGTGACTGTGCCATTTTACATTCCTACCAGCAATGCACAAGCATTCTAATTTCTTAATGTCCTTGTTAACACTTATTTTTCACTTTTTTCTTTAATTGTAGCTATTTTAATGGATATGAAGTAGTGTCTCATTGTGGTTTTGATTTGCATTTACCTAATGGATAATGATGTTGAGCATCTTTTCCTGTGCTTTTTGGCCATTTGTGTATATTATTTGGAGAAGTGTCTATTCAAATCCTTTTCACCATTTTTGAATAAGGCTTTCTGTTGTTAAGTTATAGGCATTCTTCATATATTCCAAATACTAATCCCTTATCAGATAACTGGCTTGCAAATATTTTTTCCATTTTGTGAGGTTTTTTTCCCACTCCCTTGATGTTGCCCTTTGATGCATGTAAGTTTTTAATTTTGATGAAGTCCAGTTTATTTTTCTTCTGTTGCCTGTGCTCTTGGTGTTAATCCAAAAAATCTTTGCCAAATCCCATGTCATGAAAAATTTTTCCTATCCTTTCTTCTAAGAGTTTTTAAGATTTCGTTTTTACATTTACGTCTTTGATCCATTTGGGGCTAACTTTCGTATATGGTGTAAGGTTAGGGTCCAACTTCATTCTTTTGCATCTGGATATCTAGTTTTCTGAGCATCATTTGTTGAAAGGACTGGCCTTTACCTATTGAATGGTCTTGGCTTCCTTGTTGAAAATCAGTTGGCTATATATGTGAGGGTTTATTTCTGGGTTCTCTATTTATTCCATTGGTTTAAATGTCTGTACTTAATGCTAGTACCACTGTTTTAATTATTGTAGTTTTGTAGTAAGTTTTGAAGTTTTAAAGTTTGAGTCCTCCAACTATTCTTTTTTTTTTCAATATTGTTTTGTTATTTAGTGCCTCTTGTAATTCTATACGAATTTGAGTGTCAGCATTTCCATTCTGCAAAAAAAGCTATTAGAGGGCCTCCCTGGTGGCGCAGTGGTTAAGAGTCCGCCTGCCGATGCAGGGGATACGGGTTCGTGCCCCGGTCTGGGAGGATCCCATATGCCGCGGAGCGGCTGGGCCCGTGAGCCATGGCCGCTGGGCCTGCGCGTCCGGAGCCTGTGCTCCGCAACGGGAGAGGCCACCACAGTGAGAGGCCCGCATACCGCAAAAAGAAAAAAAAAAAAAAAAAAAGCTATTAGAATTTTTATTGGATTCTGTTGGATCTGTAGATAGCTTTGGGTAGTATTGTCATCTTCACAATATTAAGCCTTCCAACTCATGAACACAGCATGTCCTTCCACTTATTTGTGTCTTCTTTAATTTCTTCCAGCAGTGTTTTGTAGTTTTCAGTGTATAAATATTAAAGCTACTTGGTTAAATTTATTCCTGAATACTATTATTATTATTATCATCATCATCATCATCTATTTTAAAAGTATTTTATTCTTTTTGATGCTATTGTAAATGAAATGATATTTAAAATTTTTTTTTGGATTGTTCATTACTAGGGTATAATGCAACTGAGTTTTGCATGTTGATTTTATATCCTGCAACTTTGCTGAATTCACTTAAATAGTTCTAACAATGTTTTTGTATGCGTATGGAGTATAATCATTAGGATTTTCTACATATAAGAAATGTTGTCTGTGAACAGAGATAATTTTACTTCTTCCTTCCCAATATGGATGCCTTTTATTTCCTTTTCTTGCCTAATTGCTCTGGCTAGGACTTCTAGTACTCTGAGAATAGAAGTGGTGAGAGTATGCATCCTTATCTTGTTCTGATCTGTGGGGAAAAACTTTCAGTTCTTCACCAATGAGTATGATGTTAGTTACAGGTTTTTCTTATGTATTCACTTGTGTTTTCTTCTGCATTGTCTAATCTGCTGTTAATCCCATCCTGTGTATTTGGTTTTTTTTAATCTCAGACATTGTCATTTTCATCTCTAGATGTTTGGTATGGGTTTTTAAAATCTCTCTCACGTCAGCCTAACTTTCTGAACACGTGGTATACAGTTATGTGTTTTTAATATCCTTCTTTGCTAGTTTTAACATCTTTGCTAGTTCTGAGTCAGTTTCTCTTGATTGCTTGTTTTTCTTTTGATAAGGCAGATGATTCCATTGATATGTTCTGGCTTCCCATTCATTGGTATTTCTTTACAGTGTAGTTGATATTATCTTTGGTAAATTTTCATGTCTCACTTATTGCTTGTTTCAAAGGCTTTAATTGGTTATATTATCTAGTTTTAACTAACTTAACCTTCATAAAATAGGCATGTGCCTATAAAAACATTCCTGCAGAGGAACAGAATTGAATATTGTATTAAAAATGCAAGCCCAACTGAACAACTAGAGAAAGCTGAAGTGACAGTTCTTCTGTGATTTTGTAATTTATGATAAGAAATATATGTTTGGTTCCTAGCACTGAACTCTGAAAACCCTTGGATTTTCTTTTTTTTCTTTTTTTGCGGTACGCGGGCTTCTCACTGCTGTGGCCTCTCCCGCTGCGGAGCACAGGCTCCGGATGCGCAGGCTCAGCGGCCATGGCTCACGGGCCCAGCCGCTCCGCGGCATGTGGGATCTTCCCAGACCAGGGCACGAACCCGCGTCCCCTGCATCGGCAGGCGGACTCGCAACCACTGCACCACCAGGGAAGCCCCATGGATTTTCTTAAGTGATAAGAATCATTAAAGATGTCTTTTGTTTTTCTTTTCTTTTTTGGCTGCACCACGTGGCTTATGGGATTTTAGTTCCCCGACCAGGGACTGAATGAACCTGGGCCCCGGCAGTGAAAGCGCCAAGTCCTAACCACTGGACGGCCAGGGAATTCCCAGGATGTCTTTTGTATTTTCATAACAAGCCTTTTTCAACCACACCTGAGTTTATGTTAATGATGTGACTTCTAGAAAGCACCTAAGCATAGAGGCTGGTTGCCAGGAGAACCAACCATGTATTGGGTTGGCCCAAAAGTTCGTTCAGGTTTTTCTGTAAGATGCTATGGAAAACCCAAACAAACTTTTTGGCCAACCCAATAATTAGAGGGTTGGAACTTTTCAGCCCTATCTTACCTCCCTCACTTCCAGGGTGCGGAGAGGGGCTGGAGGTTTCGTTTAATCACCAAAGGCAAATGATTTAATCAGTCAAGCCTCCACAAAAAAACCCCACAGGTTCAGAGAGCTCTGTGTTGGTGAACATGTGGAGGTACTGGAAGGATGGCATGCTTGGAGAGGGCATGATGAAAACTCTGTGTTCCTTCCCCATACCTTGCCCTGTGCCCAGATCTCTTCCCTGTGACTGTTCCTGGGTTGTATCCTTTTATAATAAAATGATAATCAAGTAAGTAAGTAAACTGTTTTCCTGAGTTCTTTGAGCTACTATATCAAATTAAACTAATTGAGGAGGGATTATGGGAACCTCTGATTTATAGCCAGTTGGTCAGAAGCACAGGTAACAACGTGGACTTGAGATTGGACTCTGAAATGGGGGTGTGGCAGTCTTGTGGGACTTCGCCCTTACCCTGTGGGATCTATCTCTTAACTTCAGGTAGATAGTGTCAGAACTGAATTGAATTGTGGGACACCCAGCTGGTGTCCCTGGAAAGTCAAAGAATTGGTAGTTGTGGGAAAAAGCCTACGTATTGGGCCACAGAAGTGTTCAGTGTTGTAGAGGAGAAACACAGGAGTGTTTTTTTCTAAACAGTCTGCTTCTATTATGAGCTCCTTGTTTGTCATCCACATGAGGAGGTTGAGAAGATAGTTTAATCAAATGTAGTGAGAAGTTGGCAAAATAAAATTTATCAAAAACATTCCCACTGCTGCCACCCATAAGGCAAATTAACAGCCACTTGCAAAACAGAAGACCCAGACTTGGTGAAGAAGCAGTTTGAGCATCAAAGAGCTAAAGAGATCAATGTCTGCACAGGAGATTCACCAGAGGAACCAAGGGAGGATGAATGAGAACTGAAGGTCCTGTGTCCAGGAGAGGTACCCTTTCAGGTTGCCTGTCTCTTGACTTTGATGGTAGGACTCCAGGGGCAGTGTTTCCTGAGGGTGTTATCTGTAGCTTTCAAATCTAACATGTCAGAAGAGTAACTTGGAGACAGTTATTGACATGCAAATTATACGTATGACAGAGAAAGTCATTAGACTGCCAAGAAATATATGCAGGAAATTATAAAAGAGAAAGAGGATATTGGGGGAGGGAAGGAGAACACAAACATTCTGGGAACATTGAGTTTCTTTTCCTGGGTAGACTAGCTGGTAGCAGTCTGCCCTTGAGCAGATTTGTCTTAGGTGTTTAAGAATAGAAAAGTTCTATCTTCTCTGAAGAACCTTGAGAATTTAACTGTGGAGCATGTGTGACAGGCCGTCTCTTTGTGATGTCTACCAGTGGCCTTCATTTAGTACCTCTACCAAGTCAGAACCATTTCTTCATCCACATTTTCTCAAGTTTGGGTGTCTTTTTTTAAAGCTGTATGAGTAAAATGTAAATAATTTCATATTTTTTATAAAAATGGTGTGGCAGATTTCTTTATCTAGACCTGGTGAATACAAGTTTACTTAATATATAGAATTTTTTATTTGTTTTGCCTCAAAGAAACTACACTTAGGTTTTCCTTGGACTGTGCAATTGCCACTGTCCTTTAACTCATGGTTGCCTGACATTCTAGGAATGACTTTATCAACTTCTTTATCACCTTAGCCCAAGACACCAAACTGTTTTTTTTTAATCTTTGGCATGAAGAAAGACCTGGTGTAATGCATGTTTTGAAATGCATTTTTACTACCTAATTTGTGTAATGGATTATCAGAAATCATCCAAGAATTACTAATATATTTCCATATTGGTGACAGGTGTTCTAGGAAGCATTTAGTATTTGAGCATTTATATATATCATCTTAGTTGTGGCTGTTCTGAATTAATTGTGATAAGCTAAAATCTTTTGAAAGTTTCTTTCCAAGTGTCTTGAGTTAATATTTTCCCTCTGGCCAGTGGGATAGACTGCACATTATTTTTGATACTCTTTTAAGACATGTGGGCAGTTAACTGTTCATTTAAGCCAGGTGGCATGTGTCAAGTCCTTTTCCAGGGCAGGGAGAGGTTTTGGGGGCTGCTGTAGTAGAGCCCAATGTGACTTCTTACGGAACTTGTCTTCCCTTCATATAAATCAGTACATACAGATTTCACTGCTCTTCAAGCACTCCTCTGTAACTTATGAAAATTCTTAAAGGATTGGGCATAAACGTTTTTGTGTGTAAATTCTCTTTTTGCAATTGTGCAGTAGCAAGTGATTATTGATAAAATTATATAAAATGAATACTGTTTTTTAGGATAAAAATAAACAAAAACAAAGAATTCATAAGGCAAGGAAAGAGGGGCCCTTTTATAATTTTACCAGTCTTCCAAGCTGCCCACAGCCAGAATCTGACTTAGGGTGTTGGCCAGCTGTGGACAACGCTCCTAATAATAGCTTAGGGGGCCCTGGGAAAGTGCCCCAACCCACAGTCAGCCAGACATCTTCTCTACATCAGCACGGTGAACTCTAGCTCTTGGCTTTTAATGTGCAGGGTCGATCACCACCTTACACTTTACACTTTCATTTTTTTCAATAAAATGTTTGCTTTTTCAAGAAGTCCAGGTAAGTGAATAAATTTTGCAAGCATTTGGTTTTCATTTTTCTCGATTAAATTCTAAGCTGCTAAACTTTAGTGACACTTTTTCTTTTATCTTCACATCCATAACTCTAAGAATTCGGATGTGAATTTGGGCATTTAATAAAGTGGCTTTTCTGTTTCTTCATTTTCTTGGTAATTGATTTTAAATGTATGTTTTACTGGAATTCTTATCAAAATTTTCATTTTTCCAAGGTGTTGACTTTAAGGTGAAAACAATTTCAGTGGATGGAAATAAGGCTAAACTTGCAATATGGGTAAGAATTTTTAAAATGTATTCTGTGTGAATATTAAACTTGTACTTTTTGAAGAAGCAGAAATTGATGTGTGTAGTGTTCTAGAGCTGAATGAGCAATGTGTGTTTAATAACTTGGGAGATTTGATGTTGATTAAAGGATAGACATAAATAGTTATATCTTATAATTCTGTAATCGGGCAGAGACTTGTTTTACTTACTCAGATTTTTAAAATATATAATCCCTTCAGAATATTTGAAAACAGAGTATTAAAAAATTCATCGTCTGCCAGAGAGAATCATCGTTATTGAATGTGTTTCTTTAAAGTTTTGAAAAGACAACCTACTCTGAACTAATGCTAAAGGCAGTTGTTGGGGAGAAGGGAACGAAGCGATAGAAAAAATGATTTTTCATGTTTGTTAGTGTAAATATCTATAAACTTTGAGCTTGCCAACGCTGGATTTTTTTTAATACTGATGCTGAGTGTTTACTTACTAGCGTCTTTTCATTTGCCTGTTAACCCAGCTGTTCTGATCCGCATTCTCTGCTAGCTAGACCTCTTCCTGGTAGTGCTGAATAAGGTAGCACTAGCTGCTGGGACATCCAGGTTACTCAGCCTGCATCTGTATGCTCCTCTTTCCCCCTCTCCTTCCTTCCTTCCTTCCTATCTCTGTCTCTCCATCTAAGTATGATTGCTTATATATTAAATATATTACATATAAAATTTATAAAAATATACTCAGCTAATTCCCACATATGCTATAGTTAAATATCTAAGTATATTTTTATAACATGATAATAATACTAGAACTGGTCTGCAGTCATCAAATTGAGTCATACTTTGGTGGCTAAGTAGTAAATGCTGGCTGGGTGGGTATCAATTACAGATTGAAACAGCAAGTGTTCATGCATTGTATGATCTCATTCATGTTAATGGCATTCTCTGAATGGCACACTATTTCTAACATACATTTTATTCCAAATGACTGTGTGTCTTATGTTTTTTTTGTCAGTTTTGTCAGTTTTCTAAGATACAATGCTTTACATGATTGGTAGCCTGTTTGTCCCTTCCCCAAAATCTGTTTAATATCAATCAGTACAGTAATGTCTAACAAGAAACAATTTGGAAAATGTTGAACTAGACCATAGTAAAATATATACTGAAGTTTAAGAATGCTCCCTTCTTTCCGTACTGAAGTGGAGCCTGATTTTCCACGTTTTTCTTGTTTGATTTATTACCTCTTCTGCCCTTGCTCCTGCTGTGACATATACAATTTAGAATAGGATCTGAGGCTTGATGGCTGCTGTGAGATCTTACTTTCATACAAGAGGTTTTTTGTTTGTTCGTTTTTAATTTACTTTCTAGTTCCTGCTCAATAAAAAGGTTGGCAGGTATTACTGAAGTGACATCTTTATCATAGGCTTATAAATATTTTTTAAATAAGAGAGGCTTCTCCTGACTGCAAGGATAATATAGTTTCATTCTAAAAAGGATAATCAAAATAGTATGAACTTAATAGAGAAGAACGTTCATCTTTAACCAATGTCTGCATTTTAGTGAACATCCTATAAAATGTCAGACACATGCACATTGTTACACGTGTTGTATATGCAACTTTCTGAAAGAAAGGATTCACCTGCTTGTCACCCTCCCCCCAACACACTGTGTACATTTTTGTGTCAATAAATATAGAAGTACATCAGTTTAAATGACCATCTTAAAGATATTTACACCATTAATAGTTTTTCACAAAGATCAGAAGTGCTGTGATGAGCATACTAATTTTTACATCTGTGTGTACTTGTCCAGTTACTTTACAGTGTATACGTAGAAGCTGAATTATTGTCTCAAAGAATATGAAGACTTAACATTGGGGTATAGGAAAAAGGTCTTCTGTACTCTATATTGTTAATCTTTCTCATTTTTGCCTTTCTGAGTAATAATTTTTCACTTGTTTTGCATTTCTTTTGATTAGTGAGATTTTTTTCTTACATATTTATTGATTATATTTTAATGAATTTTCTCTTATATGCTTTGCCCTTTTTATATTAGTGTTCATCTTTTTCATGGTTAAAGTCTTTATATAATAAAAATACTAGCTTTTTGTCATACGCCACACTTTTTCCACTCTGTCATTTGTCTTTAAAATCTTATTTAAGAGGAGTATACATTAATGTTCTTGTGTGTGTGTGTAATACTAACTCTGTCATATGCTGCAGATTTTTTCCCCTAGTTTGTCATTTACTTTCAAATCTTGTTGAGGATGAGTGTTGGGGTGCGGGCGGGGAGAGAGCATGTGTTGGGGAGGGGTGTTCTTGCCATACCAAGGGTTTAGTACTCACATGATTAAATCAGTTATTTTCTTCATGCATCTGGATGTCATGTCATATTTAGGAAGGCCTTCTCACTCAGTATTAGAAATACATGAATCTACTTCATGTAAATAAAATCAGCTCCTCTCCCACTTGGATGCTCCTTCCAGGATTCTTCAAACAGATCAGTCAGGCACAGCCCTGCCTCCCGTGCCCCCGAAAGTGCGACACACACAGCATGGCCTACTTGGCACCCACCTCCGAGGTGGTTCTTCTCTGCATCCTTCCCTCACTTCTACTCCCCACATTCTGTCATTTAGCCTTTCTAGATCCTTTCCAGCTTTGTCCGTTTCTGTCTTTAATAATCCTCTCTTCTCCCATCAGAAAATAAAACCACGTATAATAAGCTCTGCTTCCTTTATCTTACAAAGATGTTATTACTTACTGCAAATTCCTGTTTTGAAGACAAGCAAAGATCTAACTTCTGACTATTTAAACATATAAATTATATAGTTATTATAAATTCTGATCCATCTGAGCTTCTGCTTGCACCATAGCTAAACTCACAACCATGGGACTGGCAGTTGTTGACATCTGATATATGTGTTTACTTTTCTTCAGGTTATTTTACATTAGCAGACTGCAAACTTTTTCTTAAAAGACTGGAAAATATTTAGTTCAACCCCAAGGTGGGCCGTACAGCAGTACATAAGTGAATGGGCCTGGCTGTGTTCCAGGAGAACTTTATCTAACAAAAACATATAATGAAACAGGTCGTGGGTAGAGGCAGCAGTTTACCAACTGCTGCTTTGCTTAATCTTAGGTAGACGTGAGCCACAGTCCGAGGATGGCAGAAAGAAGACAGAAGGAGCCAGGCCCAGAAGAAGAGACTTGTTAATTAGTTTACTCCTTTTTGTTTTTCAACAGAAGTTGAGCAACTATTCTATGGCAGGAATTTCTCTGGGCTCTGGGGTTAAACCGGTGATTGAGCAGATGTGGTCCCTTCCTTGTGAAATTTACATTTCCTAGCTTGTGTACATCTTATATTCATTACCCCTAATATGAGTCAGAAATGTAATAAGGAGTGGTTTGGTTTTAATGCATTTTTCTGAAAGAAGATACATCGAAAACATTTTTTAAAGTACAACCTAAAAATTGCCTACTTAAAATAAAACACCCCTGTAATTCTCTTTAAATCATTGGTTCTCAACCTTGATTCTATGTCAGAATCACCTGGTGGGAAGAGTATTAAAACTTCTGTCATACCCTAGTTAAGTCAGAATCTTCATGGGTTCAAGCTAGGCGTCTGTATTTTTCATTTCCCAGGAAATTTTATTGTGCCACCAGAGTTGAGAACAGTGGCTTTCAATGAAATGGGTTTCATGTGTAATAAAAATCTTAAATTCAAAATGGTAGAAAACCTATACTTTGTCACATTTTTTCTAGAGATGAGGCGGTATTTGTTAGTTTTTATGTTACATTTGTCAGTAAAAAAAAAAAAACATGTCTTATTTAAATTTTAAGTTTTAAATGAGCTTGATATTTTAATAATGCTGTTCAACTTTCTGCTCTTAAATTAGTATGTTGAAGGCTTTTATTTATACTTTGTTTTGTTTAATAATAATTGATTGCCACTTTTAGGATACTGCTGGTCAAGAAAGGTTCAGAACATTAACTCCCAGCTATTATAGAGGTGCACAGGGTGTTATATTAGGTAAGGTTTTACTTTAATATACCGTTTAAAAAATATTGTTTTATTACTGGGGAATTTCTAATTTTCCTTGTTTGTGAAGGTCAATAAGTTTTTGTTTCATTTTTCTTTAGGGCTACTTTTATGTGACTTGAAGTTATATTAACTTCATGTAATATTAATGAATATTTAAACTTTTAAAATTTTGTCTCAGCCCTTTGTCTAGCAATTAAAAAATAAAGATCAGAAACATGTACTAAGGAGTGGTTTGGATTTATGCATTTTCCTGAAAGAAGATACATAGAAAACATTTTTTAAAGTACAACCTAAAAATCGCTTACCTAAAATAAAACACCCCTATAATTTATCTGGTTTAAAAGCACGTGTTGCTGAGGACATAATTGAGGACCAGTCCTCCTGTCACTGGTCTGTCTTAGAGTATTACCAGAAACCAATCTTCAGTCAGCAGCTTACAAATATTTACTGCCAGATTATAAAAGGAGAGGGTTGGTTGCTTAGCAGAATCTGTTTTATTAGTCTTGAAAAATAGCACAAAGCACTTAGTACTATTGATTTATAATCACACAGAACTTAAAAACCAAGTGTGGATTTTCAATATAATTTATTGAAAAGTGCTTGTTCTTAATATTCCTGAGAAACTGTTTAAAATGAATATTGATCAATTGTAGGGAGAAATCTCTTTTTATATATCATGACTTGTGAGGCTTTGGTTTCATTTCTGTTAATTTGACAGTGACTCTCATAGTTTTGGTTCAGCATCTCCTAAGTTTAGAAAACACTTTAAATTAATAAGCTCTTTATTTAGTATAATGCAGAGTGGTGTGAGATGAAAGTGAAAACAGAGGAAGACGATCAGGATTCCACCCACTAACTTTACATGTTTTTTCAAAATTTCAAATTCTGGTCCTTGTGAGAAATAAAATAACAGGGTCATAGATGCTGAAATTTATGTAAATTTTTTTGGTATTTTGCCACAGATTTGAATCTAAACACCTTTTGGTTTTCAGACAAACTTTTTTTATTGTTATAAATGGAGACAGCTGTTGTTTTGCTTAATTTTCAGTTATCACATAGGATATAATTTCATTTCTCTCACAACATATGTAAATAAAGTTGAAGTATGTATGTAAATGCATATATATTTTTAAAAAATACACTTGTTTCTTCCATCTGGATCAGTAGGCACTGATTTTTAAGCATTGAAGGCTTAAAAAAACAGACTTGTCTGTATAGTAATGTCAGTTCCTAGTACATATCAGAAGTGTAATGTCATTGTTTCTTACTTTTGATATTTATTTAATAAATGATTCTTTTTATTTCAGTTTATGATGTCACAAGAAGAGACACCTTTGTTAAACTGGATAATTGGTTAAATGAGTTGGAAACGTACTGCACGAGAAATGACATAGTAAACATGCTGGTTGGAAATAAAATTGATAAGGTGAGAAGTCAGACACTTGGCAGTTTGGCTCTATATTTTGGTAGCTTTTCTTAATCTTTGATTTACCTTTTAGGAAAATCGTGAAGTTGATAGAAATGAAGGCCTGAAGTTTGCACGGAAGCATTCCATGTTATTTATAGGTAGGTGTGTAAATCTTTATCTTTTCATTATTAATGAAGAGTTTCTGTTACATTGTTCTCTTTATGAACCATAAAATGTGTGTATATAGCTTGTGCTATAAAACTAACCAACTGTAGAACCAGGTTCCTTATTTTTCTTTCTGTGAAAAAGAATAGGATCACATCATGTGAAGCCTGACAGAGCACAGTCACACCATTCCTGTCCTTCAGTAAAGCCGGGAACCCAGCCCTGCAGTCATACCTGCCGGTTCCTGTGCTGGCAGCAGTGGCGCCACCTGAGAGCTTGTTAGAAATGCTTCATTTCAGACCCTATAGCCCAGTTTTTCTGAATTAGAATCTGCATTTGAGAAAGATGTTCATGTGATCTGTGTGCACGTTAATGTGTGAGAAGCACGGTAGAGCAAGTGTTGGCAGATACAGCACGGGCCAGATGTGGCCCCACTGTTCGTATGGGAACACACCATGCCCGCTCATCTGCATTGCTGTCTATGGCTGCCTTTGTGCTT